>NC_041392.1:432438967-432456445 GCF_002162155.2 Triticum dicoccoides | reverse complement strand
CTCGGGGAAACTCGAGGGCTGGTTTTAGTTGTACGGATTGCTTATCCGGTGTTGCCCTGAGAACGAGATATGTGCAGCTCCCATCAGGATGTCCGCACATCGGGCGGTCTTGCTGGACTTGTTTTACCATTGTCGAGGATGTCTTGGAGTACAGGGATACCGAGTCTGATCGGAATGTCTCGGGAGGAGGTCTATTCCTTCGTTGACCGTGAGAGCTTATGATGGCCTAAGTTGGGATACCCCTGCAGGGATTTGAACTTTCGAAATCCATGCCCGCGGTTATGGGCAGATGGGAATTTGTTAACGTCCGGTTGTAGAAAACCTAAAGTTGACCTCAATTAAAATGAATCAACCGCGTGTGTAACCGTGATGGTCTCTTTCCGGCAGGGTCCGGGAAGTGAACACGGTTGTTGGAGTTATGCTTGACGTAGGTTGTTATAGGATCACTTCTTGATCATACTTTTATCGACCGTGCTTTGCCTTCTCTTCTCGCTCTCTTTTGTGGATGTTAGCCACCATATATGTTAGTCGCTTGCTGCAGCTCCTCCTCATACCTTTACCTTACCCATAAGCTTAAATAGTCTTGATCACGAGGGTGTGAGATTGCTGAGTCTCCGTGACTCACAGATACTTCCAAAACCAGTTTGCAGGTGCCGATGAGTCCGCGCAGACGACGCAACCCAGCTCAGGAAGAGCTTGTTGAAGATCTTGTCCTTTGTGTTGTTTCGTTCTAGTTGATCAGTAGTGGAGCTCAGTTGGGGTCGATCGGGGACCCTGTCGCATTTGGGGCTCTTCTTTTATTTTGGTTCCATAGTCGGACCTTGATGGTATCTGGGTGATGTAATGCTTTATTCATGTAATTGTGTGAAGTGGCGATTGTAAGCCAACTATGTATCTCTTTTACATGAGTTGTGTGAATATTACCTCACTTGCGACATATGCCTTCAATGCGATTATGTCTCTAAGTCGTGCCTCGACACGTGGGAGCTATAGTCGCATCGAGGGCGTTACGGCAAGAGTGGAACAAAACACCAGGTATAAGGCCGAGCCTTCCACCCTTTATCAAGTATATAGATGCATTAATTAAATAAGAGATATTGTGATATCCCAACAAGTAAACATGTTCCAACAAGGAACAACATCTCCATGTTCCAACAAGGAACAAACTTCAATCTTCACCTGCAACTAACAACGTTATAAGAGGGGCTGGGCAAAGCGGTAACATAGCCAAACAACGGTTTGCTAGGACAAGGTGGGTTAGAGGCTTGGTTTAACAAGATGGGAGGCATTATAAGCAAGTGGTAGGTATCATATCATAGGCATAGCAAAAGAGCGAGCAACTAGCAAGCAAAGATAGAAGTGATTTCGAGGGTATGGTCATCTTGCCTGAAATCCCGCAAGTGAGGTAATCTTCACACAGCCCATGTAATACATAAGGGAAAGAGATACATAGTTGTCTTACACTTGCCACTTCACACAATTACATGAATAAAGCATTACAACATCCAAATACAATCAAGATCCGATTACGGAACCAAAATAAAAGAAGACTACCCCAAATGCTACACAGATCCCCGATCGTCCTGACTGGGCTCCACTACTGATCAACTGGAAGCGGAACTACACAAAGGACAAAATCTTCATCGAGCTCCTCCTGAGCTTGGTTGCGTCATCTGCATGGTTCAACGCCACCTGCAAGCTGGTTTTGGAAGTATCTGTGTGTCACGGGGACTTAGCAATCTCGCACCCTCGCGATCAAGACTATTTAAGCTTATAGGTAGGGAAAAGGTATGAGGTGGAGCTGCAGCAAGCGACTAGCATATTTGGTGGCTAACATATTCGCAAAAGAGAGCGAGAAGAGAAGGCAAAAGCACGATCGAGAAACTATGATCAAGAAGTGATCCTAGAACAACCTACGTCAAGCATAACTCCAACACCGTGTTCACTTCTCGGACTCCGCCGGAAAGAGACCATCACGGTTACACACGCGGTTGATGTATTTTAATTAAGGTCAACTTCAGGTTTTCTACAACCGGACATTAACAAATTCCCATCTGCCCATAACCGCGGGCACGGCTTTCGAAAGTTCAAATCCCTGCAGGGGTGTCCCAACTTAGCCCATCACAAGCTCTCACGGTCAATGAAGGATATTCCTTCTAGCGGGAAGACCCGATCAGACTCGGAATCTCGGTTACAAGACATTTCGACAATGGTAAAACAAGACCAGCAAAGCCGCCCGATGCGCCGACAAATCCCGATAGGAGCTGCACATATCTCGTTGTCAGGGCACACCGGATAGGTCAAGCTACGAGTAAAACCAACCCTCGAGTTGCCCCGAGGTGGCCCCGCAGGCTGCCCGTTTCGGACCAACACTCAGAGGAGCACTGGCCCGGGGGGTGGGGTTAAAATAAAGATGACCCTCGAGCTCGCGAAAACCCAAGGGAAGGTTATAGGTTGTTAGTGCAAATGGTAAAACAAAGGTTGGGCCTTGCTAGAGGAGTTTTATTCAAGGCGAACTGTCAAGGGGTTCCCATTATAACCCAACCGCGTAAGGAACGCAAAATCCGGGAACATAACACCGATATGACGGAAACTAGGGCGGCAAGAGTGGAACAAAACACCAGGCATAAGGCCGAGCCTTCCACCCTTTACCAAGTATATAGATGCATTAATTAAATAAGAGATATTGTGATATCCCAACAAGTAAACATGTTCCAACAAGGAACAACATCTCCATGTTCCAACAAGGAACAAACTTCAATCTTCACCTGCAACTAACAACGCTATAAGAGGGGCTGGGCAAAGCGGTAACATAGCCAAACAATGGTTTGCTAGGACAAGGTGGGTTAGAGGCTTGGTTTAACAATATGGGAGGCATTATAAGCAAGTGGTAGGTATCGTAGCATAGGCATAGCAAAAGAGCGAGCAACTAGCAAGCAAAGATAGAAGTGATTTCGAGGGTATGGTCATTATAAGCAAGCAAGGAAGAAGAACGAGTCCATGAAGAAGACAAACGAACGTTGTCGAACGAATCCTCACAACACGACGTTACCAGATTACCGAGACGAAGTACACCGGAAAGAAAGCAAACAACATTGTAAACAACCAGCACATAAGCATGGCACGATGTGCAAACAAGTATGATGCATGTCCAGTTTAATGAGGCATGGCATGGCAAAGTGCACAAACAATCCTACAAATTAAGTGGAGCTCATTATGCAACAGAGTTGCATATTGAAGAAAACACCACATGACTTATTTAGTTCTCTCTCGTTTATGTACCCAACAAGATTAAATGTTGTTAAACATGGCAAGAGGATGAAGCAAATGAAAACTACCTATCTAGGCAAGTTTAAATGAGGCCGGAGACAACGAACAACAATTCCGGAAAATCCTCAAATGCATATATTAGGTTTGGTACTGTTCTGCCCTAAACATAATTTTAGAGTTGTTAAGCATGCAAAGTGAAGCCACCATGTTAAACTAGGCAAAATTCTACCCCATTTACATATAAAGTTTGTTACAAACCGAGTTACAGTTATTTAGTTATGAAATAAAGAATTTTAACATGGCATAGGGGCAAAATTTATGCAAACATCATTTTAAACATTTTAAACATGCATGAAAGTGACATATTATGAAGCTAGATGAAAAACTAAGCATTTTACATATATAAATTATTTGCAAAACATGCATGGTTTGTGAGATATTAAATGTATGAACATGAGGGTCTTTTCTGCAAATATGCAGTGCACTGGTTTATTAGGAAAATCGCAGAACGGGAAAAAAACCAATATGGGCCGAATCTGCTGGCTGGTCCAACAGGTAAGGAAAAAGGAGGGCGCTGGGATTTGGGTGGCTCGCCCATGGGCCTCGGCCCAGTCAGCGGGCTGCAGCAGACCGGCTGGAGCTGTGGGCCACGGTCAACGGCGAAGGGGAGGGGACTGGGCCTAGGCGCGCGGCTGGAGAGGAGATCGACCCGCTCGGGCGGGTTGACGATGCGGTCAACGCGCGCGCAGGTGCCTGGCATCGCTCGATGCAGAGGAAGCAGACAGAGGATGCGGCTTGCGGCAGGGCCAGCAGGCGCGAGAAGCGGCTGGTCGCCGACGCGGTGCAGCAGCGGTGGGAGAGGCGCAGAAGGCACTCCGGTGAAGAACGGGAAGACGGCGGAGCTGTGGTTCCATGGTGGCGATGTCGACCTGCAGCTCGGTGCAGAAGGAGCAGCGCTGGAATGGGGAAACGGCAGCGCCCTCTGCCAGATGAGGACGACGGCCGGACCAGGGACAAGGCAAGGTGCAGAACCGGCAAGGCGGCTCCATTCCCGTCGCCATCCGGCGGATCTGGCGAGGTGGTGGCCGTGCTCCTTCAGGAAGCTCCCAAGGCGGTGCTGCGTTGAAGACAGAGAGAGACCATGAGGGAAGGGGAGAGAGGGCTTCAGGGAAAAGGGAATGGGGAGAGGTTGTAGAGGCACGCCTGGTGGTCGAGGACGCTAGCGGCGGCGTGCTCCGGTGAGGGACTTCCGGCAAGGAGGGATCGGGCAGCAGGCACTGGTAGGAAGCGGTGTGGTGATCCAGGAGGTGCTCGGTGGTTGGTGTGATGGGGAAAACAAGGAGAAGGCAGGTGGCTTGGCTGCACTGGGATCCCGAGGAAATTTGGAAAGTGGCGGCGCGAGGGGGAAGGATGGGACATCTCTCCTTGATTTTAGGGTTGGACTGATACATATATATAGCAAAAGGATTTTTGGGTAGGGGCTAATCCGTCCCTTCGATCGTAATCGGACGGTCGAGAAAAATAGGCTAGGGAGCCCAAATAAGAAAATGGAGACGTTTTGTAGATGTTTGGGGATGATCCGGACACGACGGTGACGACTGCTCAGGTCGGGTTCGGGACAATTTTCGGACGCGCGCGCGAAGAGGGCCGCGGGCTGACGAGAGAGGTTAGGTTGGACCTGGCGGTAGGTAGTGGGCTGTGTAGACGGTCTCGAGCTGAGAGAAGAGAAGAGAGGGAGGCCCGGCGACTGTTTCCGGAGACCGAAAACGTCCGACGTTAGACCGGCTATATTGCCGCTATAGTTATCCGTTGGGGCGTCAAACGGACTCCGAACGCGATGAAACTTGGCAGGCGGCCTACCTACTCTAAAATAAGACCGCACGCCAACTCTCATCCCATTCCAAGAACATTTTCCGGCCACTTATAAAATACTATCTCGGACATGCCGCGGGCGCGTGCAAGTGTGTCTGGGCTCAGAACGGGCAACGGACGAAACGAGGAGACCGGGACAGATGCAAGTTTCAAAAACATGATGATGCAATGTGGATGATGACATGGCAAGATGCAACACGCAAGCAAATGACAAGGCAACAACAACGAAACACCGGAAGACACTTGGCGCAATGGTCTCGGGGCATTACAACACTCCACCACTACGAGAGGACCTCGTCCCGAGATCTAGAATGGCACCGAAGGGAAAACGGAAGAGAAAAGAGAAGAGGTAAAACTAAGTTGCTTCTTTGACAAACGAGTGAAACCAAAGAACCTTGCGAGGCTGAACAAAAAGGAAAAGAGGAATGCCTCGAAGATGAACAAAATTGAAAACACTCCTTTGGAAAAGAGGAACAATGAACATTACAGAAACCTTGAGATTGCAAAGCTAAGAATGACGAGTGCAAAGGACAAGAAGGAATCGAAACCACTCTGATTGAAATGAGGTAAACAAAGATCAAGAAGAATAAACTCAGGCAGAACTCCAGTTGAAAAGTGATATGAAGCTTGATAAGATGAAACGAACTTGAGCAAAAAGGACAGAACACTCTGGTTAAATGGGTAAGCAAAGAAAGAAGCATGATCTTGACAAAGCAAGATGATGGGTTGAAAAGAGCAACATCGCAACGCCTCCGGAAGGAAGAAATAGAAGATAGATAATTGAAATAAAAGAATGGGGCAGAAAATGCCAAGTTGTGCCACAATTGATCTTGAAAAGGCATCCTTAGGAGAATGGTCGAACGGAGTTGTAGGAAAACCAACAATGAAAAGATAAGCTTGTAGTGGGCTTATGGAGAACATCTCAAAACTATGAGGTGAAATTCTGCCACTAACGAAAAATAATAGATTGGATTGATATGACACGGAGACGAGAAACTATTTCACCGGGAGGATAAATGAAGAACTTGGGTCATATATAAGCACCATAAATAGCAACGATCCTTAGGGAAGGTTTTAGCTGAAATATAACCCAAGATAACTCCAATGAAGTATCAATGGGTTTAAAATACCTCATTCTTGATAACTTGTGAATCACGAAACCTAAACTCAAATTATCAAGAATGACATAATACCACCTCCAATGATACGGTAGAAAGAATTGCACTCCGGATTGCAAGATGGAGAATGCTTGAACTCCTTTGAAAAGAATCTCAATGAACACTTCGAGAAGGAATTAAATCCTTGATGAACCATCATGTAGAACCTTCATGAAGAACTCCGGTAAACAAAAGAATGATCGAACGGAAGGAAAGAGAAGTTGAAAACACAAGGTGAATCCTTGTAATGATTTAGATGGATCTTCGCGACGAGATAATGCGGAAAATCTAGGAACTCTGGAAAAGAAAGATGAAGCATCTCGAACTTAGAATGTGATATGATGAACCTCAGGAATAAAGAATTAATCACCTGGAAGAAACAAGAGTAAGAATTACATTATGCGTATCCCTCATCACTTAAATTGATGACAAGCAATGGAATTGGCATACCACTTATTCTCGTAGAAAGGATTAAGATAGATATAGCGTCAAACTTGGGAAGGTCTTCAACGAACCACCGGTAGAATTGAAATAACGAGTAAATTGATAAGGAAAAGAAATCTTGAACGAACCACCGTAAGAACTAAAATGAACGAAGAGAAGATAAAGAAAACACCGAGAAGAATTAGCAAATGAATGAAGATGCTTGAGAGAATTTATATATGAGAGAATGAAGAGATCATGCACTGATTATAGGATATTTGATCGATGCACCGGTAAGATTGGAGAATGATAACTGAAAGCTGAGAATGAATAAACCTGAACTGATCGACTCCGGATAACAAACTGAGAACACTCTTGAATTTCTCCGGAGGATGAAACGAATTCTCACTATCAAAAACAATTATGAGAGGATGGCCTCGAACTAGAACCACGAATCTTTGAGAGGACGGATAAGATATGGAGGAAAATTCTTCTTCGGTCTTCAAAATCTGAGAATGACGAAGAGAAACACCATCAAGAATTTTTTAGGCACTCCGGAATGGAAATTAGAAAGGTTGAGCCAACGATGGAAATAATGTGAAAGATCTTGGAGAAAAACATTTGACTGATGACAGTTCATTTTTGCGTCAAACTTCAAAAAGAATTTTATGGATATCTCTGGGAGAATTAGAAGAGTCAGGTAAGAACCTGGAATAGACCTGTGGGTTAGGGCCCACTCAAAAGAAACACCGTTGAAATGATTTAAAAGAGAGGAATACGCCGGTTGAATTAAATGACTTGAAAGAGATAACATCCTCGAAAGAGTTTGAACGAATGCAGAGTGGAAGCACGAATCTTCGAGATACCTTCAGCACTCCGGAACAATTGAATAGCAAACGGGGAATGATTGAGAGGTACGCCGACAAGAGAAGACATTTAAAACGAGGGAAGGATGTGATCAACACAGAAAACTTGAATTGAATCCATCGTAGAAGAGCATCTTCATGAGAACCGCCGGGTAAGGACATTGACGGAAAAGAATGGAGAGACTTCATAATCATAAGATAGATACTTGATAAAGAAATCTTAGTCCTTGAAGAAACAAGGGTGGGAGGGTGGGAAAAACAAAGGCAACTTGGAGACGGATGAAACAAACACCGTTGAGAAGAACTGATAATTGATCTTGTTGATGTTGAAAAGATCGGAACCACTTGAAGAGAAAACACGCCGACTGAAAAGGATTGACATGACAATCTCGATTATCATGAGGGATTGGCATCCACAAAGAAGTATGAGAACACCATTTGGGGAAGGTATGGAATCAACACTTGACATTGAAGCAACTCGAATACCACAACTCAAAACATGGATTGGCTTTCAGAATAAGCCGGAACAAACATATGATAGAGATATCGTCCGAAGTTTTCGTGGTGGGGCCTACACGGGCTCGATTGTACAGCACCATCATGTACAAGGCAGTGCACATGACATACGAAGCGTCCCCGAGTCGGCATAGCCAAGGACACTTTAAGACACAACGAGACCACTGTAAAACCAACCGTGGATAGGCGGACCACTAGACGTCGAACCCCAATTTCATATCATACCTCTGTCGGAAAGATATCCTAAGAGCTACTTGAATTCCCACTTATAAACTCCCAAAATTTTCTGGTTATGCAATCAGGTGTTGGGGATACAGGGGAAGCATAATATCTCACCCAAACTAGCAAATCCTACATCCAGCTGTATCCATCCTTCAACACATAAACAAGAAACCTTCGGAAATCATCTACCTCAACCTTCGAAAAGCATCCATTATACGAGTTATGGCAATACTCCAAACTCCCGCCCCAGTACTGGGTGGCGTTGAGGTTATCTCACCAACAACTGCATAAAAGAGATTTTCGATGTCGGCGAAACTAAACTCAGGTATTCCAGAACTGCAACAATAAAATTGTGACGACAACACCTCGGAGCCTAACTCCCCGGGACACTGCCACAACCCCTAAATGACAGGAGGCACCAAGAACAATGTTCTCGTCACAAAACCATCGGAACGATTCCAAGATACCCACGTGATCCTAATTTTTTTTAGTGAAATTTGAGAAGAGAAGAGTCAAAACTCTACGTCAGGATGCCTCACCAGAGTGATGAAGGGACTGAGGAGTAAAAAGAAATCCTAACTCTCCGATATATAATTCCTAAATGACTCAAAACATTTTTCTAGACTCAACAACGCCAGCGATTCGATCAAGCAGGGGGCTCCTAAGGTCGGGGAAGGCTCTGATTACCAACTTGTAACGCCCGCGATGCGGCTATATCTCCCACGTGCCGGAGCACGACTTAGAGGCATAACCGCATTGAAAGCAATGTCGCAAGTGAGGTAATCTTCACACAACCCATGTAATACATAAGGGAAAGAGATACATAGTTGGCTTACACTTGCCACTTCACACAATTACATGAATAAAGCATTACAACATCCAAATACAATCAAGGTCCGACTACGGAACCAAAATAAAAGAAGACTACCCCAAATGCTACACAGATCCCCGGTCGTCCCGACTGGGCTCCACTACTGATCAAATAGAAGCGGAACTACACAAAGGACAAGATCTTCATCGAGCTCCTCCTGAGCTTGGTTGCGTCATCTGCATGGTTCAACGCCACCTGCAAGCTGGTTTTGGAAGTATCTGTGAGTCACGGGGACTCAGCAATCTCGCACCCTCGCGATCAAGACTATTTAATCGTATAGGTAGGGAAAAGGTATGAGGTGGAGCTGCAGCAAGCGACTAGCATATTTGGTGGCTAACATATTCGCAAAAGAGAGCGAGAAGAGAAGGCAAAAGCACGGTCGAGAAACTATGATCAAGAAGTGATCCTAGAACAACCTACGTCAAGCATAACTCCAACACCGTGTTCACTTCTCGGACTCCGCCGGAAAGAGACCATCACGGTTACACACGCGGTTGATGTATTTTAATTAAGGTCAACTTCAGGTTTTCTACAACCGGACATTAACAAATTCCCATCTGCCCATAACCGCGGGCACGGCTTTCGAAAGTTCAAATCCCTGCAGGGGTGTCCCAACTTAGCCCATCACAAGCTCTCACGGTCAATAAAGGATATTCCTTCTAGCGGGAAGACCCGATCAGACTCGGAATCTCGGTTACAAGACATTTCGACAATGGTAAAACAAGACCAGCAAAGCCGCCCGATGCGCCGACAAATCCCGATAGGAGCTGCACATATCTCGTTCTCAGGGCACACCGGATAGGTCAAGCTACGAGTAAAACCAACCCTCGAGTTGCCCCGAGGTGGCCCTGCAGGCTGCCCGTTTCGGACCAACACTCAAAGGAGCACTGGCCCGGGGGGGTTAAAATAAAGATGACCCTCGAGCTCGCGAAAACCCAAGGGAACGTTATAGGTTGTTAGTGCAAATGATAAAACCAAGGTTGGGCCTTGCTGGAGGAGTTTTATTCAAGGCGAACTGTCAAGGGGTTCCCATTATAACCCAACCGTGTAAGGAACGCAAAATCCGGGAACATAACACCGATATGACGGAAACTAGGGCGGCAAGAGTGGAACAAAACACCAGGCATAAGGCCTAGCCTTCCACCCTTTACCAAGTATATAGATGCATTAATTAAATAAGTGATATTGTGATATCCCAACAAGTAAACATGTTCCAACAAGGAACAACATCTGCATGTTCCAACAAGGAACAAACTTCAATCTTCACCTGCAACTAACAACGCTATAAGAGGGGCTGGGCAAAGCGGTAACATAGCCAAACAATGGTTTGCTAGGACAAGGTGGGTTAGAGGCTTGGTTTAACAATATGGGAGGCATTATAAGCAAGTGGTAGGTATCATAGCATAGGCATAGCAAAAGAGCGAGCAACTAGCAAGCAAAGATAGAAGTGATTTCGAGGGTATGGTCATCTTGCCTGAAATCCAGCAAGGAAGAAGAACGAGTCCATGAAGAAGACAAACGAACGTTGTCGAACGAATCCTATCAACACGACGTTACCGGACTACCGAGACGAAGTACACCGGAAAGAAAGCAAACAACATAGTAAACAACCACCACATAAGCATGTCACGATGCGCAAACAAGTATGATGCATGTCCAGTTTAATGAGGCATGGCATGGCAAAGTGCACAAACAATCCTACAAATTAAGTGGAGCTCATTATGCAACGGAGTTGCATATTGAAGAAAACACCACATGACTTATTTAGTTCTCTCTCGTTTATGTACCAACAAGATTAAATGTTGTTAAACATGGCAAGAGGGTGAAGCAAATGAAAACTACCTATCTAGGCAAGTTTAAATGAGGCCGGAGACAACGAACAACAATTCCGGAAAATCCTCAAATGCATATATTAGGTTTGGTACTGTTCTGCCCTAAACATAATTTTAGAGTTGTTAAGCATGCAAAGTGAAGCCACCTTGTTAAACTAGGCAAAATTCTACCCCATTTACATATAAAGTTTGTTACAAACCGAGTTACAGTTATTTAGTTATGAAATAAAGCATTTTAACATGGCATAGGGGCAAAATTTATGCAAACATCATTTTAAACATTTTAAACATGCATGAAAGTGACATATTATGAAGCTAGATGAAAAACTAAGCATTTTACATATATAAATTATTTGCAAAACATGCATGGTTTGTGAGATATTAAATGTATGAACACGAGGGTCTTTTCTGCAAATATGCAGTGCACTGGTTTATTAGGAAAATCGCAGAACGGGAAAAAAACCAATATGGGCCGAATCTGCTGGCTGGTCCAACAGGTAAGGAAAAAGGAGGGCGCTGGGATGTGGGTGGCTCGCCCATGGGCCTCGGCCCAGTCAGCGGGCTGCAGCAGACCGACTGGAGCTGCGGGCCACGGTCAACGGCGAAGGGGAGGGGACTGGGCCTAGGCGCGCGGCTAGAGAGGAGATCGACCCGCTCGGGCGGGTTGACGATGCGGTCAACGCGCGCGCAGGTGCCTGGCATCGCTCGATGCAGAGGCAGCAGACAGAGGATGCGGCTTGCGGCAGGGCCGGCAGGCGCGAGAAGCGGCTGGTCGCCGACGCGGTGCAGCAGCGGTGGGAGAGGCGCAGAAGGCACTCCGGTGAAGAACGGGCAAACGGTGGAGCTGCTGTTTCATGGCGGCGATGTCGACCTGCAGCTCGGTGCAAAAGGAGCAGTGCTGGAATGGGGAAACAGCAGCGCCCTCTGCCGGATGAGGATGACGGCCGGACCAGGGACAAGGCAAGGCGCAGATCCGGCAAGGCGGCTCCATTCCCGGCGCCATCCGGCGGATCTGGCGAGGTGGTGGCCGTGCTCCTTCAGGAAGCCCCCAAGGCGGTGCTGCGTTGAAGACAGAGAGAGACCATGAGGGAAGGGGAGAGAGGGCTTCAGGGAAAAGGGAACGGGGAGAGGGAGTAGAGGCACGCTTGGTGGTCGAGGATGCTAGCGGCGGCGTGCTCCGTTGAGGGACTTCCGGCGAGGAGGGGTCGGGCAGCAGGCACTGGTAGGAAGCGGTGTGGTGATCCAGGAGGTGCTCGGTGGTTGGTGTGATGGGGAAAACAAGGAGAAGGCAGGTGGCTTGGCTGCTGAGGGAGTCCTTGATTAGGGGGTGTTCGGGTAGCCGGACTATACCTTCAGCCGGACTCCTGGACTATGAAGATACAAGATTGAAGGCTTCGTCCCGTGTCCGGATGGGACTTTCCTTGGCGTGGAAGGCAAGCTTGGCGATGTGGATATTCAAGATCTCCTACCATTGTAACCGACTCTATGTAACCCTAACCCTATCCGGTGTCTATATAAACCGGAGGGTTGTAGTCCGTAGGCAATCAACTCCATATGCAACAATCATACCATAGGCTAGCTTCTAGGGTTTAGCCTCATTGATCTCGTGGTAGATCTACTCTTGTACTACCCATATAATCAATATTAATCAAGCAGGACGTAGGGTTTTACCTCCATCAAGAGGGCCCGAACCTGGGTAAAACAACGTGTTCCATGCCTCCTGTTACCATCTGGCCTAGACACACAGTTCGGGACCCCCTACCCAAGATCCGCCGGTTTTGACACTGACATTGGCGCTTTCATTGAGAGTTCCTCTGTGTCATCGCCTTTGGGCCCGATGGCTCCTTCGATCATCAACAATGATACGGCCCAGGGTGAGACTTTCCTCCCCGGACAGATCTTCGTCTTCGGCGGCTTCGCTCTGCGGGCCAATTCGCTCGGCCACCTGGAGCAGATCGAAAGCTACGCCCCTGGCCATCAAGTCAGGTTTGGAAGCTTAAACTACACGGCTGACATCCGCGGAGACTTGATCTTCGACGGGTTCGAGCCACGGCCAAGCGCGCCGCACTATCTCGAGGGGCATGATCTAGCTCTACCTCCGGACAGTGTCCTAGAGGCCGCACACGCATCGGTTCCGACCCCTAACTCGGAACCTATTGCACCAATCGAGGATGAGCGGTTGGATGTCACCTCGGGGGCTTCAATCTCAAAGGCGATCGAGCCGAACGCTAGCCCCGCACTCTGCATGATCCGTGACTCCGAGGATCTGGACTCCTCCCCAGACTCCGAACCCCCCGCGCCCCTGCCGATCGAATCTGATTGGGCACCGATAATGGAGTTCACTGCCGCAGACATCTTTCAACATTCGCCTTTTGGCGACATCCTGAATTCTCTTAAGTCTCTCTCTTTATCAAGAGGGCCCTGGCCGGACTACGGTCAGCAAGGGTGGGATGCGGACGATGAGGAAATTCAAAGCCCACCCACCACCCACTTGGTAGCCACTGTCGACAATTTAAACGACGTGCTCAACTTCGACTCTGGAGACATCGACAGCATGGATGACGATGCAGGAGATACCGACGAACCAACGCCCATAAGGCATTGGACAGCCACCTCATCTCACGATGTGTACATGGTGGATACCCCTAAAGGAAGCGACAACGAGGAAAAAGGGGATGGGACGGGAGATCGACCCCCCGAAAAGAAATCAAAGCGTCGGCGTAAACGCGGACCCAAGCCCCGGCTCGACAAAAAGCCAGCCATAGAGCAGGATGAACCGGTAGATGACGAGCAGGCCTTAGAGCAACCGTCCGAACAGGGCAACACAGATAGAGAAACCGAACATCCCTCCTCCGACGAAAACAACATTCCGGACAACCTTACGCCGGATAAACCTATGGAGCAGAAGAATCTCCACGAGAGGCTCGTTACAACTGCACGCAGCCTAAAAAAGCAGAAGCGGAAGCTAAAAACAGCGGTAGACAAAGTAATCAATACCGCAGATAAATACGGCGACAGTCGCCGCACTAAAAGCTATCCGAAAAGAAAGCTACTGCCTGAATTCGACGAAGAGGCCCTAGAGCCCTCGCATTCAAAAAATGAGAAAGCCACACGGTCGGATAGACGACCCATAAAGCGGCAAGCAGCGCCGCACCTAAATCGGCATGCGACCCACTTAAGGATTCACATCATGGCCCAGTCAGGTCCATTTATGGGCCAAGAAAGCAAGATCTCGTAAGCAACGCTATGAAGCCATCATCAGAATCAGCACACCCAAATACAGGGGCGCCGCACACCCCCTATGTTTCACCGATGAGGTCCTGGACTATGAATTCCCAGAGGGATTCAAACCCGTAAACATAGAGGCATATGATGGAACAACAGACCCTGGAGTTTGGATCGAGGATTATATCCTCCACATACACATGGCTAGAGGAGATGATCTCCATGCCATAAAATATTTACCCCTTAAGCTTAAAGGGCCAGCCCGGCGTTGGCTTAAAAGCCTTCCCGAAAACACAATTGGAAGCTGGGAAGAGCTCGAGGATGCTTTCCGAGCAAACTTTCAAGGGACCTATGTCCGCCCTCCGGATGCAGACGATCTCAGTCACATAACTCAACAACCTGGAGAATCAGCTCGGCAGTTCTGGAATAGATTCCTCACTAAAAAGAATCAGATAGTCGACTATCCGGACGTCGAAGCCTTAGCAGCTTTCCGGCACAACGTCCAAGACGAATGGCTCGCCAGACACCTCGGCCAAGAAAAGCCAAGAACAATGGCCACACTAACAAGCCTCATGACCCGCTTTTGTGCAAGGGAGGACAGCTGGTTGGCAAGGTGCAGCCCCATCGACCCAAGTACGTCCGAAACTAGGGATGGAAACGGAAAACCGCGACGCAACAAGGACCGTCGCTGGACTAAGGACAAAAGTCCGAAGAGCACGACAGTCAATGCCGGATTCAAAGGCTCACGACAAAATCAGGCAAAATCGCCCCCCAAGGACAACAGGGACGATCCATCCAACCTAAATAAAATCCTGGACAGGATATGTCAGATACACAGTACTCCCGGGAAGCCTGCTAACCATACCCACAGAGACTGTTGGGTTTTCAAACAATCCGGTAGACTCAATGCCGAACACAAGGGGCTCGACACACCAAGCAAAGACGAGGACGAACCCCAAAAGCAGAGCACCAGGAAACAAAAGAACTTCCCACAAGAAGTAAAAACAGTGAACTTACTTCACATAACAAAACGTGCGGCGCCCATAAAGGTATGCACCACACGGCCTATCCCCAAAGGGTCCCGCCACTGGTTGTCAAAACCAATCATCTTCGATCAGCTAGATTATTCTAGAAATATCAAGAATGCAGGTTGGACTGCCTTGATACTCGATCCAATAATTGGCGGACTCCGGTTTTCAAATGTCCTTATGGACGGTGGAAGTGGACTAAACCTGATATATCAGGATACAATCCAACACATGGGGATAAACCCAGCAAGAATCCGCCGCAGCAAAACCTCCTTTCAAGGGGTAACACCTGGTCCGGACACCCATTGTATGGGTTTTCTCCGGCTCGAAGTTATATTCGGCTCTGCCGATAACTTCCGCCGCGAAAAGCTGACCTTCCATATCGTCCCGTTCTCAAGTCGCTATCAAGCACTATTGGGACGCGAAGCTTTTGCCCGCTTTAACGCAATACCACATTATGCATCTCTCACGCTTAAGATGCCCAGTCGATGAGGCATCATCTCTTTGAAGGTGAAGCACTAAAGTGCGCCTCCCCAAGCGGAGGACTGTGCGGCCGCTTTGACAGCCCCACAGCAAAATGGCCTCACCGGCCAAAAAACTTCGAAATAGGTCATTCAAGACCACGAACACGGATAGATGAGTTCGGTGCAAAATCATCATTGATGCAGGCCTAGTGGCCATATGCCCCCGCACTACGGGCTCCATGCATATACAATAAGAGACAATAAAGCTCAATTTTATATATTTTACTTTATACTTTGTTTATTTTAAACTTTTGTTCGGCATGACCCATTTTTCAACTCAGTTTCTCTCTTTTACAGATGAACGTCGGGCGCTCGTCCAGGATACGGCACAACGGAGACACAGGCGCAGATGTGCAGTAGGGACCCGTCCTAAAGGATTCTTTTTAGATTAAGACCCTGCATAAACCTTTTTTACTGTCTCTTGTTGCTACACATCCCCTGGTTTTTCTGATATAACCAAGGCAGAGGCTGGCGTCTTGGCATGTGGCCACGTCAGAATTTTTGCACGTACCTGGACACTAGGGGCTTTTTTAATAAAGAGTGTTGTTTCGCTCGCACTCATAAAGACCGAACACCTTAGGGAGTGTTCGGCGTCGCGAGTTTTGGCATTATATGCATCGGCTCCGAATCATGTCTTTGGTCAAATGTTGGGTTGCCCGTCTCCTGAGTTCGGCTACCTTACATTCCGCTCTATCGGCTAAGGTAGCACCAGGAGAACTACTGCGATTGTGCCCCGGTTCGGCCGGGCGAGCACCTCAGTAGAGAAAGCCGAAAACTCACTGTCATGATGTAGCGTGAGACTGGTTAGCCACTCGATGACCTATCGGAATCTATCAGATTCCTCCGCTTTAACGAAGGACCGCTTCCCGGTTAGTCACATACGCGCCCCGAACTCGGGCGAGCGTAGTCGCCACCAAGGGGCTACTTAAATAGTCTCACTGTCAAGCTCCTATGGCTAAGTGAAAGTGTTAAAGCATTATAGTCCGGTTGCCTGGCCCGCTGCGCTATCACCTCCTTTGTAGGACCAAGACGTTGGGTTAAGTGTGAAAATGCGTCTTCTGCGAGCACCCTCGCACTATGTGCGTGGGGGCTGAAGCCAACGACTGCCATCTTTCAGATTTTGTACATATATTAAAACGGCCGCACAGGAGGTGTTCCCAATACTTGAAGGCACAAGTATAAAAAGGCCATTACAGTTTATCAAAATATTACTTTATAATTACATATGCTATCATAACATAGCATCTTTCGAGCACTGCGTCTCTATTACACGAGTGCCTTCAAGGACTTCCTGAAAATAGTGCTCGGAGGGTACTCGGCTTTTATCCGAATCTCGGGACGCAACAACAGTGGTCTCCATCTCTGCCCAGTATGTCTTGACACGGGCAAGAGCCATCCTTGCGCCCTCTATGCATGCTGACCTCTTCATTGCATTAATACGCGGCACCGCGCCAAGGAATTGCTGCACTAAGCTGAAATAACTCTTCGGCTCCGATCTCCCCGGCCACAGATGACCCATGACGTACTTCATGGCGAGTCCGGACAACCTATTCAGTTCGGCCCATTGAGCCAAACGATCGTCCACTGCCAGTGGACGCTCTGGATTGTGAAACTGTGACCAGAAAAGCTTTTCCACTTCGCGATCTTTCTGATCTCGAAAGTGTTCGGTCGC
>NC_041392.1:432431540-432438957 GCF_002162155.2 Triticum dicoccoides | reverse complement strand
GCTATCACCTCCTTTGTAGGACCAAGACGTTGGGTTAAGTGTGAAAATGCGTCTTCTGCGAGCACCCTCGCACTATGTGCGTGGGGGCTGAAGCCAACGACTGCCATCTTTCAGATTTTGTATATATATATATATATATATATATATATATATATATATATATATATATATATATATATATATATATATATATCTTAAAACGGCCGCACAGGAGGTGTTCCCAATACTTGAAGGCACAAGTATAAAAAGGCCACTACAGTTTATCAAAATACTACTTTATAATTACATATGCTATCATAACATAGCATCTTTCCAGCACTGCGTCTCTATTACACGAGCGCCTTCAAGGACTTCCTGAAAATAGTGCTCGGAGGGTACTTGGCTTTTGTCCGAATCTTGGGACGCAACAATGGTGGTCTCCATCTCTGCTCAGTATGTCTTGACACGGGCAAGAGCCATCCTTGCGCCCTCTATGCATGCTGACCTCTTCATTGCATTAATATGCGGCACCGCGTCAAGGAATTGCTGCACCAAGCTGAAATAACTCTTCGGCTCCGATCTCCCCGGCCACAGATGACCCATGACGTACTTCATGGCGAGTCCGGACAACCTATTCAGTTCGGCCCATTGAGCCAAACAATCGCCACTGCCAGCGGACGCTCTGGATTGTGAAACTGCGACCAGAAAAGCTTTTCCACTTTGCAATCTTTCTGATCTCGAAAGTGTTCGGTCGCATCAGCAGCACTCGCTGCCAAATCCAGATAGGTATCCTCCATGCTCCACATCTGGTCCAACGGAGCAAACTTCGGATCGCAAAATTTCCTTTGCGGCATAAAGGGCTTTCCAGCCGCAATCTGTTCGGCCTGACACAGCTCCTCCTTCGCAGCTCTCACCGCAGAGCACGCGTCCTTGGCATTGGCAACGGCCTTCTCTATGTCCGTCTGTTTTGCCTGGTCTTCTTTCTCAAGAAGTCTGCAACGGTCTGCAGCACTCTTTAACTTTTCGGCCATCTCGTCCATCTCTTCCTTGCTTCGGCAATGAGCAGCCTGTTCGGCTCTCAGCTCTTCAAGGGCTTTCTTGGCAGCCGCATCACTTTCTCTGGCTTGTTCTTTAGCTCGAGCAAGTTCTGCCCTAAGACTCTCCACGGCGGCCGCACCATCTGCGTCAAGCACACACATCGTAAGACACTGGCATAAAACTCTTCTTACCTGATGCCGCCCGAGGAATTACATACCTTGAGCCTCATCAAGCCACTTGTTGACAAGCACGATGTCGGCATTTGCCACGTCCAGTTGCCGCTTTAGTTCGGCAAAATCATCAGTTCGGCTCGATTTCGGACACCTCGCCGCCTACATTCAAAGGCGACATATTAGACCTGGGATAATGATCCTCCGCGTGCCGTCATTTCTTGACGACGCGCAGAGTCTCAGGGGCTACTATCTCCACAGGGCGCATCTTATTCATGTGCATCTAAGGCGCCCGGAATCTGGAGCCTAGGGTGTTGGAACTCGAGGCGACGGGCGAACTCGTTTTGGGATTGGAGAAAAGGAGTAAGGCCCTGGTCTCTTTGTAAGAGGTTGAATACCAGGAGCCCTCCCCGTAACCATTTGGGACTTGCCTTTAATCGACAAAACATGCTAATGAGCACGATTGGGTTACCCACATCCGTATTGATGAGAATCCCGTAAAAGTGGGGCACACAATCTCTGCCTTGACAAGACGTGCCAAGGAAACTGCCTCGCAAAACACGCTGAGGTGGAAAAGTGAAAACGATTCGAGTAAAGGACTTGGCTGTAGTGTGATGACGCACTGCGGAATACGTCAGCAGATTTGATTTGTGTTAATATTATTCTCTCTATGGCAATATGTGGAAGCTTATTTTGCAGAGCCGGACACTACTCTTGGTGTTTACAATCTTCTATGAAGGACTTGGAGGAGGAACTCGCCTTGCAATGCCGAAGACAATTTGCGCGCCGGACTTGTCGTCATTGAAGCCTGGTTCAGGGGCTACTGAGGGAGCCTGGATTAGGGGGTGTTCGGGTAGCCGGACTATACCTTCAGCCGGACTCCTAGACTATGAAGATACAAGATTGAAGACTTCGTCCCGTGTCCGGATGGGACTTTCCTTGGCGTGGAAGGCAAGCTTGGCGATGCGGATATTCGAGATCTCCTACCATTGTAACCGACTCTATGTAACCCTAACCCTATCCGGTGTATATATAAACCGGAGGGTTGTAGTCCGTAGGCAATCAACTCCATATACAACAATCATACCATAGGCTAGCTTCTAGGGTTTAGCCTCCTTGATCTCGTGGTAGATCTACCCTTGTACTACCCATATCATCAATATTAATCAAGCAGGACGTAGGGTTTTACCTCCATCAAGGGGGCCCGAACCTGGGTAAAACATCGTGTTCCCTGCCTCCTGTTACCATCCGGCCTAGACGCACAGTTCGGGACCCCCTACCCGAGATCCGCCGGTTTTGACACCGACAACTGCACCTGGATTCCGAGGAAGATTTGGAAAGTGGCGGCGCGAGGGGGAAGGATGGGACATCTCTCCTTGATTTTAGGGTTGGACTGATACATATATAGCAAAAGGATTTTTGGGTAGGGGCTAATCCGTCCCTTCGATCGTAATCGGATGGTCGGGAAAAATAGGCTAGGGAGCCCAAATAAGAAAACGGAGATGTTTTGTAGATGTTTGGGGATGATCCGGACACGACGGTGACGACTGCTCGGGTCGGGTCCGGGACAATTTTCAAACGCGCGCGCGAATAGGGCCGCGGGCTGACGAGAGAGGTTAGGTTGGACCTGGCGGTAGGTAGTGGGCTGTGTAGACGGTCTCGAGCTGAGAGAAGAGAAGAGAGGGAGGCCCGGCGACTGTTTCCGGAGACCGAAAACGTCCAACGTTAGACCGGCTATATTGCCGCTATAGTTATCCGTTGGGGCGTCAAACGGACTCCGAACGCGATGAAACTTGGCAGGCGGCCTACCTACTCTAAAATAAGACCGCACACCAACTCTCATCCCATTCTAAGAACATTTTCCGGGCACTTATAAAATACTATCTCGGACATGCCGCGGGCGCGTGCAAGTGTGTCTGGGCTCAGAACGGGCAACGGACGAAACAAGGAGACCGGGACGGATGCAAGTTTCAAAAACATGATGATGCAATGCGGATGATGACATGGCAAGATGCAACACGCAAGCAAATGACAAGGCAACAACAACGAAACACCGGAAGACACCTGGCGCAACAGTCTCGGGGCGTTACAATTTGTTTCTTCAGCAATCAGGCTTGCTAATGGATGCATCTCCTTCACACAAGCAGCAAAATCTCTCTTGTCAAAGGGAGACCCGTCCTCTTTGAAACTGGGGCAGCCAGTGGCTAGCTCAGCCGGGTCTAATTCTACCTGCCATGCCTTTGCCCGGCTTAAAGCCGTAATGGCACCAGCTCTGGCGGATGACCGTTTGTTCTCTTCAATTTTGGCAGGCAGAACAGAAAGTTGGCTTACGACACTGAGAAGAGGTGGTGCTTGCTTGGTTGAGGAGATGGTGGCTATTGTGCGCTGAGCACCAGTGTATAGCTGTTCTACTAGCGTGTAAACTGCCTTGAACTTTATCCGCATGTCTTTGCCAAGATTGCTACTTCTGGGGCCTGTATAACATATTATGATTAAGTCACCAGACGGCTTACAAAATGGAGAATGGAAAGTCATTGCACTGTAAAAGATCTTACCAAAAATAGCAAAGGTCATCTGTGTGATATGATGCTTCAAGCTAGTAAGTTCTATGGTGACCTCCTCCAATGAGGCCTCAACTTTTTTAGCCCTATGGATCAGGGCAGCCTTCTCTTCAGCCCAGACGGTTTTCTCAGCATTAAACTCGGTTTTAATCTTCCCTTTTTCATCCAAGCTAAACCTGAACTTGGAGTCAGCCTTCCAGGTCTTAGTTTATTGTGCTTCAAGCCAGGTTTTTAAATCGCTTAGTTGAGATCCAAATTGACTGGACGCCTCCTGCAAAGTATAAGATCGAAGCAAGTATGCATAGTTATGATAAATTCTTAAAGATAAGTCCCAAGCCCTTTGCAAGCAATAACACTTGCCATTTGGGGCTAATGGGTGCAGAAAGTTTCTTTATGAAGCGGTGACAATGATAAGTCCCAAGCCCTTTGCAAGCAATAGCACTTGGCACTTGGGGGCTAATGGGTGCAGAAATTTCTTTACGAAGCAATGATAGTAATAAGTACCGGTTTATTCATGATGATTAAACTGGCCCTTGGGGGCTACAAGTGCAAAGTTTATTCTTGAAAGTCCCGGCTTATCTTCATAAGTTTAAGCCGGCCCTTGGGGGCTACAGGTTTTGATTCAGATACATAGCTAAAGGCTGTCTATAGTATATTTTATTCTATCATATTCAGTAGACTTGGGGGCTGAAGAAATATATCTTATATAAAAGCGGAAATTGATACCTCATATTTCTGGTGCATGTGCTTGACTATGTCAATCTCCAAATCACGGCTGCTGTGCACTTGGTTGAGATAGCTGGAGAGGATTTCACTAATGTTCAGATGAGAATAGTTGGCCATGTCAAATTTGACCTTGCACTTCTCGATCAATTCTTCCTTGGCAGAATGTTTTGCTAAAGCAACAGGATTCCCCAGTTCTTGAAAACCAGTGCCAGTGATCATAAATTCTTCAGTGTTTGGTTCTGAAGGCTTGAATGGGCTTGGCGGTTTAGCACCCAGAGGATCGACAATTATACGTTCAACAAAGGCACCAGGATTTTCTGGTGGCGGGTCATTAGCAAGTTCCTCCGGGTGTTGCACGGAGGCTTCAGATATTGGTGCTTGCTTTTCCAGCTCATGAGTCCTGGGGTCTTCTGTTGGCTTGATTATTTTAGCCTTTTTGCTAGGCTTTGCCATTCCACTACAAGAGGATTGAAAAGGTCAGTATAAATACAGAGATGTGAAAAAACAGAGATAAAGTCTGTACCCAGGGGCAGTCTTGAAAGTCGGAAGCTGAGTCTGGGATGAATCACCAGACGAAGAGTGAGAAGTCCCATGATAATTTGAGTCAGAAGGATGAAGTGGTTGACGAATAAGACCAGCCTTGGGATAAATAGATTTGGAATTTTGAAGCACCTCATTCCGGCGTTTGCATGGGCCTGGTGTGTTAGGTAAACCGGAGGAAAGCTCTCCGCCTCCACCAGTCCGAGTTCTGCGTCGGTTCTCATGTTGTTGTTGCTTCAAAATAAAGTTGGGATCCAAGTGAGCTAAAGGGTGAGAAAACCTTACTTTTCGGGTCACTCGTCGAATTTTTTGTCTTGGCAAAGGCTCGAAGTCGGAGGAAATAATAGTTATCTCGTCATCACCCGCCTGGCTGGTTTCTGCGCCATCCTGATAGCAATCGGTGTCAATAAGATTGTTGAAAAATGAGCCAAGGGAATCAAGGTCTACCTCCGACTCATCATCTTCGTCCAATTTCATCATATGAGAAGCAGCGGGTTTCTTTTTATTATTCTTCACGGCTTCGGTCTTAGCCCTGGCCTTCTTGGCGGCTTTTTCATCATATTGCCTTTTCCAAAAGGCGGCTCCAGCCTGCAAAAATTACAATAAAGGTGAGGGACTTGCAAGTTATATGAACAATGAAGTGAAGTATATAAACCTGACAGACTTACATCCGGTGCCGGGTTGAGTGCGCAGAAGGGATTCAGCCCCACTTTGCTGCAGCTATCCAAGCTTTCATTGAGAAGAGTTTTTGTCATCTCATTAATGGCTTTATCAGTCAAACGTGTTGAGTTGTAATGCAGTGGATCTTTGGCATCGCCAGTATATGTGCACATTTGATACGTCTCCAACGTATCTATAATTTTTGATTGCTCCATGCTATATTACCTACTGTTTTGGACTATATAGGGCTTTATTTTCCACTTTATATTATTTTTGCGACTAACCTATTAACCGGAGGCCCAACCCAGAATTGTTGTTTTTGCCTATTTCAGTGTTTCGGAGAAACAGAATAACAAACGGAGTCCAAATGGAATGAAGCCTTCGGGAATGCGATTTTCTCATCAGATAAGACCCAGGAGACTTGGACCCTCCGTCAAGAAAGCCACGACGCGGTCATGAGGGTGGAGGGTGCCCCCCCGAGGGCGCGCCCTGCTACGTCTTGAGCTTGCATTGGTTTTCCCCGAAGAGGAAGGGATGATGCAGCAGAGTAGCGTAAGTATTTCCCTCAGTTTTTCAGAACTATGGTATCAATCCAGTAGGAGCCCACCCTCAAGTCCCTCGTACCTGCACAAAACGATAGCTACTCGCAACCAACGAGATTAGGGGTTGTCAATCCCTTCACGGTCACTTACAAGAGTGAGATCTGATAGATATAATATTTTTGGTATTTTTGGTATAAAGATGCAAAGTAAAAAAGTAAAAGCAAAGTAAAAGGCAAAGCAAGATTAAAGTGATGGAGATTGATATGATGAGAATAGACCCGGGGGCCATAGGTTTCACTAGTGGCTTCTCTCAAGAGCATAAGTATTCTACGGTGGGTGAACAAATTACTGTTGACCAATTGACAGAATTGAGCATAGTTACGAGAATATCTAGGCATGATCATGTATATAGGCATCACGTCCGTGACAAGTAGACCGAAACGATTCTGCATCTACTACTATTACTCCACTCATCGACCGCTATCCAGCATGCATCTAGAGTATTAAGTTAAAAATAGAGTAACGCCTTAAGCAAGATGACATGATGTAGAGAGATAAATTCATGCAATATGAAATAAACCCCATCTTGTTATCCTCGATGGCAATGATACAATACGTGCCTTGCTGCCCCTTCTGTCACTAGGAAAGGACACCGCAAGATCGAACCCAAAGCTAAGCACTTATCCCATGGCAAGAACTACCAATCTAGTTGTCCAAACCAAACAGATAATTCGAAGAGACTTGCAAAGATAACCAATCATACATAAAAGAATTCAGAGAAGATTCAAATATTATTCATAGATAGACTTGATCATAAACCCACAATTCATCGGTCTCAACAAACACACCGCGAAAAGAAGATTACATCGAATAGATCTCCACAAGAAAGGGGGAGAACTTTGTATTGAGATCCAAAGAGACAGAAGAAGCCATCTAGCTACTAACTATGGACCCGAAGGTCTGAGGTAAACTACTCACACTTCATTGGAGAGGCTATCATGATGTAGAAGCCCTCCGTGATGACAGCCCTCTTTCGGCGGAGCTCCGGAACAGGCCCCAAGATGGGATCTCGTGGATACAGAAAGTTGCGGCGGTGGAATTAGGTTTTTGGCTCCTGTTCTGATCGTTTGGGGGTACGTAGGTCTATATAGGAGGAAGGAGTACGCTGGAGGAGCACCGAGGGGCCTACGAGGCAGGGGCA
>NC_041392.1:432351788-432431119 GCF_002162155.2 Triticum dicoccoides | reverse complement strand
ACCCTCGTGACCGCCTCTTTTGTTCCTTGGAGCAGGGTCCAAGTCTCCTGGATCACGTTCGGTGAGAAAATCACGTTCCCGAAGGTTTTATTCCGTTTGGACTCCGTTTGATATTTTGTTTCTTCGAAACACTGAAATAGGCAAAAAACAACAATTCTGGGCTGGGCCTCCGGTTAATAGGTTAGTCCCAAAAATAATATAAAAGTGGAAAATAAAGCCCAATATAGTCCAAAACAGTAGATAATATAGCATGGAGCAATCAAAAATTATAGATACGTTGGAGACGTATCAGGCATCCCCAAGCTTAATTCCTGCTCGTCCTCGAGTAGGTAAATGATAAAAAGAGAATTTTTGATGCGGAGTGCTACTTGGCATAATTTCAATGCAAATCTTCTTAATTGTGGTATGTATATTCAGATTAGAAAGATTCAAGAAAAAAGTTTATATTGACATAAAAATAATAATACATCAAGCATACTAACAAAGCAATTATGTCTTCTCAAAATAACATGGCCAAAGAAAGTTATCCCTACAAAATCATATAGTCTGGCTATGCTCTATCTTCACCAAAATATTTAAATCATGCACAACCCCGATGACAAGCCAAGCAATTGTTTCATACTCTAACTTTTTCAAAACTTTTTCAATCTTCACACAATACATGAGCGTGAGCCATGGATATAGCACTATAGGTGGAATAGAATGGTGGTTGTGGAGAAGACAAAAAGGAGAAGATAGTCTCACATCAACTAGGCGTATCAAAGGGCTATGGAGATGCCCATCAAAAGATATCAATATGAGTGAGTAGGGATTGCCATGCAACGGATGCACTAGAGCTACAAGTATATGAAAGCTCAAAAATAAACTAAGTGGGTGTGCATCCAACTTGGTTGCTCATGAAGACCTAGGGCAATTTGAGGAAGCCCATCATTGGAATATACAAGCCAAGTTCTATAATGTAAAATTCCCACTAGTATATGAAAGTGATAACATGAGAGACTCTCTACTATGAAGATCATGGTGCTACTTTGAAGCACAAGTGTGGTAAAAGGATAGTAACATTGTCCCTTCTCTCTTTTTCTCTCATCATTTTTTTATTTGGGCCTTTTCTCTTTTTTTATGGCCTCTTTTTATTTGGGCTTCTTTGGCCTCTTTTTTTTCGTCCGGAGTCTCATCCTGACTTATGGGGGAATCATAGTCTCCATCATTCTTTCCTCACTGGGACAATGCTCTAATAATGATGATCATCACACTTTTATTTTTCTTACAACTCAATACTTAGAACAAAATATGACTCTATATGAATGCATCCGGCGGTGTACCGGGATATGCAATATGACAATGACGGAGTGTGTCATGATAAACGGAACGGTGGAAAGTTGCATGGCAATATATCTTGGAATGGCTATGGAAATGCCATAATAGGTAGGTATGGTGGATGTTTTGAGGAAGGTATATGGTAGGTGTATGATACCGGTGAAAGGTGCGCGGTATTAGAGAGGCTAGCAAAGGTGGAAGGGTGAGAGTGCGTATGATCCATGGACTCAACATTAGTCATAAAGAACTCATATACTTTTTGCAAAAATCTAGAAGTTATCAAAGCAAAGTATTACGCGCATGCTCCTAGGGGGATAGATTGGTAGGAAAAGACCATCGCTCGTCCCCGACCGCCACTCATAAGGAAGACAATCAATAAATAAATCATGCTCCGACTTCATCACATAAAGGTTCACCATACGTGCATGCTACGGGAATCACAAACTTTAACACAAGTATTCTTTAAATTCACAACTACTCAACTAGCATGACTTTAATATTATCACCTCCATATCTCAAAACAATTATCATGCTTTAATCTTTTCTTAGTATTCAACACACTCAAAAGAAAGTTTCACAAATCTTGAATACCAAGCATATTATTATTAAGCAAATTACCATGCTATTAAGAGACTCTCAAAATAATTTAAGTGAAGCATGAGAGATCAATAGTTTCTTTAAAACAAATCCACCACCGTGCTCTAAAAGATCTAAGTGAAGCACATAGAGCAAAATTATAACGCTCAAAAGATATAAGTGAAGCACATAGAGCAAAACTACTTAGCTCAAAAGATATAAGTGAAGCACATAGAGCAAAATTAACTAGCTCAAAAGATATAAGTGAAGCACATAGAGTATTCTATCAAATTTTAATTCATGTATGGCTCTCTCAAAAGGTGTGTACAGCAAGGATGATTGTGGCATACTAAGACACAAAGACACAAATAATACAAGACGCTCCAAGCAAAACACATATCATGTTGGTGAATAAAAATATAGCTCCAAGTAAATTACTGATGGAAGTGGATGAAAGAGGGGATGCCTTCCGGGGCATCCCCAAGCTTTGACTTTTTGGTGTCCTTGGATTATCTTGGGGGTGCCATGGGCATCCCCAAGCTTAGGCTCTTGCCACTCCTTGTTCCATGATCCATCAAAAGATTTCACCCAAAACTTGAAAACTTCACAACACAAAACTCAAATAGAAAACTCGTGAGCTCCGTTAGCGAAAGAAAACAAAAGACCACTTCAAGGTACTGTAATGAACTCATTATTTACTTATATTGATGTTAAACCTACTGTATTCCAACTTCTCTATGGATTATAATCTATTTTACTAACCATAGATTCATCAAAATAAGCAAACAACACACGAAAAACAGAATCTGTCAAAAAACAGAACTGTCTGTAGTAATCTGTAGCTAGCGCAAGATCTGGAACCCCAAAAAATCTAAAATAAATTTCTGGACGTGAGGAATTTATCTATTAATCATCTGAAAAAAGAATTAACTAAATAACACTCTAAAAATAAAAATGACAGCAGTTCTCGTGAGCGCTAAAGTTTCTGTTTTTTTACAGCAAGTTCAACAAGACTTTCCCCAAGTCTTCCCAACGGTTCTACTTGGCACAAACACTAATTAAACACAAAAAACACAACCAAAACAGAGGCTAAATAATTTATTTATTACTAAGCAGGAGCAAAAAGCAAGGAATAAAAATAAAATTGGGTTGCCTCCCAACAAGCGCTATCGTTTAACGCCCCTAGCTAGGCATAAAAGCGAGGATAGATCTAGGTATTGCCATCTTTGGTAGGCAATCCATAAGTGGCTCTCATGATAGTTTCATATGGTAATTTTATTTTATTTCTAAGAAAGTGTTCCATGCCCTTTTTTAATGGAATTTGAAATCTAATATTCCCTTCCTTCATATCAATAATCGCACCAACCGTTCTAAGGAAAGGTCTACCAAGAATAATAGGGCAAGAAGGATTGCAATCTATATCAAGAACAATGAAATCTACGGGCACATAATTCCTATTTGCAACAATAAGAACATCATTAATCCTTCCCATAGGTTTCTTAGTAGTGGAATCCGCAAGTTGCAAGTTTAGAGAGCAATCATCAAAATCGCGGAAATCTAGTAAATCACACAAAGTCTTGGGAATAGTAGAGACACTAGCACCCAAATCACACAAAGCATAAAACTCATGATCTTTAATTTTAATTTTAATAGTTGGTTCCCACTCATCATAGAGTTTTCTAGGGATAGAAACTTTCAACTCAAGTTTTTCTTCATAAGATTGCATCAAGGCATCAACAATATGTTCGGTGAAGGCTTTATTTTGACTATAAGCATGTGGAGAATTTAGCACGGATTGCAACAAGGAAATACAATCAACTAAAGGGAAACTTTGATAATTAAATTCCTTGAAATCCAATATAGTTGTTTGGCAACATCTAGATTTTTATTTCTTTCAATCCCAGTTTCATCAATTTCATCATTAAGATCTAAATACTCCGAATTTTTAGAACGCCTTCTAGGTAAAGGAAGATCATATTCAGTTTCATCAAGATTTATATTGCAAAATAAAGATTTAATGGGAGACACATCAATAACTTTTCGATCTTCATCTTGATTTTCATAGGAATCTGGTTTAGCAGCCATCTTATTAACTAAGGTGGCTTGCATATCCGAAATTTCAGCAGTCATCTTTTCTAGACGAGCAATTTGGGATCTTATACCATCAAATTCTTTAGACATATCATCTAGCTCTTTATTCATATAACTCATAAAACTTTTTTGTTCTTTAAGCTTGTTTCTAAAGAAATTATTATGCTCAAATTGCAAAACCATAAACTTCCTGACATGGCTGTCGATCTCCTCTAACCTTTTAAGGTGAAGATCACCAAATCTCGGTTGAGCCATCGCGACAAACAAGCAAACTAGCACACAAGCAAACAAAAAGCAAGCGGGCAAAAGAGGCAAATAGAGAGGGAGGATAGAAAGAGAGAGAGGGCGAATAAAACGGCAAGGGTGAATTGGGGGAGAGGAAAACGAGAGGCAAATGGCAAATAATGTAATGCGAGAGATAGGGATTGTGATGGGTACTTGGTATGTTGAATTTTTGCATAGACTCCCCGACAACGGCGCCAGAAATCCTTCTTGCTACGTCTTGAGCTTGCATTGGTTTTCCCCGAAGAGGAAGGGATGATGTAGCAGAGTAGCGTAAGTATTTACCTCAGTTTTTGAGAACCAAGGTATCAATCCAGTAGGAGGCCACGCTCAAGTCCATCGTACCTGCACAAAACGATAGCTACTCGCAACCAAAGCGATTAGGGGTTGTCACTCCCTTCAAGGTCACTTACGAGAGTGAGATCTGATAGATATAATATTTTTGGTATTTTTGGTATAAAGATGCAAAGTAAAAAGTAAAAGCAAAGTAAAAGGCAAAGCAAGATTAAAGTGATGGAGATTGATATGATGAGAATAGACCCGGGGGCCATAGGTTTCACTAGTGGCTTCTCTCAAGAGCATAAGTATTCTACGGCAGGTGAACAAATTACTGTTGACCAATTGACAGAATTGAGCATAGTTATGAGAATATCTAGGCATGATCATGTATATAGGCATCACGTCTGTGAAAAGTAGACCGAAACGATTCTGCATCTAGTACTATTACTCCACTCATCGACTGCTATCCAACATGCATCTAGACTATTAAGTTAAAAACAGAGTAACGCCCTAAGCAAGATGACATGATGTAGAGAGATAAATTCATGCAATATGAAATAGACCCCATCTTGTTATCCTCGATGACAACGATACAATATGTGCCTTGCTACCCCTTCTATCACTGGGAAAGGACACCGCAAGATCGAACCCAAAGCTAAGCACTTCTCCCATGGCAAGAACTACCAATCTAGTTAGCCAAACCAAACGGATAATTCGAAGAGACTTGCAAAGATAACCAATCATACATAAAAGAATTCAGAGAAGATTCAAATATTATTCATAGATATACTTGATAATAAACCCACAATTCATCGGTCTCAACAAACACACCGCAAAAAGAAGATTACATCGAATAGATCTCCACAAGAGAGGGGGAGAACTTTGTATTGAGATCCAAAGAGAGATAAGAAGCCATCTAGCTACTAACTATGGACCCGAAGGTCTGAGGTAAACTACTCACACTTCATCGGAGGGCTTGGATGATGATGTAGAAGCCCTCCGTGATCGATGCCCCCTCCGGCGGAGCTTTGGAACAGGCCCCAAGATGGGATCTCGTGGATACATAAAGTTGCGACGGTGGAATTAGGTTTTTGGCTCCTGTTCTGATCGTTTGGGGGTACATAGGTATATATAGGAGGAAGGAGTACGCCGGAGGAAGGAGTACGCCGGAAGGAGTACGCCGGGTAGCAAGGCACGTATTGTATTGTTGCCATCGAGGATAACAAGATGGTTTTTTTATCATATTGCAGGAAACTATCCCTCTACATCATGTCATCTTGCTTAAGGTGTTACTCTGTTTTTAACTTAATACTCTAGATGCATGCTGGATAGCGGTCGATGAGTGGAGTAATAGTAGTAGATGCAGGCAGGAGTCAGTCTACTTGTCTCGGACATGATGCCTATATACATGATCATACCTAGATATTCTCATAACTATGCTCAATTCTGTCAATTGCTCAATAGTAATTTGTTCACCCACCGTAGAATAATTATGCTCTTGAGAGAAGCCACTAGTGAAACCTATGGCCCCCGGGTCTCTTTCTCATCATATCAATCTCCATCACTTTATTATTGCTTTGCTTTTTACTTTGCCCTTTTACTTTTTACTTTGCATCTCTATACCAAAAACACCAAAAATATTATCAATCATCTCGATCAGATCTCACTTTTGTAAGTGACCGTGAAGGGATTGACAACCCCTAAGCGCGTTGGTTGCGTTGAGCTATTGTTTTTGTGTAGGTACGAGGGACTCGCGCGTAGCCTCCTACTGGATTGATACCTTGGTTCTCAAAAACCGAGGGAAATACTTACACTACTTTGTTGCATCACCCTCTCCTCTTCGGGGAAATCCAACGCAGTGCTCAAGAGGTAGCAAGAAGAATTTCTGGCGCCGTTGCCGAGGAGTCTGCGCAAAAGTCAACATACCAAGTACCTATCACAATTCCGACCTCCTGCATTACATTATTTTCCATTTGCCTCTCGTTTTCCTCTCCCCCACTTCACCCTTGCTGTTTTATTCACCCTCTCTCTCTATCCTCCCTCTCTTTCTCTATTTGCCTCTTTTTGCCCGTTTGCCTTTTGTTTGCTCATGTGTTGGATTGCTTGTTTGTCGCGATGGCTCTTCCTAGATTCGGTGATCTTCACCTTAAAAGGTTAGAGGAGATCGAAAACAACGTCAGGAAGTTTATGGTTTTGCAATTTGAGCATAATAATTTCTTTTGAAATGAGCTTAAGGAACAAAAAGGTTTTATGAGTTATATGAATAAAGAGCTCGATGATATGTCTAAAGAATTTGATGGTATAAGATCCCAAATTGCTCGTCTTGAAAAATTAACTGCTGAAATTTCGGATATGCAAGCTACCTTAGTCAATAAGATGGCCGCTAAACCGGATTCCTATGAAAATAAAGATGAAGATCTAAAAGTTATTGATGTGTCCCCTATTAAATCTTTGTTTTTTGCAATATTAATCTTGATAATGATGGGACTGAATATGATCCACCTTTACCTAGAAGGCGTTCTAAAAATTCAGAGTATTTAGATCTTGATGATGAAATTGATAAAAGTGGGATTAAAAGAAATAAAACCCTAGATGATGCTAAACCCACTATATTGGATTTCAAGGAATTTAATTATGAAAATTGCTCTTTAATTGATTGTATTTCCTTGTTGCAATCCGTGCTAAATTCTCCTCATGCTTATAGTCAAAATAAAGCCTTTACCGAACATATCGTTGATGCCTTCATGCAATCTTATGAAGAAAAACTTGAGTTGAAAGTTTCTATCCATAGAAAACTTTATGATGAGTGGGAACCTACTATTAAAATTAAAATTAAAGATTATGAGTTTTATGCTTTGTGTGATTTGGGTGCTAGTGTCTCTACTATTCCCAAAACTTTGTGTGATTTGCTAGATTTCCGCGATTTTGATGATTGCTCTCTAAACTTGCAACTTGCAGATTCCACTACTAAGAAACCTATGGGAAGGATTAATGATGTTCTTATTGTTGCAAATAGGAATTATGTGCCCGTAGATTTCATTGTTCTTGATATAGATTGCAATCCTTCTTGCCCTATTATTCTTGGTAGACCTTTCCTTAGAACGGTTGGTGCGGTTATTGATATGAAGGAAGGGAATATTATATTTCAATTTCCATTAAAAAAGGGCATGGAACACTTTCCTAGAAAGAAAATAAAATTACCATATGAAACTATCATGAGAGCCGCTTATGGATTGCCTACCAAAGATGGCAATACCTAGATCTATCCTCGCTTTGCCTAGCTAGGGGCGTTAAACGATAGCGCTTGTTGGGAGGCAACCCAATTTTATTTTTATTCCTTTCTTTTTTTTTCTCCTTTTTAGTAATAAATAAATTATTTATCCTCTGTTTTGGTTGTGTTTTTTTGTGTTTAATTAGTGTTTGTGCCAAGTTGAACTGTTGGGAAGACTTGGGGAAAGTCTTGTTGAACTTGCTGTAAAAACAAAAACTTTAGCGCTCACGAGAACTGCTGTCATTTTTATTTGGAGAGTGATATTTAGTTAATTCTTTTTGAATATGATTAATAGATAAATTCATCACGTCTAGCAATTTATTTTAGAATTTTTGGGGTTCCAGATCTTGCGCTAGCTACAGATTACTACAGACTGTTCTGTTTTTGACAGATTCTGTTTTTCGTGTGTTGTTTGCTTATTTTCATGAATCTATGGCTAGTAAAATAGTTTATAAACCAGAGAGAAGTTGGAATACAGTAGTTTTAACCCCAATATAAATAAAGAATGAGTTAATTACAGTACCTTGAAGTGTTCTTTTGTTTTCTTTCGCTAACGGAGCTCACGAGATTTTCTACTTTAAGTTTTGTGTTGTGAAGTTTTCAAGTTTTGGGTAAAGATTTGATGGATTAGGGAACAAGGAGTGGAAAGAGCCTAAGCTTGGGGAAGCCCATGGCACCCCCAAGATAATCTAAGGACACCTAAAAGCCAAAGCTTGGGGATGCCCCGGAAGGCATCCCCTCTTTCGTCTACTTCTATCGGTAACTTTACTTGTTCCCACATGATATGTGTTTTGCTTGGAGCGTCTTTTATGATTTGAGTCTTTGCTTGTTAGTCTACCCAATCATCCTTGCTGTACACACCTTTTGACAGAGCCATACATAATTTGGAATTTGATAGAATACTCTATGTGCTTCACTTATATCTTTTGAGCTCTATAGTTTTACTCTAGTGCTTCACTTATATCTTTTGAGTTTTATAGTTTTGGTCTAGTGCTTCACTTATATCTTTTAGAGCACAATGGTGTATTTGTTTTATAGAAACTATTGATCGCTCATGCTTCACTTATATTATTTTAAGAGTCTTAATAGCATGGTAATTTGCTTAATAATAATATGCTTGGTATTCAAGATTTGTAAAACTTTCTTTTGAGTGCGTTGAATACTAAGAAAAAAATTGATGCTTGATAATTGTTTTGAGATATGAGGATGGTGATATTAGAGTCATGCTAGTTGAGTAGTTGTGAATTTGAGAAATGCTTGTGTTAAAGTTTGTGATTCCCGTAGCATGCACGTATGGTGAACCGTTATGTGATGAAGTCAGAGCATGATTTATTTATTGATTGTCTTCCTTATGAGTGGCGGTCGGGGATGAGCGATGGTCTTTTCCTACCAATCTATCCCCCTAGGAGCATGCGTGTAATACTTTGCTTTGATAACTTCTAGATTTTTGTAATAAGTATATGAGTTCATTATGACTAATGTTGAGTCCATGGATTATACGCACTTTCTTTCCTTCCACCATTCTTAGCCTCTCTAATACCGCACACTTTTCGCCGGTATCATACACTCACCAAATACCTTCCTCAAAACAGCCACCGTACCTACCTATCATGGAATTTCCATAGCCATTCTGAGATATATTGCCATGCAACTTTCCACCGTTCCGTTCATTATGACACGCTCCATCATTGTCATATTGCTAGCATGATCATGTAGTTGACATCATATTTGTGGCAAAGCCACCGTTCATAATTCTTTCATACATGTCACTCTTGATTCATTGCATATCCCTGTACACTGCCGGAGGCATTCATATAGAGTTATATTTTGTTCTAAGTATTGAGTTGTAATTCTTGAGTTGTAAGAAAAATAAAAAGTGTGATGATCATCATTTTTAGAGCATTGTCCCAAGTGAGGAAAGGATGATGGAGACTATGATTCCCCCACAAGTCAGGATGAGACTCCGGACGAAAAAAAAGAGGCCACACAAAAAGAGAAAAGGCCCAAACAAAAAAATGAGAGAAAAAGAGAGAAGGGAGAATGTTACTATCCTTTTACCACACTTGTGCTTCAAAGTAGCACCATGATCTTCATGATAGAGAGTCTCTCATTCTGTCACTTTCATATACTAGTGGGAATTTTTCATTATAGAACTTGGCTTGTATATTCCAATGATGGGATTCCTCAAAATGCCCTAGGTCTTCGTGAGCAAGCAAGTTGGATGCACACCCACTAAGTTTCTTTTGTTGAGATTTCATATACTTATAGCTTTAGTGCATCCGTTGCATGGCAATCCCTACTCACTCACATTGATATCTATTGATGGGCATCTCCATAGCTCGTTGATACGCCTAGTTGATGTGAGACTATCTTCCCCTCTTTTTGTCTTCTCCACAACCACCATTATATTCCACATATAGTGCTATATCCATGGCTCACGCTCATGTATTGCGTGAAGATCGACAAAGTTTTGAAAATGTCAAAAGTATGAAACAATTGCTTGGCTTGTCATCGGGGTTGTGCATGATTTAAATACTTTGTGTGGTGAAGATAGAGCATAGCCAGACTATATGATTTTGTAGGGATAGCTTTCTTTGGCCATGTTATTTTGAGAAGACATAATTGCTTTGTTAGTATGCTTGAAGTATTATTATTTTTATGTCAACATGAACTTTTGTCTTGAATTTTTTGAATATGAATATTCATACCACAATTAAGAAGATTTACATTAAAATTATGCCAAGCAGCACTCTGCATCAAAAATTTTGTTTTTATCATTTACCTACTCGAGGACGAGCAGGAATTAAGCTTGGCGATGCTTGATACGTCTCCAACGTATCTATAATTTTTGATTGCTCCATGCTATATTACCTACTGTTTTGGACTATATTGGGCTTTATTTTCCACTTTTATATTATTTTTGGGACTAACCTATTAACCGGAGGCCCAACCCAGAATTGTTGTTTTTTGCCTATTTCAGTGTTTCGGAGAAACAGAATATCAAACGGAGTCCAAACGGATGAAACCTTTGGGAACACGATTTTCTCATCAGATAAGACCCAGGAGACTTGGACCCTCCATCAAGAAAGCCACGAGGCGGTCACGAGGGTGGAGGGCGCCCCCCTAGGGCGCGCCCCCTGCCTCGTGGGCCCCTCGAAGCTCCGCCGACATACTCCTTCCTCCTATATATACCTACGTACCCCCAAACGATCAGATACGGAGCCAAAAACCTAATTCCATCGCCGCAACTTTCTATATACATGAGATCCCATCTTGGGGCCTGTTCTAGAGCTCCGCCGGAGGGGGCATCGATCACGGAGGGCTTCTACATCATCATCCAAGCCCCTTCGATGAAGTGTGAGTAGTTTACTTCAGACCTACGGGTCCATAGTTAGTAGCTAGATGGCTTCTTCTCTCTTTTTGGATCTCAATATAATGTTCTCCCCCTCTCTCGTGGAGATCTATTCGATGTAATCTTCTTTTTGCGGTGTGTTTGTTGAGACCGATGAATTGTGGGTTTATGATCCATTCTGTCTATGAATAATATTTGAATCTTCTCTGAATTCTTTTATGTATGATTGGTTATCTTTGCAAGTCTCTTCGAATTATCAGTTTGGTTTGGCCTACTGGATTAGTTTTTCTTGCCATGGGAGAAGTGCTTAGCTTTGGGTTCAATCTTGCGGTGTCCTTTCCCAGTGACAGAAGGGGCAGCAAGGCACGTATTGTATTGTTGCCATCGAGGATAACAAGATGGGGTTTTTTATCATATTGCATGAAACTATCCCTCTACATCATGTCATCTTGCTTAAGGCGTTACTCTGTTTTTAACTTAATACTCTAGATGCATGCTGGATATCGGTCGATGAGTGGAGTAATAGTAGTAGATGCAGGCAGGAGTCGGTCTAGTTGTCTCGGACGTGATGCCTATATACATGATCATACCTAGATATTCTCATAACTATGCTCAATTCTGTCAATTGCTCAATAGTAATTTGTTCACCCACCGTATAATACTTATGCTCTTGAGAGAAGCCACTAGTGAAACCTATGGCCCCGGGTCTCTTTCTCATCATATCAATCTCCATCACTTTATTATTGCTTTGCATTTTACTTTGCCCTTTTACTTTTTACTTTGCATCTCTATACCAAAAATACCAAAAATATTATCTATCATCTCCATCATATCTCACTTTCATAAGTGACCGTGAAGGGATTGACAACCCCTAAGCGTGTTGGTTGCGTTAAGCTATTGTTTTTGTGTAGGTACGAGGGACTCACGCGTAGCCTCCTACTGGATTGATACCTTGGTTCTCAAAAACTGAGGGAAATACTTACGCTACTTTGCTGCATCATCCTCTCCTCTTCGGGGAAATCCAACGCAGTGCTCAAGAGGTAGCAATATTAAACTTGACCGGCGGTTTAAAGGTATGGTCTTACAAGCTACCCAGCATCAAACCAGGTCGACCCCAGTCAATCCATTGACCAATAAAGCTCTAACCTTTGAAAAGGTAGGTATAAGTTTGGCCCGTTCAGTAGTGGTAAGCCGTTCAGGGAGAGGGTGCTTCGGGTTAAGCCATTGGTCACGGAAGCCTGACAAGGGGTTTTCATCAGCATGAGTATCTTTACTGGAAAGGTAGGCATAAGTTTGGCTCATTCAGCAGTGGTAAGCCATTCGGGGAGAGGGTGCTTCGGGTTGAGGTGTTGGTCACGGAAGCCTGGCAAGGGGTTTTCATCAGCAGGAGTATCTTTACAATATAACCTAGTTTGATTCCAATCCTTGGGATGACTTGGAAGTTGAGTGTAAGGAAAAATGGCATCTCTTCGTCGCTGAATTGAGATCCCTCCAAGCTCCTGGCTGGGCCCGTTAGTGAATTCATTTTGGCGGTTCAAATAAGAATACTCTCTAAAGAGCTCAACATTGGGTTCTTCTTGAAGATATACTTCACAGAAGACTTGGAAGTTGCAGATATTTGAAATGGAATTGGGTCCAATGTCTTGAGGATGAAGTGGCAAAAAATGCAGAACATCACGGAAGAATTTTGACTCGGGCGGTGAGAAGCCCTAGTTCATGTGATCAATGAAAACGATAACTTCATCATCCTGTGGCTGAGGTCTGACTTCATCCAGTTTAGGAGCATGCTAGTAAATAACGTTCTTTGTCGGTAAGAAGCCAATTTTGACATAATCCTGGAGCATTTCTTCAGTAATGATGGAAGGGACCCAGCCGCATGATGTGACTGTCTTAGTCATGATTGGGTGCATGGCCTACACAAGGCGATTCAAGATGTTATTAAACCGGTAGATATCTGGCGGGTTACCAATTATCGTTTAAACCGCTGTAAATGGCTAATGGCTATGGAGATACAGTTCAGAGTATGTAGTTTTCAAACCGGAGAACTGAATTATGAGGATGAATAAGCAAGCATGGTTAAGCCGGAAGGATATTGCTGGATTATTGACTTTGAGGCGTATGATGGCGGCTCAAACGGGGCCTAATGTTGTATGGTGGGTCACGGTTTATGGTATAAGCCGCCATGGTAGTTATGGTGCTTCAAATCTATCAGTGAACATTTTGCTAAGTGATGGATAAATAGATTTCACAAGCTGGAGCTGTAATTTTGGATCTACGGCAGTTTAGAAAAGGCATTAAATTCTAAAACCTAAGGTGGCGGTAGTAGAAAAGTTTGGGTGCTCAAATGAGGTCTTCTATGGAAAGATGCTATCTTGATGATAAAAATGAATGCTAAACTACTACCGTGCAAGGTTCATGGCCTATTTCATATTAAAAGCTACTTGAGTTGAAGGAAACAATGAAGAACGGCCAAGAACGCTGATGAACAAAGTAAACCCTAATGCAGATCTAAGGATTGGGAAAATAAGACTTACGGATGCCGATGAAGCAGCGGTCGCGCGCCGGCATTTTATGGTCCGATCAGGGTGATGTAGCGGCCTGAGTGGATGTAGAGGACGGAGGTCGACGGCGGCGGAGCTCGAGCACAGGTGCGGCTGTGCGAAGGAGGAAGACGAAGATGAGGAAGATAGGGGGAAATGATAAAGACCCCCGTCCCTATTTATAAGAGGGTGGATACAAGGCATGCGCGGGAATTGAGGAGGCCGAAATCATCATCTAGCTATATGGACGCCTCGATTCACGGGATGTTCATTAAAGATAAGGATTAGTTAAAGATATTTTGGGCCTCGTGGAATTAATGTGAAATGACGTCATATAACATCCCAAATTTTCAATTTGGAATGTTATACATTAGATCATCATTGCATACCATATTTTATTTTGCATTTTGGTTGATCCTAGAAATTCTACGCAACTCAATGACCCACGGAGAGAGTTGGGGATTTCGTTATTTTCATATTTGAGTTTTTCTCAAATTTTGAGAATAGGATCATTTGATTTTATTTATTTTATCATCAATTATTTCTATTACAAAAATATGAGAGAGGGAATAAAATGACTTTCCAAAAATAGAGAAATGTTGAGGATTTAATAATAAAATCAAATAAGATTTTATTTCGGAGTTTTTCGGTGTTTTATTTGAATTTAGGAAAAATGTGCGTTTTTCAAAATTGCATTTAGGTACCAAATAAATGTTCACCTTGTGCGGCTTGATTTTAGAAGCCCGCGAAAATTTATTTCGGAATTTTTGGAGTCCGTTTAGTATTTCTTTTTATTTTTCTTCTGCGCATAAATATATATTAAAAAACGCGCACCGACCTACGGGCCGTGTCCGACCTGGACACCGGCCCGGGGCAGGCTTTAAAAGCCGGGGAAGAGGCCCAGCCGGGAGAGCCAGCGCCCAGCCCCGAAACCCTAGCTGCCCCGCCGCCGCCGCCGCCGCACGCTCGCCGAGGTCCGCCGCCGCCTTGAAATTCGTGCCGGTTTTTTTTTTCGAAAAACCGTTCGGTTTTTCCTCAGTATTTTAGATTCGGTTTTTTTAAATAGATCAGTTTTTCCGGTTTATTTAGTTTAGTGAGCGTTCGTCGTTTTTCTTTTTCTTGGATTAAATCCGCGATTTTTCTGATCGCGATTCCTCATCCGATTTTCGTTTTAGTATAACTTTTCGCTCGTTTATCGGAATCAGGCGATTCAAGCGCCTAGAGTTTCGTCTTGAAACCCTCTATCCATTTAATCAACTTAAACAAGATTTTTCTACTGTAAAATTTGCCCTAGATCCAGATTAGTAGAATGAAGTTGTTTTCTTTCGCCGTTTGACTTTCGTTGCTTCGTTCGATTTGATTCTTTTTGCCAACCGGAGTTCTTAAGTTGAACCTTCTGGTTAGATCTCTTATTTGAGTTTTACCCATGCATTATATGAGTTCTTATTGTATGCTTGTTTGTTTGTTTGTTTGCGATAGAATACCCGGAGTGCGCCGCCTGTTACTTCGAATCTCTAGGTTTCCCGGACAATCAGCAAGGCAAGTAACACTTTGATCATACCTTTCCTACTACCCAGTTTTATTGCATTAGATCAATCCTCACACATTGCATGATTAGGATCTAATTAAATTGTGGGATGGGAAGTAGTTGAGGTAGTACCTATTACCTGTTTATTTTCAAACCTTTGGGAGTTACTTCTACGTTTGCTTATTATGCCATGCTATGCCAGTAGACGTGGATTGGGTGAGTGATATCCATGACAGATGTGAGTTTGGTTAATTAATGGTTTAACTAAGGTGGCAACTTAAACACACATCTGGGTGGATTGAGGCACCTGGGTATTCCAGGACTTGCCTGTTTTCTTTTCGACCGCCACCCAGGCTCAAAGGGATCATGAGATTATTCATGCTAGAAACTTCCGTGTGCAGCCACAAGCTATTATGGGCTCTAGCATAGTTGACTAAGTCGTGCGAACTCTTACAGTGGTATACTAGCAGATGTAGGGGATGTAGGTGGTACGGTCTACCCGATCGTAAGGTGCTAGCGCTTCTGAAAGACTATGTCTCGGTCATCCGTCTTCTCAAACACCATGTAGTGCGAGAAACCAAACGGAGGCGATCGAGTCTTGTGGGGAAAAGTGCGCAAACCTCTGCAGAGTGTAATAAACTAATCATGATTAGCCGTGTCCCCGGTTATGGACATCTTGAGTATCTAGTACTTGGATTATCATGTGAATCTCAACATGTTACTCTAAATTAATTTTGTTGGGTTATGTTTAATGATGATGCTTAATTGGGATTGAGAATGCTGTCAACCATTCTCATTGTTTTACAACTACCATGATAGTTAAATAAATTTTATTCCTTTGAAGTAGGAAAAATTGGCTTTACGCAAAACTGTAACCATAGAGCTTTCCACCAGCCAAATATGCATATAGTATAGCTGCTTCATTCCATTACTCTCTATGTGTTACATTGCGAGCATATTCCATGTGCTGACCCGTTTCGGGCTGCAACATTAATGTTGCAGACTTTTCAGACGACGATTAAGGAGTTTTATGTCGTGGTTCTATATTCAGTGATGCCGTTGGAGTTGATGGACTCACTTATCTTCCAAGCCTTCCGCTATTATTGTTATTAGATGGACTTAAGCCATATTTATTGTATTAAGTTCTCTTTTGAGACACTCGATGTAATAAGTGTGTGATTGCTACTCTGCTATAAATCCTCCGAGTACTGTGTGGTGTCAGCATTACTGATCCAGGGATGACACCGGAGCATAGAGATTAGACTGTTTGAGGTCTGGTTACTACAGAGATGGTATCAGAGCACACGCTAACTGTAGGACACGACCACTAAGCTAAAAGACCTAGATCACTATCCATTCTCTTCTCTTCTGACTTCTCATCTTTTCTACTCATTTAGGATGGCGGATGCAAGGAACAAGTTCACACAACCGGATGAAAATACACCCTTTGGACGTCACTTGAAGGAAGTCACTAGATACCTGAACATAGGGGTACCAAGCTTCACCGGAACCTACAACGCCACTTTACCTCAAGAAGAGTGCTGGATGATTCAAGTTCAAGTTCCAGGAAGGACGTTCATGCCAGTCACTGAGCCCATAGAGTTTTCTTTTGATGCACCAACTTGGAGTCTAGGAAAGAGCATGGCAGCTCACATCGCCATGGGACGCATTGGAGAAGTCTACCGCAAGGATCTCAAGGATACTATCTACCAGATTTGTGGGCGCCGAGATGAACACTGGGAGATGATCAGCACCAGGAAGGATAGATCAATCGCAGCTTTTATCAAGGAGTTAAACTAGCACATTCAACGACAGGAGAACCAGATGTGCGCCGACATGATAGATCTGAAGAAGGCTAAGACTAGAATCAAGGAACTGGAGGAAGAACTCAAGGCTACACGTGAAGATTATGAAGAAGAAATTGAAGTATTGGTGGAGAAGAATGACGACCTAATCAAGAAGATTGGAATATATATGGGAGGCCCTACACCAGTAGATGAAGACGAAGAACCCAAGGAGATTAGCCCGGAAGACTACATCATCATCGACGACACCGACTCGGATCTAGAAAATAGCGATGATGACTATGTTGATGAAGCTGGAGCAGATATCATGGAGTCTGCAACCGAAGAATATTTCTAGTTGACCACCTCATCAGTAGTAGTAGTCCACCATGTAAATATAGTAGTCCGAGCACTTTTGCGATAGATAGATCGATTGTATGCCCTTGTTTGATTGAATGAAGTGAATTGTTTGCTTTTGCCTCATGTGCATATGGGTAGTGTTTTCTCTTTAGACCCCCTCTATTCTTACATCCCATCTTCTCTAAAACACTCAGATGCCTCCGAGACATGACCCCGGATTTGCCTTTCCACCGGAGCTCACCCAGTTGATCTAGCAGCAGAACACATTGATGCAGTTGCTAGTCCAGAATCAGAATCAGGCGAACAACAACAACAACCCACCACCACCACCACCTGTTGACCACTTAGCCCATTTTCTTAGGCTGAATCCGCCAGTGTTTTCCAGTAGCACCGAGCCGATAGTAGCAGATGATTGGCTCCGCAAGACAGCTAGGGAGTTGACCAGAGCAGGATGCACATATGCGGAGAAGGTGAAGTTTGCCGCACATCTGCTAGAAGGACCCGCAGCATCATGGTGGGAGAATTTCACCGCCACTTTCCCAGTCAACACTGTCACATGGGACCAGTTTCAACAGGATTTTCGTACTGCACATGTTTCAGCAGGAGCTATGTCCATGAAGAAGCGTGAGTTTCGCAACATGCACCAAGGAGGACAGACAGTTGGCCAGTACGTGGAGGACTTTAGTAAGTTAGCACGTTATGCCCTAGATGACGTCGCTACGGATGCAGCTAAGTAGGAGAAGTTTCTGGAAGGACTGAATGATGAGTTGAGCATGCAGTTGATGGTAGCAACCTTCAACAACTATCAAGAGTTGGTAGACCGTGCTCTTATGATTGAAGGCAAGCAGCAGCAAATTGAGAATCGCAAGAGGAAGTATGGACAAGGAAAGTACAATTCAGGAGCTCAACAGAAGCCACGTTTTACCCCTAGACCGGGAGGACATTTTCAGCATACCCATGGAGGAGGTAGCTCGCACAATCACAATGGCACCAAGAATGGAAATGGCAATGGAGGAAGCAACGGCCAGAATCGCACCAACCCATCAACCCCAGCCAAGAAGGACCTGAGCCAAGTCACTTGCTATAAGTGTCAGAAGACCGGACATTATGCCAATGAATGTCCTGAAGGCCAAAATGGCAATGGAAGTTCTGGAAAGAAGCCGAACCCTTTCAACAGGGGACAGGTGAACCACGTTAGCGTGGAGGAGGTTGAAGCTCAGCCCGATGCAGTAATAGGTAAGTTTTTTGTTAAGTCATTTACTGCACTCGTTCTTTTTGATACTGACGCATCGCATTCATATATATCAAGGGGATTTGTGGATAAGTATAACCTATCAACCCAAGCCCTTAGGTCACCCATGTTAGTAACCTCGCTTGGAGCAGAGTATGTGGCTAGTCTATGGTGTGATCGGTTACCATTAAGGATTGGTAACTATGTTTTTCCCTTAGACCTAATAGTATTGGAATCCCAAGGATTGGATGTGATATTAGGCATGGATTGGTTATCAAAGTATGAAGGGAATATTGAATGTGCTAGTAAGTCAATTTTGCTTACCACCCCAGAAGGGAGAAGGATCAAGTATGTATCCCGGCATGTGCCAAAGAGGACTCAAGTAAATTGCCTAACATGAGTTGTGTAGGAGGAAATACCAGTGGTAAGGGATTTCCTTGAAGTATTTCCAGAAGAGTTGCCAGGCATGCCACCGGATAGAGATATTGAGTTTTTGATTGAGCTATTGCCAGGCACAGGGCCAATATCAAAGAGACCATATAGGATGCCAGCAAAGGATATGGTGGAAATTAAGAAGCAGATTAAGGAGTTACTCGATAAGGGATATATTCGCCCAAGTTCTTCGCCTTGGGGATCGCCAGTACTAATAGTGGAGAAGAAGGATGGATCGTTAAGGATGGTTGTTGATTATCGAGGATTGAATGAAGTAACGATCAAAAACAAGTACCCACTACCAATGATCAACGATCTGTTTGATCGATTACAAGGAGCTAAGGTATTTTCCAAGATCGATCTGTGACCAGGATACCACCAGTTGAAGATTCGAGAACAGGATATTCCAAAGACATCTTTTACCACCAAGTATGGGCTGTATGAGTATACCGTTATGCCATTTGGTCTGACTAACGCACCTGCCTATTTTATGAACATGATGAACAAAGTGTTTATGGAGTTCTTGGATAAGTTCGTTGTAGTGTTCATTGATGATATCCTGGTTTATTCGAAGAATGAAGAGGAACACAAGGAGCATTTGCGTTTGGTACTTGGAAAGCTCAGAGAACATCAATTATATGCCAAGTTCAGCAAATGTTAGTTTTGGTTGAAGGAAGTAGGATTCCTCGGACACGTTATATCTGGAGAAGGTATAGCAGTTGATCCCACTAAAGTTGATATCGTGACCAAGTGGGAAGCCCCAACAACAGTTGGAGAGATCCGGAGTTTTCTTGGACTCGCAGGATACTACCGGAGATTTATTGAGAATTTCTCAAAGATTGCGAAGCCTATGACGGAGTTGTTGAAGAAAGATACCAAGTTCATATGGACAGAGGAATGTGAGGCTAGTTTCCAAGAGTTGAAGAAACACTTAGTTACCTCACCAGTGTTGATTTTGCCAGACCAAACCAAAGATTATGAGGTGTATTGTGACGCTTCACGTCGAGGACTTGGAGTAGTGCTTATGCAGGAAGGGAGAGTTGTTTCATATGCCTCAAGACAACTGAAGCCTCATGAGTTAAATTATGCCATGCGTGATTTGGAGTTAGCAGCTGTAGTGCATGCTTTGAAAACATGGAGGCATTTCCTCATTGGAAACCATTGTGAGGTGTACACGGATCATAAGAGTTTGAAGTACATTTTCACCCAGAAGGAGTTGAATCTCAGACAAAGGAGATGGTTGGAGCTTATCAAGGATTATGATATGAAATTGCATTACCACCCCGGAAAGGCTAATGTAGTAGCTGACGCATTAAGCCGTAAGAGCCATGTCAATACGTTAATGACGGGAGAAATACCCAAGGAGTTAGCAGAAAATCTTCGTGAACTATGTGTGGAAATAGTTCCGAGAGGCTATGTAGCAACCTTGGAGATTCAGTCAACTTTGATGGATAGAATCAGGGAAGCTCAGAAAACTGACAAAGAGATTGCCGCTATAAAGGAGAAACTGAGCAAAGGAAAAGCTAAAGGATTTCGTGAGGATGAGCACGACACCCTATGGTTTGAAGACCGCGTTTACGTGCCCAATGACCCGGAGATCAGGAAGTTGATTTTGCAAGAGGCACACGATTCATCATATTCAATTCACCCAGGAAATACCAAGATGTATTTGGATTTGAAGGATATTTTCTGGTGGACCGGAATGAAGAAGGATATTGCGGAGTATGTAGCAGTTTGTGATGTATGTCAGAGAGTAAAGGCAGAGCATCAGAAGCCAGCAGGATTGTTACAACCATTGCCGATACCCGAATGGAAGTGGGATAAGCTAGGCATGGATTTTATCACTGGATTGCCCAGGACTCGTTCACGCTATGACTCGATTTGGGTTGTAGTTGATCAATTGACGAAAGTAGCTCATTTCATCCCAGTAAAGACCACTTACACCAGTGCTAAGTTGGCAAAGATATACATGACCAGGATCATATGTCTACATGGAGTTCCAAGGAGTATCATATCAGATAGAGGAACCCAGTTTACCTCAAAGTTCTGGAAGCAGTTGCACGAAACTTTGGGTACCAGGCTAGAGTTCAGTACAACTTTTCATCCACAGACAGATGGACAGACCAAGAGAGTAAATCAGATTTTGGAGGATATGCTGAGAGCTTGTGCGCTAGATTATGGATCTAGTTGGGACGATAATTTGCCATATGCAGAGTTCTCTTACAACAACAGTTACCAAACCAGTTTAAAGATAGCCCCTTTCGAAGCCTTGTACGGAAGGAGGTGCAGGAGACCGTTGTCATGGGACGAAGTTGGAGACCGCCAGTTGTTTGGACCTGACTTGATTAAAGAGTCTAAACAGAAGGTGAAGTTGATTCGCGATAGGCTCAAGGTAGCCCAGTCCAGACAGAAAAGTTATGCAGATTCTAGACGCAAGGAGACAGTTTACGAAGTCGGAGATAGAGCTTATCTTCAAGTATCTCCACTTCGGGGAACAAAGCGTTTTGGAGTTAAAGGGAAGTTAGCACCACGATTTGTAGGACCATATCGAGTTTTGGAGCGTATGGGAGAAGTGGCCTACAAGTTGGAATTGCCTGAAGGATTGTCAGGAGTACATGATGTGTTCCACGTTTCTCAGTTAAAGAAATGTCCCGCGGAGATGGCTGACATACCGTTGAGAGATACAGTGACTTTGGAAACTATTCAGTTGGATAACGATTTGACCTATGAGGAGAAACCAATTAAGATCCTCGAGTTTGCCAGCCGAGTTACTCGCAGCAAGGTTATCAAGTTTTGCAAAGTTCAGTGGAGCCACCACACAGAGGATGAAGCCATCTGGGAATGAGAGGAAGATTTTCTCAAGGACCACCCTCACCTATTTTCTAGCCAACCCGAATCTCGAGGGCGAGATTCATCTTAAGGGGGGTAGGTTTGTAACATCCCAAATTTTCAATTTGGAATGTTATACATTAGATCATCATTGCATACCATATTTTATTTTGCATTTTGGTTGATCCTAGAAATTCTACGCAACTCAATGACCCACGGAGAGACTTGGGGATTTCGTTATTTTCATATTTGAGTTTTTCTCAAATTTTGAGAATAGAATCATTTGATTTTATTTATTTTATCATCAATTATTTCTATTACAAAAATATGAGAGAGGGAATAAAATGACTTTCCCAAAATAGAGAAATATTGAGGATTTAATAATAAAACCAAATAAGATTTTATTTCGGAGTTTCGGTGTTTTATTTGAATTTAGGAAAAATGTGCATTTTCAAAGTTGCATTTAGGTCCCAAATAAATGTTCACCTTGTGCGGCTTGATTTTAGAAGCCCGTGAAAATTTATTTCGGAATTTTTGGAGTCCGTTTAGTATTTCTTTTTATTTTTCTTCTGCGCGTAAATATATATAAAAAAACGCGCACCGACCTACGGGCCGTGTCCGACCTGGACACCGGCCCGGGGCAGGCTTTAAAAGCCAGGGAAGAGGCCTAGCCGGGAGAGCCAGCGCCCAGCCCCGAAACCCTAGCCGCTGTCGGTGTTTTGGGAACGGGGATCCCCAGACTTGCCTGCCTGCGGCGTGGCTCAAAGGGGGGCCCAGCGCGGCCCATCTTCACCAACACAAACCCAAGACCCTCACGAGGGGCCAAGCCTTGCGGGGCGGATGATGCGGAGCTTCCTCAGGCGCGGCCTCGTCAGGCTGGCTCACGAGGAGGCGGAGAGATCAAGGCGGGGTACCTCACGAGGTGCCCGTGACGCAAGCCATGACGACTGGGGGCGCCAGGCGGGTGCCAGCCCGCGCAGCATCCTCCCTTCCTATTTGGTGCCAAGGGGGAAAGTGCAGCCGCGGAGTACCGAGGCATCAGGCAAAGGTTGCCATTTCGGTGCAAGGAGACCAAGACCAGGAGGACTACGAGACGGAGGTCACCGTGGAGCCCAAGACGGCGTCATCACCAGAGCTTTGCGCAGGCGAAGACTACTTTTGTCGGGATAGTTGATACTAGCTGCCCCCCTTCAAATTAGCCCGCCATTGTTGGCTCCCTTCCCGCTCGATATTTGGGAAGAGGACCAGGGCCTCTATAAATAGGACCAGCCACCCACAGAGCAAGGGGACAAGACGGAGAGTAGGCAGAGGCAGGGAAAGAGAGAGAGAGAGAGAAGATCAGAAAGAGAGAGAGAGAGAGAGGTGACTGAGCTCCTCCCAGTAGTTCATCACCCCAGCCAAGAACAGACCCTCGCGAGGCTGTTCTTCCTTGTATTGTTCATCACCATCAGCCCAAGAGGCAATCCACCACACACACACTGGAGTAGGGTATTACACCACAACGGTGGCCCGAACCAGTATAAACCATGTGTCTCTTGCGTTGTTCTTTCCTTAGTTCAGATCCTAGCAAGGCGGAGGGGTGCAGGTAGGTAGGAGGCGCAATCTCCGCACGCACCCCAGTGTTCGAACCTCAAGGGTCTGCCGGAACCCGAAATACGACATTTGGCGCGCCAGGTAGGGGTGCGCCGGGATTCTTCTTCCACCACCCCGTTCTCCTCCGACCATCACGCCCATGTCTGACGCTCGTCGGGCCCGCGCCGACCACTGGGACGCACTCGCTTCCCGCGTCGCCCAGACGGCCCCTGTCGGCAGGCGTCCTCGCCATTCCCCGTCACCTGCCGTCAACGCCGCCACCGGCCCGGCGGGGGGGAGAGCAACAAGCATCGTCCCAGCATCCGTCCGTGCGGCAAGACGGCCGCACCGCAACTCCCTTGCTCACCCCAGCCGGTTCTTCGCCCCGCGCGCTCCGCGCGCCCATGGAGCCCCGCAACCTCTCCCCCGCCCATCGCGCTGCACCAACACCCCCGGTCATCGCGGCCCTCTTGGGCGGCTCGTAGGCACCGCCTACAAGTCACCACGTCAAGCCGTTCATCTGCCGGGTCAGCGCTGCTTCCACGCGGCAGGGGGCTCCCCTGGACCAGGCGGCGCCCGAGACTGGCCTGACCTTCAGCTCGGAGGACCACCCCTCCAACTCGGCCTGCTCGGGTGCGTTCCCCATGCTGCGCACCCCCACCATCTGCCAGGTGGCCGTCACCAGAAACCTCATTGATGGTGGCGCGGGCCTAAGCATGCTCTCGGTCGAGGCCTTCAACCTCCTCTGCATACCCCTGGAACGACTGCAACCCAGCCGGCCCTTCTCGGGCGTTGGGGGCAAGTCGTCCAGCTCCTTGGGACAGATCTGGCTCCCCGTACCCTTTGGCACCTACGACAACTTCCGCACTGAGCTGGTCGACTTCGACATCGCCCCCATCGGCCTCCCCTACAATGCCATCCTCGGCTACCCAGCGCTGGCCTAGTTCATGGCCGCGACGCACCCGGCGTACCACCTCATGAAGATGCTCGGGAGTAGTGGTGTCCTCACTGTGCACGGGGACACCGGGGATGCGCTGCGAGTGCTCAAGCTCGCCTTCAAGATGGTGGCATCGGCACAGCCCACCAACTCGGAGACCCCCGGGCCCAAGGGGGCTGCACCCGCCAAGAAGAAATAGTTGTTCACCCAAGACAAGGCAGAAACCAAGCAGATACCCGTCGATGAGGACGGATCCACCAACGCCACTTTCACCATAGGCGCCCACCTCAAACCCGAGCAGGAGAAGGCCTTGGTCGGGTTCCTGCGCGCAAACAAGAAGGTATTCGCTTGGGAGCCTGACCAGTTGGCAGGGATCCCTAGGAGTGTAATCGAGCATCACCTCAACATGTGCCCCAACGTGCGCCCTGTGAAGCAGAAGGCCAGGCGGCAGTCCACAGAAAAGCAGGCCTTCATCGTCCAAGAGACCCGCAAATTAGAAGCCGCTGGGGTCATTCACGAGGTCCGATACCCGGATTGGTTGGCAAACTCTGTCGTTGTGCCAAAGAAGGGAGGGAAGGAGCGCATGTGTGTCGACTTCACCAGCCTCAACAAAGCATGCCCGCAAGATCCGTTCCTGCTCCCCCGCATTGACCAGATCATCGATTCCACTGCGGAATGCGACCTGCTATGCTTCTTAGATGCCTTCTCTGGGTATCACCAGATCAAGATGGCGGTAGAAGACGTCGAGAAGACAGCCTTCCTAACCCCGTGTGGGGTGTACTGCTACACATGCATGCCATTCGGGCTGCGTAACACAGGGGCGACCTTCCAGCGGCTGATGCACATCACCTTGGGCCCGCATCTCGGGAAGAATGTTGAAGCTTACGTTGATGACATTGTGGTAAAGTCTCGGGAGGCCAGGATCTTGATTCAAGACTTGGAGGAAACCTTCGAGAGCCTCAACGCAGTGAACCTACGGCTCAACCCAGAGAAGTGTGTGTTCGGAGTCCCCTCGGGCAAGCTCTTGGGTTTCCTCATGTCCCACCGAGGCATCGAGGCTAACCCAGAGAAGGTCAAGGCGGTGGAAGACATGAGCCCGCCAAAGAACCTTAGAGAAATGCAGAAGCTCACGGGGCGCGTGACCACGCTAGGGCGCTTCATCTCCAAGTTGGGGAAACGAGCACTGCCCTTCTTCCAGCTAATGAAGAAAAAGGGGCCCTTCGAGTGGACTAAAGAGGCCGACAAGGCCTTCCAGGATCTCAAGAGATACCTAACCAGCCCACCGGTCATGGTGGCTCCGCGCCCTCAAGAGCCCCTGGTGCTTTACCTCGCCGCCACTCCCTACTCCGCCAGCGCAGCCTTAGTGGTAGTCAGAGAGGAGCGCCGAATCAAAACCGCGTCAGCAGCCCGGGACAAGGCAGAACAGGGACAAGGAAGGCCTACAGAAACCGCCACCGCAGCTGAGGAGGATCAGCCTCCGCAGAGGGGCGCACCAGAGGTGGAAGAGGCCCCTCTTCCAGATGGCCAGCCTCAGGAGGCCTCATTGCCTCAAGAGGCACCACGGTCTCTGAAGGGAGCCACCAGCACTGACGCACTCCACCTCATTGAGCACCCAGTGTACTTCGTCAGCACGGTGCTGCGGGATGCAAGGTCACGGCACCCCATGCCTCTGAAACTCCTCCTCGCGCTACTGATGGCCTCGCGCAAGCTGCGGCACTATTTTCAGGGGCACCCCATCAAGGTCGTCTCGTCGTACCCCCTGGAGAGAGTACTCAGGAGCCCTAATTCAGCTGGAAGGGTCACTGAGTGGAACATAGAACTGCAAGCGTTTCAGCTCGAATTCAGCATGACCAGAGTCATCAAGGGAGCAGCGTTGGCGGATTTTGTGGAAGAATGGACAGAGGTGCCAGGCCTCAAGGCTGACGAGGATCAGTCCCTGTCCCCTGGAAGCGAGGCGCCAGAAGGCTGGGTCATGTACTTCGATGGGGCGTTCTCTAGGCATGGCGCTGGGGCTGGGGCGGTGCTTATATTGCCCGCTCAGGACAAGCTCTATTACACCGTGCAGCTCTGTTTCCAGCAAGGTGAAGTATGAAGGTTTAATAGCGGGCTTGAAGGCCGCGGCTGCCCTGGGGGTGAAACGCCTCACCATCAAGGGCGATTCGCAGCTCCTTGTCAATTTCTCCAACAAAGTGTACGAGCCGAAGGATGAGCACATGGAAGCCTACCTAGTGGAGGTCCGCAAGATGGAGAAGCAGTTCTGGGGTTAGAGTTGCAGCATGTGCCCCGTGGCACCAATCAGGAGGCCAACGACATCACCAAAGGGGCGTCCAGGCGGTTACCTCAGGAGCCTGGCGTTTTTGAAGAGCGGCTCTTCAAGCCATCAGCCCTGCCGTCATTATCGAACATGGCTCAGCCCCGAGAGGAGCTCCCCCAGCCACCTGCCTCAGGGGCTCCGGCCTGTGGCCCGGCTTCAGGAGCACGTCTGCTCCTGACGATGGAACCTTAGGAGGGATGTTGGATCGCGGAGCTCCGGAGTTACCTAACGCAAGGGACCCTGCCGGAGAAGGAGGAAGCGAAGCGGGTGGCACGCCAGGCCACGGCATACTGCATCAAGGATGGAGAGCTCTACCGGAAGCGGCCAAACGATGTATCCCTATGTTGCATCTCCAGGGAGCAAGGGAAGGAACTGCTGGAAGATATACACGGCGGAGATTATGGACATCATTCATCATCACGGACCCTCGTCGGCAAGGCGTTCCGCAGTGGGTTTTATTGGCCCACCGCGCTCAATGATGCCGTCGAACTAGTGAAAGCTTGTGAGGCCTGCCAGTTCCACGCCAAGCAGATCCATCAGCCAGCAGGAGGCTTGCAGACTATACCCCTTTCGTGGCCATTCGCGGTCTGGGGGCTGGATATCTTGGGCCCGTTTCCTCGGGCGCCTGGGGGCTACCGCTACCTCTACGTCGCCGTGGACAAGTTCACCAAGTGGGCTGAAGTAGAGGTTGTCCGCACCATTCCCACGGGTTCCGCGGTCAAGTTCATCAAGGGCATCGTGAGCCGGTTTGGGGTGCCGAATCGCATCATCACGGACAACGGTTCGCAGTTTACCAGTAACCTCTTCAAAACATATTGTGCTAACCTTGGAACGTAGATATGCTACGCTTCGGTGGCGCACCCCCGAAGCAACGGCCAGGCCGAGCGAGCCAACGAGGAGGTCCTGAGGGGCCTCAAGACCAGGACGTTCAAGAAGAAGCTGGAGGCCTGCGGCAGAGGTTGGTACGGCGAGCTTCAGTCCGTGTTGTGGTCCATCCGCACAACCGCGACCAAGCTGACTGGAGAGACCCCGTTCTTCCTGGTCTACGGAGCCGAAGCGGTCCTCCCTCACGAGGTCAGATGTTGTTTCGTGCGGGTCTTGGCGTTTGAGGAGGCGCAGCAGGACGCTACGCGGGGGATGGACCTCGTGCTGGGGGAGGAACGTCGCCGAGAAGTCGCGCTACGAGCGGCGAGGTACCAACAAGCACTACGGCGATATCACTGCCGCAACATCCGCCCCAGAACTCTTGAGGTAGGAGACCTCATCCTCAGGCGGGTTCTCTCCAGGGAGGGGCTCCACAAGCTCTCTCCCATGTGGGAGGGCCCGTTCAAAGTTGTTCATGTTTCCAGGCCCGGCTCCGCGCGCTTGGAGACTCAGGAGGGGGTGCCAGTCCAGAATGCATGGAACATCCAGCACCTCCGGAGGTTCTGCCCCTAAAAAGGCCCAGAGCCTGTGAAGAAGGCGAATGCCTGTGAAGCTATCGTGTTTTGGAAAAGGCCCAGAGCCTATGAAGAAGGCGAATGCCTGTGAAGCTATCGCATTTTGGAAAAGGCCCGGAGCCTGTGAAGAAGGCCAACGCTTGTGAAGCTCACCGCTCGTGACACTCTCACATAATAATGAGTTGGGGCTGTACACGCCCCGAAGTCTCAGGAGCGCCGGCCTCAGGACCTGGGGCTCCCTCCCACGCCCAGTGGCAGCACTTAGCTCCGCGCTGGTGAGAAGACGTCGAAGACTAGATTAGGTGCCGGACGCGGCTTTTCATTTGCTTTCCGCAGTTGGCTTGTTCCTTCTCATTCGAAGTTTTATTGAAGTTGTTGCCGTCTTTGGCTTGTGGTTCTTCGACTTTTCACTCTCTTGCCTCGATTTCTCTAGTGCAAGGCCTCGCGAGGGGTGCAGCTGAGCGCCCTCGTGAGTGTTCCTATCCTAGTCATTCAAGGAGCTCGCGACCTGGGCCCCTTACAGGAGCACCCCTCCAGTCCGTGGCCCACGGGCACCGCGACACAAACAAAGGGCCTGGGTCGGTCCCCCCCCCCCCACGGCCGGGGCCGGGAAGTATCCACGCTCGGGCATGTAGCCGGAAGGTACGGTAATGAAAGCAAAACGATGATTAACAGCAATAACCCAAACACGCCCTCGTGGGGCTCCACACTATTGTCTTTGTTACGCAGGGAAAAGGAAAAAGAAAGAACAAATCTGGTGCAGCTCTCCTCACACAGGCCCGCAGGGAAGGCCCGAGCTGCCTCCGGAGCTCAGGCGGACTCCCTCTCATGCTTCACCAGGGCGCGATGGCGGGCGGACACGTTGCCACCTCCCAAGCAGATACGGCGGCGCGGAGGCTGACCGCGGCCACCGCTAGAAGAGTCGCCGCCTGAAGAAGAACCGGAGAAGCTTGAGGGACCCTAAGCGCTGCCGGCCGCGCGAGCGCTGCCCTCTCCATCATCGCTGGAGCTGGGTTCCCAGCCGTGGTCGTCACCCTTAGGGCAACACCCTGCACGGCGACCATCTTCCCCAAACACCCTCACGTAGAGGGTGGCATCGCCGTCGAACTTGAAGTGTAGGGTGCACCGACGGCTCAGGCCACGCACGCGGGCAAACGTTTGCCAACCGCGGGCCAGGAACAGGCTCCCGGCCGCGGAGACCTCCAGTGAGACCCATGAGGCCCGGCTGCAGCAGCCGTCGGCCTGAAGCCAGAGGCCGCCCGGGGCGCCGGCCGGGAGCTCGCCAAGGAGGAAGCAAGGAAGCGGAAGCCGAGTGCTGGTCGGCCCCGCCGACCACATGACGAACTCCGGTAGCACTTCAGCAGCGCGAAAGCGTGGCCTAGGGGGACACGTGGCCGGAGCGCGCCCCCAGCCGCAGCAATCCGCCCGTCGCTGTGCTGAAGATCGCCTCCACGGCCACGGGGAGCCACCGTGGTGGCCACAGGATGTTTACGAGGGCGCCCTCGGCCGCGCTTGGGTGGGGTAGAGGCGGGCTCAACCTGGAGAGCCTTCGCCTTCTCTGCGGCCGAGAACCTCCTTGACGTGGCCATGAAGAAAGGGAGAAGCAAGGAGGGATGAACTGGAGGGGCGCGCGCCGGTCCGTACTTATAACTGGCGATGGCCAACCAACGGCCCCCACGATCGCAGGTAATTATGACCCGCTTTGCATGCAGGGACTTGTCCAATCCGTGCAGTTGCCGAGGCGCCATGGGGAAGTGGAGACGCCCACGTCCAATCAACCGCCATGCGGCGCCCAAGGCCGCAGGCTGTTAGGGCCCGCGGCGCTTCGCCCTTGCCCTTCCGCCTCCCTGCACGGCCAAGTCCGGGCGCGCCTTGGGCCCGGGGGCTACTGTCGGCGTTCTGGGAATGGGGGTCCCCAGACTTGCCTTCCTGCGGCCTGCGGCGTGGCTCAAAGGGGGGCCCAGCGCGGGGGGCCAAGCCTCGCGGGGCGGACGACGCGGAGCTTCCTCAGGCGTGGCCTCGTCAGGCTGGCTCACGAGGAGGCGGAGAGATCAAGGCGGGGTACCTCACAAGGTGCCCGTGATGCAAGCCATGACGACCGGGGGCGCCAGGCGGGTGCCAGCCCACGCAGCGTCCTCCCTTCCTCTTTGGTGCAAAGGGGGCAAGCGCAGCCGCGGAGTACCGAGGCATCAGGCAAAGGTTGCCATTTCGGTGCAACGAGACCAAGACCAGGAGGACTACGAGACGGAGGTCACCGTGGAGCCCAAGACGGCGTCATCACTAGAGCTTTGCTCAGACGAAGACTACTTTTGTCAGGATAGTTGATACTAGCTGTCCCCCTTTAAATTAGCCCGCCATTGTTGGCTCCCTTCCCGCTCGATATTTGGGAAGAGGACCAGGGCCTCTATAAATAGGACCAGCCACCCACAGAGCAAGGGGACAAGACGGAGAGTAGGCAGAGGCAGGGAAAGAGAGAGAGAGAGAAGATCAGAAAGAGAGAGAGAAAGGTGACTGAGCTCCTCCCAGTAGTTCATCACCCCAGCCAAGAACAGACCCTTGCGAGGCTGTTCTTCCTTGTATTGTTCATCACCATCAGCCCAAGAGGCAATCCACCACACGCACACTGGAGTAGGGTATTACACCACAACGGTGGCCCGAACCAGTATAAACCCTGTGTCTCTAGCGTTGTTCTTTCCTTAGTTCAGATCCTAGCAAGGCGGAGGGGTGCAGGTAGGTAGGAGGCACAATGTCCGCGCGCACCCCAGTGTTCGAACCTCAAGGGTCTGCCGGAACCCGAAATCCGACAGCCGCCCCGCCGCCGCCGGACGCTGCCACCGCCGCACACTCACCGAGGTCCGCCGCCGCCTCGAAATCCGTGCCGGTTTTTTTTTTATTTTTTTTCGAAAAACCGTTCGGTTTTTTCCGTTGGTTTTTTTAGATTCGCTTTTTTTAAATAGATCCGTTTTTCCTGTTTATTTAATTTAGCGAGCGTTCGTCGTTTTTCTTTTTCTCGGATTAAATCCGCGATTTTTCTGATCGCGATTCCTGATCCGATTTTCGTTTTAGTATAACTTTTCGCTCGTTTATCGGAATCAGGCGATTCAAGCGCCTAGAGTTTCGTCTCGAAACCCTCTATCCGTTTAATCAACTTAAACAAGATTTTGCTACTGTAAAATTTGCCCTAGATCCAGATTAGTAGAACGAAGTTGTTTTCTTTCGCCGTTTGACTTTCGTTGCTTCGTTCGATTTGATTCTTTTTGCCAACCGGAGTTCTTAAGTTGAACCTTCTGGTTAGATCTCTTATTTGAGTTTTACCCATGCATTAGATGAGTTCTTATTGTATGCTTGTTTGTTTGTTTGTGATAGAATACCCGGAGTGCGCCACCTGTTACTTCGAATCACTAGGTTTCCCGGATCATCAGCAAGGCAAGTAACACTTTGATCATACCTTTCCTACTACCCAGTTTTATTGCATTAGATCAATCCTCACACATTGCATGATTAGGATCTAATTAAAATATGGGATGGGAAGTAGTTGAGGTAGTACCTATTACCTATTTATTTTCAAACCTTTGGGAGTTACTTCTACGTTTGCTTATTATGCCATGCTATGCCAGTAGACGTGGATTGGGTGAGTGATATCCATGACAGATGTGAGTTTGGTTAATTAATGGTTTAACTAAGGTGGCAACTTAAACACACATCTGGGTGGATTGAGGCACCTGGGTATTCCAGGACTTGCCTGTTTTCTTTTGGACCGCCACCCAGGCTCAAAGGGATCATGAGATTATTCATGCTAGAAACTTCTATGTGCAGCCATAAGCTATTATGGGCTCTAGCATAGTTGACTAAGTCGTGCGAACTCTTAGAGTGGTAGACTAGCAGATGTAGGGGATGTAGGTGGTACGGTCTACCTGATCGTAAGGTGCTAGTGCTTCTGAAAGACTATGTCTCAGTCATCCGTCTTCTCAAACACCATGTAGTGCGAGAAACCAAACGGAGGCGATCGAGTCTTGTGGGGAAAAGTGCGCAAACCTCTGCAGAGTGTAATAAACTAATCATGATTAGCCATGTCCCCGGTTATGGACATATTGAGTATCTAGTACTTGGATTATCATGTGAATCTCAACATGTTACTCTAAATTAATTTTGTTGGGTTATGTTTAATGATGATGCTTAATTGCGATTGAGAATGCTGTCAACCATTCTCAATGTTTTACAACTACCATGATAGTTAAATAAATTTTATTCCTTTGAAGTAGGGAAAATTTGGCTTTACACAGAACTGTAACCATAGAGCTTTCCACCAGCAAAATATGCATATAGTATAGCTGTTTCATTCCATTACTCTCTATGTGTTACATTGCCAGCATATTCCATGTGCTGACCCGTTTCGGGCTGCAACGTTAATGTTGCAGACTTTTCAGACGATGATTAAGGAGTTTTAGGTCGTGGTTCTATACTCAGTGATGCCGTTGGAGTTGATGGACTCACTTATCTTCCAAGCCTTCCACTGTTATCGTTATTAGATGGCCTTAAGCCATATTTATTGTATTAAGTTCTCTTTTGAGACACTCGATGTAATAAGTGTGTGATTGCTACTCTGCTATAAATCCTCCGAGTACTGTGTGGTGTCAGCATTACTGATCCAGGGATGACACCGGAGCACAGAGATAAGACTGTTTGAGGTCTGGTCGCTACACGTCATGGAGGGTGAAGAAGATTCTGTGAGCTGACATCATGGCGGGTTACTGCAAAGTTTATCAAACAGACAATGCAAGATTTTGACAAGTCAGGTATTGAAGATTGATACGAACAAGTTCAGATCAACCTGGGGCCTAATGTTGGGGATATGACTATTAGGTATGAACCGCCCAGGAGGGGCCGGGTCATATCATTGGCGACTTATCAATGAAGATGGCGGATCACAGGAATCCCATTGACAGCCCAAGACCCAGAGGTGACTTGAGGCCTAAGGGGATGAACCGTCACATGTATAACTTATATTGTAAGGAAAGATTAGTTAGTCACCGAGCCAGACACGTTGTGTATGAGCCGGCCGGGACTCTGTAAGCCGTCGGGCGTCAACCTACGTATATAAAGGGACGACCCAACGGTGGGTTAAAGGCATGATACGTCCATTTTGCATCATGCTTTTATATCGATATTTATTGCATTATGGGATGTTATTACACATTATGTCACAATACTTATGTCTATTCTCTCTTATTTTATAAGGTTTACATGAAGAGGGGGAATGCCGGTAGCTGGAATTCTGGGCTGGAAAAGGAGCAAATATTAGAGACCTATTCCTCACATGTCCAAAAGTCCTAAAACTTCACGGGAGCACGTTTTAGAATATATAAAAAATATTGGGGGAAAGAAGTACCAGAGGGAGGCCACCCACCGTCCATGAGGGTGGGGGCGCGCCCTGCCCCCCTGGGTGCTCCCCCTGCCTCGTGGGCCCCCTGGCAGCCCTCTGATGCCCATCTTTGGCTATATGGAGTCTTTCGTGGAGGAAAAAATCATAAGCAAGCTCACATGACGAAACTCCACCGCCACGAGGCAGAACCTTGGCAGAACCAATCTAGGGCTCCGGTGGAGCTGTTCTGCCGGGGAAACTTTCCTCTGGGAGGGGGAAATAATCACCATTGTCATCATCATCGATCCTCTCATCGGGAGGGGGTCAATCTCCATCAACATCTTCACCAGCACCATCTCATCTCAAACCCTAGTTCATCTCTTGTATCCAATCTTTGTATCAAAACGCAGATTGGTACCTGTGGGTTGCTAGTAGTATTGATTACTCCTTGTAGTTGATGCTAGTTGGTTTACTTGGTGGAATATCATATGTTCAGATCCATTATGCATATTAATACTCCTCTGATTATGAACATGAATATGCTTTGTGAGTAGTTATGTTTGTTCCTGAGGACATGGGATAAGTCTTGCTATAAGTAGTCATGTGAATTTGGTATTCGTTCGATATTTTGATGAGATGTATGTTGTCTTTCCTCTAGTGGTGTTAGTGAACATCGACTACATGACACTTCACCATTGTTTGGGCCTAGAGGAAGGCATTGGGAAGTAATAAGTAGATGATTGGTTGCTAGAGTGACAGAAGCTTAAACCCTAGTTTATGCGTTGCTTCGTAAGGGGTTGATTTGGATCCATATGTTTCATGCTATGGTTTACCTTAATACTTCTGTTGTAGTTGTGGATGCTTGCAATAGGGGTTGATCATAAGTGGGATGCTTGTCCAACGAAGGACAGTACCCAAGCACCGATCCACCCACATATCAAATTATCAAAGTACCGAACGCGGATCATATGAACGTGATGAAAACTAGATTGACGATAATTCCCATGTGTCCTCGGGAGCGCTTTCCTTTATATAAGAGTTTGTCCAGGCTTGTCCTTTGCTACAAAAAGGATTGGGCCATCTTGTTGCACCTTATTTACTTTTATTACTTTCTACCCGTTACAAATTACCTTATCACAAAACTATCTGTTATTGATAATTTCAGTGCTTATAGAGAATACCTTGCTGAAAACTGCTTATCATTTCCTTCTGCTCCTCTTGGGTTCGACACTCTTACTTATCGAAAAGTCTACGATAGATCCCCTACACTTGTGGGTCATGAAGGCAAGAAACAACAGATCGAGAACTAGGTCAAGCGTATTCGCTCCCTGGTAATCGAAACCCAAGCAACACAACCCCAAACTGGAGTAGGCCATTACCTCCACCGTGAGGGGTCGAACCAGTATAAACTCTATGTGTCCTTTGTCCTGAATAACCCCTTTAAACTAACCTAGTTGCAATGGCTCCATGACTAAGTCCTTCCGCTAGGACATCTGCCGTGTCAAGTCCACGACAATCATCAAAAAATAATAAGTGATTAACCCAGGGTGCATGGACACTAACCCGAATACTTTTGTCAATTTGTACTCCGACAGAATGATTCAATAAAAAGACGTGATGCCTTGAGTATAAATGAGAAACAAATAAGGTGACAACGGGTCCCCTTGGCGAAGTCCTCTAGAAGGAGTAAAGTATGGAAGGAGTTCCCCATTCACCTTGATTGTGAACCTAACCGAGGTCACGCACTTCATCAGCAATTTGGTGAAACAATCATTGAAGCCCAACTTATATAAGATGGTCCCAAGATAGTGCCACTCCACTCTATCATAGGCCTTGCGCTTATCAACTTTGGCAGCGTAGCATGAATACTTGCCCTTTTTCCGCCTTCTGATAGCATGTATACTTTCACACACAACGAGCACATTGTCTGTAATCAAATGCCTAGGGAAAAAATTATGTTGCTCTCCTATTACCCCATCAAAAATTACTCTCACTCGGTTGGCCACTGCCTTTGCTTAAATTTTGAACAGTGCTAGACACAAAGTGATAACCCACAAGTATAGGGGATAGCAACAGTTTTCGAGGGCAGAGTATTCAACCCAAATTTATTGATTCAACACAAGGGGAGCCAAAGAATACTTGTAAGTATTAGTAGTTGAGTTTTCAATTCAACCACACCTAGAGACTAAATATCTGTAATAGCGTGATCACTAGCATAGTAGTATGATAGTTTGATAGTAGTAGCAATGACAGTAACAGTAATGGCAACATCAATAGTTTCGTAGCAGTTGTAATAGTAGTAATGATAGTAATAACTTAGCAAGAACAATGTGTGAAAAACTCGTAGGCATTAGATCGGTGATAATGTTGGATAATATTCATGATATAACAGTCATAAACTAGGGAAACACATAACTAGCTCCAATTCAGCAATATAATGTAGGCATGTATTCCATAAATAGTCATACGTGCTTATGGAAAAGAACTTGCATGACATCTTTTGTCCTACCCTCGCGTGGCAGTGGGGTCCATAAGGAAACTAAGGGATATTAATGCATCCTTTTAATAGAAAACCGGAACAAAGCATTAAAACATAGTGAATACATGAACTCCTCAAACTATGGTAATCATCGGAGAGAATCCCAATTATTGTCACCTTGCGGTATGCGGATCATAACACGTAGCAGGTGCATATAACTTGCAAGATCGGATCAAGAACACAAATATATTGGTGAAAATATAAACGGTTCAGATCTGAAATCATGGCAATCGGGCCCTAGTGACAAGCATTAGGCATAGAAAAGTAACATCAATCTCAAAACATAGTGGATACTAGGGTTCAAACTCTAACAAAATTAACTCAATTACATGATGAATCTCATCCAACCCATCACCGTCCAGCAAGCCTATGAAGGAATTACTCACTCCTGGCGGTGAGCATCATGAAATTGGTCATGGAGGATGATTGATGATGATGAAGATGGAAGATCCCCCCCTCTCAAGCCCCGAACAGACTCCAGATCTGGCCTCCTGATGAAAAACAGGAGGTGGCGGCAACTTCGTATCATAAAATGTGATGAAACTTCCTCCTTGATTTTTTTCTTGGGAAATAGAAATTTATAGTATCCAGATTAGGGTCAGCGGAGCCTCAAAAGGGGCCCACTACCCACCAGGGCACACCAAAGGGGGGTGGCGTGCCCTAGTGCCTAGTGGGCAGCAGGCCCCCCTCCAGTGAGTCTTTGCTCCTATATTTTTATTTTATTCCAAAACAAATCTCCAAAAAGTTTCATCCAATTCCGAGAACTTTCATTTCTGCACAAAACCCACACCATGGTAGTTCTGTTGAAAACAGCGTCAGTCTGGGTTAGTTTCATTCAAATCATGCAAATTAGAGTCCAAAACAAGAGCAAAAGTGTTTGGAAAAGTAGATATGACGGAGATGTATCAACTCACCCAAGCTTAACTCATTGCTTGTCCTCAAGAAATTCAGTTGACAAGCTGAAAGTGACAAAAAACTTTTACAAACTCTTTTGTTCTTGTGTCCATATATATGCTTAAATAATACCCAAGTTTTTAGCAAAGATCGTGACCAACCATGCAAACGTTAACTCTTAGAAATTATATTCACTCGTATGAATGGCATAATCAACTAGCGAGCAATAATAAAATATCTCAAATGCCAACACTTTGACAAAACAATCATGATATAATATAAAAACAATGGTATCTCGCTAGCCCTTTCTGAGACCTCAAAACATAAATGCAGAGCACCTCCGATGTTCAAGCAGCGACTAAACATTGTAATTCATGGTAGAAGAGATTCACTCACGATGCACATAACATTTAATATGCACAATGCATGAGAATGACAATAGTGCTCTCAAGAGTGATGCTTATTTGAGAAGGTGACAAATCAATAATAAAAGTAAAATAACATAAAAGTAAATAGATAGGGCCTTCATAGAGGGAAGCAGGGATTTGCAGAGGTGCCAAAGCTCGAAGCTTAAATCAGAGATAAATATAATTTTGGGAGGTATACCTTTCTTGTCAACGTTACGACCAAGAGTTATCAATATCTTCCATGCTAAACACATTAGCGGTGGTTCCCAAGTGGTAAAAGTAAAGTTCACCCCCTCCACCAACAAACACAAGCCATGGCTAGCCGAATCCTCGGGTGCCCTCCATACCAACAACAATCCAGGGGAGTTTGTTTTGTTATTATTGCAATTTTGATCATGGGACTGGGCATCCCGATTATCGGCCCCTCTCTTGCAAGGACGAGTAAATAAATACTCATCATGAGAATAACCCGCTTAGCATGGAAGATACCGACCACCCCCTGTAGCTCCATGAGTGGTACGGGCACACAAAACAGATGTTCATTTGAATATTTAGAGGTGGCACATGCAAATTTACTTGGAATGGCAGAGTAATTTCGCATATATGTAGATATAGTGGTCTCATCTAGAATAACTTTGGTTTAAGTATTTTGATGAACAAACAGTATTCCCGCTTAGTACAAGCCATGGCTAGCAAATAGGTTGAGAAGCGACCAACTAGAGAGCGAAAACGGTCATAATCATGCATTATGAATAATCAACATTGAATACTTGCATGACTATGATATAAACACCATGAACATAAATATCATGGTGGCTATGTTGGTTTTGAATCAGCTACATGCATGAACATGTGCCAAGTCAAGCCACTTGAAACATTCAGAGGAGGATACCATATCATCATACTACATCACAATCATTTTAATGCATGTTGACACCCAATATAAATCATTATCCACTCCTAGCTACTTAAGCATGGCATGAGCAACTATAATCTCTAATTGTCATCATAAACCTGTTTGATCATAATATGGTGAATCTTGGATATTGAGTTAAACATATTTACATAAACAAAAACAAGTTGAGTTCATACCCGCTTTTCCTTGCCTCGGTCACTTTTCAAATATCGTCTTTATTGCATTTCACTTGCACGACCGAATGATATGAAAATAATGATAGTGAAAGAGTGTCGTGGACTAAGCTGGAATTTGCAAACATTTTACTCAAAGGAGAAGAAAAAATAATATGGGCTCATTGTTAGATCAACAATAATGCATGTGAGAGCCACTCAACATTTTCATTGTGGTCTTCTCCCCATACCGACTCAACAAAAGAACATAATTTTAGAGGAACACACTGATATATTTTTGTAGTTTTTGATTTTTCTTGAAGAAAGCAAATTAAATAAAGAAAAACAGAAATGAGAAAAACTATTTACACGGGAAAGATCCCAACAACCAAAAATAAGAACGGGATATGTTTTTGGGTTTTCTTTTAGTACTACAACTAATTTAAACTAGAAATAAAAACCGAAAAGAAGCGAAAAATATTTTTGGATTTCTCAAAGTTATTCAAGCACACAAGAAGAAAGTGAGAAAATAAAACTAACATGGATTATACAATGAAAGAGGATGAACACCGACAACTAGAATGAAATGTGTGAACATGAATGTAATGTCGGTGTGAAATACGTACTCCCCCAAGCTTAGGCTTTTGCACCGGGTAATAATCAAAGTGATAGCTCATGGAGGCTCTCGGTGCCTCCGCCTCGGCGAGTGGCTTCCACTGCTGCGTTGTGCTCACGTGCCTCGCTCTCGTAAATATAATGCCTTCCTTTGCTCCGAAAATCAAAGAGAGCGGGTGCAGGCAAAATAACAGGTACAATGTTTTTTTATCGATCATCAAGTTATAGTTATAGTTTTGAGCTCTATAGCAAATAAACTCTTGGCATTGCATCACATCAAAGTCTAAATATTTGTCAGGAAAAATAGGATCATTGGTCAAACACTATTGCAGGATGCAGCTAACGCAACACTACGATCAGAAACCCTTCAACGAAACTATGTGCGATGCAATAATAGCAAACGGTGGTGTAAAAAACCCGTCAAAAAAGGTGCAAAATGTTTGCGATGACGGATGCATCAAACATGGTTCGGATTTTAGTTGCGTGTGTGATGCAGGGCATATGGTTCAGTTCAATTAACTATTTGCGATGAGGAGGAACAAAAGAAACAGGCAGCCAGATGAAGGTGTGTGCGATATACAGCATACAGTTCACTCGGATGAACTGTTTGTGATTAGGCAATACAAAAGAAATAGGAAGCTAGATGAAGGTGTGTGCGATGTACAACATACGGTTCTCTCGGATGAACTGTTTGTGATTAGGCAACACAAAAGAAACGGGAAGCCAGATGAAGGTGTGTGCGATGTACATCATATGGTTCACTCGGATGAACTGTTTGTGATTAGGCAACACAAAAGAAAGGGTCGGCCAGATGAAGGTGTGTGTGATGTACATCATACGTTTCACTCGGATGAACTGTCTGTGATTAGGCAACACAAAATAAACGGTCAGCCATATCAAGGTGTGTGCGATATACAGCATGCGGTTCACTCGGCCTTGTCATCAGTGTGTGACCTCCGTGGCAACCGTTCGCTCCCCACTAGCCTCTTCTTGTACTGTGGCAACCGTCCACCGCCTCTTCGCCTTTCCCTCTCGATTTGGAACTGTTGTCGCACGCTCTTCCTCCCTCCATTTTCCTTCACCCTTCCTTCTGCCATTGTTCGATCATCTTCTCCATGGAGGGAACAGGCCGGAATTGACCCAATTATTCTTGCCCATATCTGAAAGATGACGTGGTGGAGGAACTCATTGATCGGTGCGACGTCATCACCTCGGCTAGCACGGCAGTTTCGTTTAAGACCATTCCCGACTCAACTAATAACATCATTACAAGCAACCCAAGGGTCCAAGAGCGGTTTGATCACCCCTATCTTTTTCGCTGTGACCCTGCTGACTGGCGCGGGGACGACGGAAGCCTATCCTTGTGCAAGTTGATGCCGCTTGATAATGATACGTGTGATGTTAAGATGCCATCGCTTGAGGGAAAGGCTTGGGCAGGCGCAAATGGAGATTGGGTTGTTTATATTGGGTACAACTGCGAGTGGGAACTTGTGAATGTGTACACTCGTCACCGGGTTCCACTTCCAAAAATCTCAGACTGCCCAGAGGTTGAGTACACCGGTATTCTATGTCAGTTCAAATACGATCATGGTGATTGTCGTCTACGGAAGATAGCAATTTGTCGAGTTCCCAACCGCTCTTGGGATTACACAAACTATGAAGTTGTTGCTATCTTCGACAAGCTTGTTGCCGTCCTTACTTCCACACCTCAATGGATATTGCTCAAAAATCAATTTTTGTACACAGATGAGTACTGTGATGCAATTCAATACAAGGGTCTTGTGTTTGTTGCCACCATTCGTGGCACTATTTTTGCATGGAATCCTGATGCTTTCGGTACGTTTGTCTTCCACTGTAATTATAATTGTTTCATCCGCATGCATGTGGGTTAGCTAGTTTCCCTTTACTAATTAACCTTCTTGTGTTTCCAAGGTCCTATTAACATTCCACCACCTATACTTGAAAAATTTTATAACCAAGGGGAGATGATGATGCTGATGATCACGAGAATGAGGACGAGCAGGACCCATATACTCAGTGGCGCCTGGCAATTTATTCTGATGGATCACCTCTTCTTATCTGTATACAGGGCACTACTGATGTTACTAAGGAAGCAGGTGTTGTCTCGCATGGTCGCACTCTCCGGACCTATTCCAACATCCGTTGTAGGGTATTTAGGATGGATACTAGTGTACTAGCGCCAACACCTTCTCCCTGGTTCAATATTAAAAGTCTTGGAGGAAACTCACTCTTCCTTGGACAAAACTATCCAATGATGGTGGAAGGCGATCCAGCTGCTGTTGACACAACGTCACTACCATTTATGAGAAGCAATTGTATCTATACCTCGGACATTGCTATGCTTCCCTACCATCCCAATATGGGTCCTGACATAGGCCACTTCAGCCTGGATGATCAGTCCTGCGTTGGTCTCGAGATTGATAGTAGTTGGCCCTTCCTAGAGAATCACTTCTGGTTCAAAGCAAGCGTTTCCAATGCCGACGAGTGGTTGAGTTGAAGTTCATTTCATTGCTTTGTTATTTTTTGTGTGAAAAAAACTTTACTTTACTAGAATGTTTTGTTGGAAATGATCTATAATCCAACGTGTATCCTCGTTGTCATTGTGGGTTGATGACTTGTTGTATGTAATCAATGGTACATTTTCATATGCGTCCATCAACTCACGCCTGCTAGTGGTGTCCATATGAACAATGCTAGTGATTTTAGTTGCAAAAATTAGATAGTGCTAGTGATTTTTAGCTGCATATTTTGACAAATCGCAGTGTTACAAGGTTGACAAATGGCAATGTTACTAGATAAACAAATGTCAATCTTTCCAGTTTGACAAATGGCAACATACCCAAAATGACAGATGCAAATCTTACCCAATTGTTTCTACATGGTTGCACACGGGTCATGCAAAACAATCGTTTGTGTTGAAGGGATGCACAAATCCTGCACCGTGAGGGAAGACCATAGCTCTCACTTTGCATACGGGTGTTCTATCTAAAACGTTTGTGATCAAGAGCTGCTGAAATCCTGCTCGGCACATTTTCCCTTCGCTTCTTGGGGAAGCTGTTGGTTTGCATATGGGTGTTTTATATTTAAATACCATTGATGTGTTTTTCAAAAGAAATTTGTTTGATAAGTCTGTACATTAAGAGAGAAATACACAAGTTCATTCAAACCATATCTTTCATTCAGTCACACTTCAAATTTATATTCATATGATCGAGAATTCGAGATACAATATTAAACCCCAAAAAAACTATTTCAGGCAACGACGGAGGCGGCATGCCGCGCCGTCGTTGTCGTCCTCCGGGATGCTATTGTTGAAGTCTTCAAGGCAGGACAAAATGTTCTTCACTTGTAAATCAAACATCATGTCATCACGTGATCGACGGGCGGGGCGCGGGAGGACGGCAACTGGCAGCGTCCCATGCCGTTGAGGGGGGCACGAACACGAGCACGGGCACGGCGGGTGCAGCCAAATGCATGGGAACCGGTGTCGCGGTGGGTGGAGGGGCGCGCATGAGCAGGGGCACGGGCGTGGGGGGTGCAGCCAAACGCACGGGGGACGTCACCATGGTGGGTGGAGGGGCGCGCACGGGCACGGGCATGGGCACTGGCGCTGACATGTACATGAGCTCGTGCAGGTCCGTAGAGACCTCGCTGACGCCTGCGGCTTCCAGCTCTGCGATAGTGCTAGGCGACATGCCCATTAATGCTACGGGGATGGTCGCTGGCATGGGCGCGAGGATGGGAGCTGGGACGGGAGCGGGGGCAGCAACCGCCGCAGCCAGCTCGTTCCGGGTCATGTCCATGAGGCCTCATTCCTCCTTATTTTCTATCTCCTCCGGCTCGGAGTCGAGTTCACCAAACTTGAAGACTAGTGGAATATGATAATTCTGCGCCATGGCGTTGGTGGACGTCTACGGGAGGAAGGGGAATGGGAGGCGAACAGTAAGGCCACCCGCATTAAATAGCGGCTGGGGCGCCATTAATGGAGAGGAAGGCGGGCGGCCATGGAAGTCAAAGGGCTCGCTTCCCAATGAGCCTGCGCAACATACAGCTCGCATGCTTCCCGGTGAGCCTGCGCATTGGAGGACAGCTTGCACGCCTCTCGGTCAGCCTGTGCACTGATACGTCCATTTTGCATCATGTTTTCTTACTGTTATTTATAATGTTTTTATGCATAATAACGCTTTTTGGAGTAATTCTAATGCCTTTTCTCTCATAATTTGCAAGGAACACACCAAGAGGGAGAATTCTGGCAGCTGGAAATCTAGACTTGGAAAAGCTACGTCAGGCCACCTATTCTGCACAACTTTAAATGAGCTGAAACTTCACGGAGATTTTTTATGGATTATTTAAGAAATACTGGAGCCAATAAACACCAGAGGGGGCCCACTAGTGGGCACATCCCACCTGGGCACGCCAGCCCCCCCAGGCGCGCCCTGGTGGGTTGTGACCTCTGTGGCCCACCTTCGGTGCCCATCTTCTGGTATATAAGTCATTTTGACCTAGAAAAATAAGGAGTAGACTTTCGGGATGAAGCGCCGCCGCCTCGAGGCGGAACTTGGGCAAGAGCACTTTTGCCCTCCGGCGGAGCGATTCCGCCGGGGGAACTTCCCTCCCGGAGGGGGAAGTCATCACCAGCATCATCACCAACAACTCTCCCATCTTGGGGAGGGCAATGTCCATCAACATCTTCAACATTACCATCTCCTTTCAAACCCTAGTTCATCTCTTGTGTTCAATCTTGTTATCGGAACTATAGATTGGTGCTTGTGGGTGACTAGTAGTGTTGATTACATCTTGTAGTTGATTACTATATGGTTTATTTGGTGGAAGATTATATGTTCAGATCCATTATGCTATTTAATACTCCTCTGATCATGAACATGTTTATCATTTATGAGTAGTTACTTTTGTTCTTGAGGTCACGGGAGAAATCATGTTGCAAGTAATCATGTGAACTTGATATGTGTTCAATATTTTGATAGTATATATGTTGTTATTCCCTTAGTGGTGTCATGTCAATGTCAATGTCGACTACATGACACTTCACCATATTTGGGCCTAAGGGAATGCATTGTGGAGTAGCAATTAGATGGTGGGTTGCGAGAGTGACAGAAGCTTAAACCCTAGTTTATGCGCTATTTCGCAAGGGACCGATTGGATCCAAAAGTTTAATGCTATGGTTAGAATTTATTATTAATACTTTTCTCATAGTTGCGGATGCTTGCGGGAGGGTTAATCATATGTAGGAGGTTTGTTCAAGTAAGAACAACACCTAGGAACCGGTCCACCCACATATCAAATAATCCAAGTAGCGAACACAAATCAAACCAACATGATGAAAGTGACTAGATGAAATTCCCGTCTACCCTCATGAACGCTTTGCTTATCATAAGAGACTGTTTTGGCCTGTCCTTTGCCTCAAAAGGATTGGGCTACCTTGCCACACTTTTGTTACTACTATCGTTACTTTCTGGTTACAAATTATCTTTCTATTAAACTACTCCTTTACTTACAATTTCAGCACTTGCAGACATTACCTTACTGAAAACTACTTGCCATTTCCTTCTGCTCCTCGTTGGGTTCGACACTCTTACTTATAGAAAAGAGATACAATTGATCCCATATACTTGTGGGTCATCAAGGCTATTTTCTGGCTCCGTTGCCGGGAGTGAAGCGCCTTTGGTAAGTGGAATTTGGTAAGGAAACATTTATATAGTGTGCTGAAATTTATTGTCACTTGTTACTAGGGAAAACAATCCTTTGAAGGGTTTGTTCGGGGTATCTTCACCTCGCCCAGAACCACAATTATAAACCCCTCAACCTACTTCACCTTCTTAAAATATTGAATATGAAATTCCTTCGGGTATGATAGAACAACTGCTAGCTAATCCTTATGCAGGAGATGGAACCGAACATCCTGATATGCACTTGATATATGTGGAACAAATTTGTGGATTTTTTAAGCTTGCAGGTTTACCCAGGGATGAAGTGATGACAAAGGTTTTCCCTTTATCTTTGAAGGGAAAATCATTAGCATGGTATAGGCTATGTGATGATATTGGATCATGGTATTGGAATCGTTTGAAATTAGAGTTCCACCAAACAATTTATCCTATGCATCTAGTTCATCGTGATCGGAATTATATATATAATTTTTGGCCTCGTGAAGGAGAAAGTATCGCTCTAGCTTGGGGGGTGCTTAAGTCAATGTTATATTCATGCCCCAATCATGAGCTCTCAAGAGAAATTATTATCCAGAATTTTTATGCTCGGCTTTCTCGTAATGATCAAACCATGCTTGATACTTCTTGTGCTGGTTCATTTATGAAGAAGACTATTCAATTCCGGTGGGATCTTTTGGAAAGAATTAAACGCAACTCTGAAGATTGGGAACTCGACGCAGGTAAAGAGTCAAGTATTAAACTTAAGTATGATTGTGTTAAATCTTTTATGGATACCGATGCTTTTCAAAAGATTAGCACTAAATATGGACTTGACTCTGAGATAGTAGCCTCCTTTTGTGAATCATTTGCTACTCAAGTTGAACTCCCTAAGGAGAAGTGGATTAAATATCACCTACCTATTAAAGAAGAAATTAAAGAACCAGTACCAGTTAAAGAAGAAACTATACTTTATAATGTTGATCCAGTTGTTCCTTTTGCTTATATTGAGGAACCACCATTCCCTGTTAGGATTAAGGAACATGCTAAACTTTCAACTGTGGTTAACAAAAGCTACATTAGAACACCTAAACCTGATGAACAAATTAAAGTTGAACCTGGTATTGCTATGGTTAAAGATCTCCTGGAAGAAGATATGGATGGGCATGTTATTTACTTCGGTGAAGAAGCTGCTAGAATTGCTAAACCTGATAACAGAGATAAACATAGACCTGTTGTTGGCATGCCTGTTATTTCAGTTAAAATAGGAGATCACTATTATCATGGTTTATGTGACATGGGTGCTAGTGTGAGTGCTATTCCTTACACTTTATGTGAAGAAATCATGAAAGACATAGCACCTGCTGAGATAGAAGAAATATATGTTACTATTAAACTTGCTAATAGAGACACCATATCACCATTTGGGATTATTAGAGATGTTGAAGTCTTGTGAGGGAAAATAAAATACCCTACTGATTTCCTTTTTCTTGGTTCCCCACAAGATGACTTTTGTTCCATTATCTTTGGTAGACCTTTCTTGAATACAGTTAATGCTAAGATAGATTGTAAGAAACAAACTGTTGGTGTTAGCTTTGGTGATGAGTCTCAGGAGTTTAATTTTTCCAAGTTTAGTAGAAATCATCATGAAAAAGAATTGCCTAGTAAGGATGAATTAATTGGTCTTGCATCTATTGTTGTTTCACCTACTGATCCTTTAGAACAATATTTGCTAGACCATGAAAATGATTTACATATGCATGAAAGAAATGAAATAGATAAGATTTTCTTTGAACAACGTCCTCTCCTTAAACACAATCTGCCTATTGAAACTCTAGGAGGTACTCCTCCACCTAAAGGTGGTCCTGTGTTTGAATTAAAACAATTGCCAGACACTTTGAAATATGCTTATCTCGATGAAAAGAAGATATATCCTATTATTATTAGTGCTAACCTTTCAGAACATGAAGAAGAAAGATTATTGAAAGTTCTAAGGAAGCATCGGGTTGCCATTGGATATACTCTTGATGATTTAAAGGGCATTAGTACCACTCTATGTTAGCATAAAATTAATATGGAACCTGATGCTAAACCCGTTGTTGATCACCAACGTCGGTTGAATCCAAAAATGAAGGAAGTGGTAAGAACGGAAATCTCAAAACTTCTGGAAGCAGGTATAATCTATCCTATAGTTGATAGTAGATGGATAAGTCCTATTCGTTGTGTCCCTAAGAAAGGAGGTATTACTGTTGTTCCTAATGATAAGAATGAACTTATTCCACAAAGAATTGTTACAGGCTATAGAATGGTAATTGATTACAGAAAATTAAACAAAGCAACTAGAAAAGATCATTACCCCTTGCCTTTTATTGATCAAATGCTTGAAATATTATCTAAGCAAACACACTTTTGCTTCCTAGATGGATACTCTGGCTTTTCGCAAATACTTGTTTCTCAACATGATCAAGAGAAGACTACTTTTACTTGTCCCTTTGGAACTTATGCTTATAGAGGTATGCCTTTTGGTTTATGTAATGCACCTGCTACCTTTCAAAGATGTATGACTGCTATATTCTCTGACTTTTGTGAAAATATTATTGAGGTTTTCATGGATGACTTTTCTGTTTATGGGAAGTCTTTTGATGATTGCTTAAGCAATCTTGAGCGAGTTTTCCAGAGATGTGAACAAAAAAATCTTGTCTTGAATTGGTAGAAGTGCCACTTTATGGTTAATGAAGGCATTGTCTTGGGTCATAAAATTTCTGAAAGAGGTATTAAAGTGGACCAAGCTAAGGTTGATGGAATTGAGAAAATGCCATGTCCTAAGGACATCAAAGGTATTTGTAGTTTCCTAGGTCATGCTGGTTTCTATAGGAGATTTATCAAAGACTTTTCTAAAATTTCTAGGCCTCTTACTTATCTTTTGCAAAAGGATGTTCCTTTTGTTTTTGAAGATGATTGTTTAGAAGCCTTCGAAACACTCAAGAAAGCCTTAATATCTGCACCTATTGTTCAACCACCTGATTGGAACTTGGCTTTTGAAATTATGTGTGGTGCTAGTGATTATGCTGTTGGTCCTGTTCTAGGACAAAGAGTTGATAAGAAACTTAATGTTATTCATTATGCTAGTAAAACTCTAGACAATGCTCAAAGAAATTATGCTACTACTGAAAAAGAATTCTTAGCAGTGGTGTTTGCTTGTGATAAATTTAGATCTTATATTGTTGATTCAAAAGTAACTATTCACACAGACCATGCTGCTATCAAATATCTTATGGAAAAGACAGATGCTAAACCTAGACTTATTCGTTGGGTTCTCTTGTTAAAAGAATTTGATTTACATATCATTGATAAAAAGGATCCGAGAACCCCGTAGCTGATAATTTGTCTAGGCTTGAAAATGTGCTTGATGACCCACTACCTATTGATGATAGTTTTCCTGATGAGCAGTTAGCTGCAATAAATGTTGCTAATAGTACTCCTTGGTATGCTGACTATGCTAATTACATTGTTGCTAAATATTTACCACCTAGCTTTACATACCAGCAAAAGAAAAAAATCTTCTATGATTTAAGACATTACTTTTGGGATGACCCACATCTTTATAAAGGAGTAGATGGTATTATTAGACTTTGTGTACCTGAGCATGAACAAGGACAAATCCTACAGAAATGTCACTCAGAGGCTTATGGAGGGCATCATGCTGGAGATAGAAACAAGATTTTATTGGCCTACTCTCTTCAAGGATGCATGTAAGTTTGTCTCTTCTTGTGATGAATGTCAAAGAATAGGTAATATCGGTAAGCGTCAAGAAATGCCTATGAATTATTCACTTGCTGTTGAACCATTTGATGTTTGGGGATTTGATTACATGGGACCTTTTCCTTCCTCTAATGGGTATATGCATATATTGGTTGTTGTCGATTATCTTACTAAATGGGTAGACGCCATTACAACCAGTAGTGCTGATCACAACACCTCTATTAAAATGCTTAAGGAAGTTATTTTCCCAAGGTTTGGAGTCCCTAGATATTTAATGATTGATGGTGGTTCACACTTTATTCATGGTGCTTTCCGTAAGATACTTGCTAACTATGATGTTAACCATAGAATTGCATCACCCTATCATCCTCAGTCTAGTGGTCAAGTTGAACTTAGCAATAGAGAAACTAAATTAATTTTGCAAAAGACTGTTAATAGGTCCAGGAAGAATTGCTCTAAGAAATTAGAAGATGCACTTTGGGCTTATAGAATAGCATATAAAAATCCTATGGGTATGTCTCATTATAAAATGGTTTATGGAAAAGCTTGTCATTTGCCTCTTGAGTTAGAACATGAAGCATATTGGGCAGTTAAAGAACTCAACTATGATTTCAAACTTGCTGGTGAAAAGAGGCTATTTGATATAAGCTCCTTAGATGAATGGAGAAACCAAGCTTATGAGAATGCAAAGTTATTCAAAGAAAGGGTTAAAAGATGGCATGACAAAAGAATTCAAAAGCGTGAGTTTAAAGTTGGAGAATATGTTCTTTTGTACAACTCTCGTTTTAGATTTTTTGCAGGAAAGCTCCTCTCGAAATGGGAAGGCCCATACATCATCAAGGAGGTTTACCGACCTGGAGCCATCGAAATAAATAACTCTGAAGATACTAACCCGAAGGTTGTCAATGGGCAACGAATAAAGCATTATATCTCAGGTACGCCTATCAATGTTGAAAGTAATATTATCCAAACAATGACACCGGAAGAACACATAAAAGAGTCCTTCTGGAACACTCCAAAATCGTGAAAATAAAGAGGTACATGATACGGTAAGTAAACGGACTCCAAAAAATTTGCAAAAATATTTTTTATCAGTTTTGGAAAATTTTAAAATTTTGGAAATAAAGAAACTTCCACGAAGCGTCCCCTGGTGGGCACAAGACACCAGGGCGCGCCAGGCAAGCCTGGCGCGCCCAGGTGGGTTGTGCCCACCTGGGACACCTTCCGTACTCCGTTTTTCTTCTGTATGCTTGTCCTCCAAGATAAAAAACTATATATACTTCCCGAACCTATTGATCACCGTATCGCGAAGAAATCCTCTGTTCTCTTTCCTTGTTGTTTCTGGTCAGATTTATCAAGCTAGGCATCATGTCTTCTTGCTCCTCCAACAACATGGAAGAAGATGCTTGGCTGATGAAGATCGAGACAAAGTAGGAGGATCCTAGAGACGCCCTCAAGGGAGACAAAGGGCAAGAAAGCTACCTTGGATCCACCCCCGATGGCAGCACGAGAGCTGCTGGCCGAGGAGGAGGAAGAGGATACCCTTAAACCCTACCTTTATCATCTTACTCCCACTAAGATTGAGGCTTTTTGCATCATTGAAATAGTTTGCATACAGAATAAGTATCTTACTCGTGAAAATATTCTGCATCAAGAGCATATCATCCATCTCTGGAGCATCATCCAATGGCTGGAGAACCTCCTGATCCTTAAGGATAGGATCACTTCATCACCACCATCATCTTCTTCACCACCAAAGGATAATTGAGTATCGGGTATGGGCACTCCCCTTGGCCTCCGCCAAGCTTGGGGGAGGTGCCCTGGTATCGTATCATCCCATTATCTTTTTGCTTTTACTTATCCTAGTTCGATCATTTTCTTTTAGATGAAATAAAGTTTAGCTCGATCCTTTCTTCTTTGAGAGTTTGCTTAGTGATCTATCCTTGTAATCGTGTGCAAGTTATATAATAAAGTTTAGTTTGAGTTTTTGATTTCTTTACTTTCATGTTGCAAATAAAGAAAAGAAATAATAATAATAAAGAAAAAGAGAAAGGAAATAAATCAATAAGATTATATACTAATCATATGGTAGGTGATGTCACCACATAAGGAATTAATAAGGGAAGATAAGATTCACATGTAGATATACTATCCTAGAAATCTTTTGTGATTGTGAGCCCTCATCAAAATATTATATGCCAAAATTGTTAACGCTGGACAAGGAAGACAACTTAATGGTTTATGTTTGTTTATATTCACATAGAAGTCATATTGTCATAGATCCTTTAACATGTGGTTCTTGCCCCCTATCTTTGCTAGCCAAAAATTTTGCACTAAGTAGAGATACTACTTGTGCATCCAAAAACCCTTGAACCCAAATCTTTTTCAAGTGTCCCCCATACCTACCTAGGGATTGAGCAAGATCCCTCAAGTAAGTTGTCATCGGTGCAAAAAGGCAATAAAAATTGCTTCTAAAAGTGTAAGATCATTTAGTGTAAGAGAAAATTGAGCGTTGTACGAACTTGGATGACAAAGAATAAAAGCGACAGACTGCATAATAAAGGTTGTCATCTTAAGGGGCAATACAACGTGACGTTCTCTTGCACTAAGGGATTGAGCATACAAACAAATAAGCGCATGGCAACCTCTGCTTCCCTCTGCGAAGGGCCTATCCTTTATTTTTATGCACTTACTTTTATGCAAAGATTCAAAGTTTTCCTTCTATTCCTTTTATTTTTCTCCTTTGGCAAGCATCATGTGGTGAGAAAGATCTAGGCACATATTTCCAGTTGAATATAGATGGCATGAGTTATTATTGTTGACATCTTCCTTAAGGTGAGTATGTTGGGAGGTGAAACTATAAGCCCCTATCTTTCTATCTGTCGGTTGAAACATTTTGCTCATGGGTACGAGGTGAGTGTTAGCAATCATAGAAGACTATATGATGGTTGAGTATGTGGAGTTACCTAAAGGCTCCGACACGTGACCCTTCCTGAAAAGATGATGAATTGTAGTTGCAAAATTGTCTCAGAACATAGTTTGTCGGTTTCTAATAGAGTTTTTGCTTTATACTTCGATTGTGTGATGAACTATTACTTATTCATGAGAAGTATATGATAAAAGTTCTATGATAAAAGTCCTATGTTTAATGTTGTTGCCGTTATAATAATCAACATGATGCTTCTATGTCCGTATTTTGTTTTTATCGACACCTCTCTCTCAAAGCACGTGGACATGTTTTTCGATTTTGGTTTTCACTTAAGGACAAGCGAGGTCTAAGCTTGGGGAGTTGATACGTCCATTTTGCGTCACGTTGTCTTACTTTTATTTATAATATTTTTATCCATAATATTGCTTTTAGGAGTAATTCTAATGCCTTTTCTCTCATAATTTGCAAGGAACACACCAAGAGGGAGAATTCCGGCAGTTGGAAATCTGGACCTGGAAAAGCTACGTCAGGCCACCTATTCTGCACAACTACAAATGAGCTGAAACTTCATGGAGATTTTTTATGGATTATTTAAGAAATATTGGAGCCAATAAACACCAGGGGGGCCACCAGGTGGGCACAACCCACCAGGGCGCGCCAGGCCCCCCAGGCGCGCCCTGGTGGGTTGTGGCCTTCTCGACCCACCTCCGATGCCCATCTTCTTGTATGTAAGTCATTTTGACCTAGAAAAAATAAGGAGGAGACTTTCGGGGCGAAGCGGCACTGCCTCGAGGCGGAACTTGGGCAGGAGCACTTTTGCCCCCCGGCGGAGCGATTTCGTCAGGGGAACTTCCCTCTCGGAGGGGGAGATCATTGTCATCATCATCACCAACAACTCTCCCATATTGGGGAGGGCAATCTCCATCAACATCTTCAACAACACCATCTCCTCTCAAACCCTAGTTCATCTCTTTGTGTTCAATCTTGTTACCGGAACTATAGATTGGTGCTTGTGGGTGACTAGTAGTGTTGATTACATCTTGTAGTTGATTACTATATGGTTTATTTGGTGGTAGATTATATGTTCAGATCCATTATGCTATTTAGTACTCCTCTGATCATGAACATGTTTATCATTTGTGAGTAGTTACTTTTGTTCTTGAGGTCATGGGAGAAATCATGTTGCAAGTAATCATGTGAACTTGATATGTGTTTGATATTTTGATAGTATGTATGTTGTTATTCCCTTAGTGGTGTCATGTGAACGTCGACTACATGACACTTCACCATATTTGGGCTTAAGGGAATGCATTGTGGAGTAGCAATTAGATGGTGGGTTGCGAGAGTGACAGAAGCTTAAACCCTAGTTTATGCGCTATTTCATAAGGGATCGATTGGATCAAAAAGTTTAATGCTATGGTTAGAATTTATTCTTAATACTTTTCTCGTAGTTGCGGATGCTTGCGGGAGGGTTAATCATAAGTAGGAGGTTTGTTCAAGTAAGAAAAACACCTAAGCACCGGTCCACCCACATATCAAATTATCCAAGTAGCGAACCCAAATCAAACCAACATGATGGAAGTGACTAGATGAAATTCCCGTGTACCCTCAAGAACGTTTGCTTATCATAAGAGACCGTTTTGGCCTGTCCTTTGCCTCAAAAGGATTTGGCTACCTTGCTGCAATTTTGTTACTACTACCGTTATTTGCTCGTTACAAATTATCTTGCTATCAAACTACTCTGTTACTTACAATTTCAGCACTTGCAGACATTACCTTACTGAAAACTACTTGTCATTTCCTTCTGCTCCTCGTTGGGTTCGACACTCTTACTTATCGAAAAGAGCTACACTTGATCCCCTATACTTGTGGGTCATCATGTACCAGACTCCACCCGCATGCCTCCCGTTTAGTCAAGGTCAAGCAGCTATCCGCATGGCACCTCCTATAGCCATTAAAACAAAGACACGTGGCATCACGTGAATGGTTAACAGAACGCACATGATTTGAATTACACAAATGTTTGAGATATTAAAGTGGCAGCTATTTTTTCAAAATGCCTTTGTTGGTTGTTATTCGAGTGCGCTTTCTCTCAAAATGGACACAAAAAATACCACGGCATGTTGATGCCGCTCCATGATAGCATGCCAAGTTTCATGAATTTCAGACGAGTTTTCGATTTACTAGAATTTAGAAACAAAGTATCTCAACATTTTGCTGACAATCAACGGTGCCCTGGTGTTTAAAATTCATTCCCATTTCTTGCATGGGACCTAAGCATGCACCCAAGGATACAGATTTGATTTCAACCAATTTATATGCATTAGAGCATGTGCATGTAGTTCGAAATTGAATTATGCACATAAATGCATTGAAAACTCATGCACAAAAATGTCCAAACGAACCCCGAAAAATCCCAAAAATTGACACAACACTCCTGTTGTTCTATGTTGACACGAGAATATTTTTGAAAGCAATAAGAGGCAATGGATATCGTTTCGTCCCCAAAGGTGGGACATTCCCTACTAAAACCATCAGGCTTGTTGTGAGAAGCTCTGGTTTGTGAGAAGCATATCCCCAAACGTGCCCCAAATGGGACAAAAAATTTACCACGGCATGTTAATGCCGCTCCATGATAGCATGCCAAGTTTCATGAATTTCAGACGAGCTTTGGATTTACTAGAATTTAAAAATCAGGTATCTCAATGTTTGCGGCCGAGTGACCGTGGCAGGGTGTTTGACATTCATTCCTATTTCTTGCATGGGACCTAAGCATGAAACGAAGGGCACAAATTTGAATTTTCAACCAATTTATATGCATTAGAGCATGTGCATGTAGTTCAAATTTGAATTATGCACATAAATGCATTGAAAACTCAATTAATGCATAAAAATGTCCAAACGAACCCCGAAAAATCCCAAAAATTGACACAACACTCCTATTGTTCAATTATGACACGAGAATTTTTTTGAAAGCAATAAGAGGCAATGGATATCGTTTCGTCCCCAAAGGTGGGACGTTCCCTACCGAAACCATCAGGCTTTTTGTGAGAAGCTTTGGTTTGTGTGAAGCATCTCCCCAAACCTGCCCCAAATGGGACAAAAAATTTACCACGTCATGTTGATGCCGCTCCATGATAGCATGCCAAGTTTCATGAATTTCAGACGAGCTTTGGATTTACTAGAATTTAAAAACTAGGTATCTCAATGTTTGCGGCCGAGTGACCGTGGCAGGGTGTTCGACATTCATTCACATTTCTTGCATGGGACCTAAGCATGCAACCAAGGGCACAAATTTGAATTTTCAACCAATTTATATGCATTGGAGCATGTGCATGTAGTTCAAATTTGAATTATGCACATAAATGCATTGAAAACTCAATTAATGCATAAAAATGTCCGGATGAACCCGAAAAATCCCAAAAATTGACACATCACTCCTGTTGTTCTATGTTGACACGAGAATTTTTTTGAAAGAAATAAGAGGCAATGGATATTGTCTCGTACCCAAAGGTGGGACGTTCCCTACCGAAACCATCAGGCTTCTTGTGAGAGGCTCTGGTTTGTGAGAAGCATATCCCCATACCTGCCCCAAATGGGACAAAAAATTTACCATGGCATGTTGATGCCGCTCCATGATAGCATGCCAAGTTTCATGGGACCTAAGCATGCAACCAAGGGCACAAATTTGAATTTTCAACAAATTTATATGCATTAGATCATGTGCATGTAGTTCAAATTTGAATTATGCACATAAATGCATTGAAAACTAAATTAATGCATAAAAATGTCCAAATGAATCACACAATCATTCAAAGTGAATGGTCTGACGGCACCGCGCGCAAAGTTTCCCTCCACATTTCCAATATTTTGGCCTACCGCCAAAATATCTACCCCGCCCCCTCCCCCCTTCCACACCCCCTTTTCTCCCCGACCACAAGTCACATTTCCCCTGCTTCCTCCTTCCTTCCTTCCTAAGCTATAGCCGCTTCCTCGCTTTCGTCGTCTCGCATCCTACCGCCAGGGTCGCCATGGTCTTCTTCAAAGACCTCTCCAGCGGTTCCTCCTCTGGCGACGTCTCCTTCACCACCCGGGTATGCCTCTCTTCTCTCTCTCGGGCAATAATTTGGAATGAAGGATTTTTACCCGGTAGTCGATTTGAGTCATTTCTTTCTCTTGTAGCTCCCTAGGACCATCAATGGCAACGAATGGAGCGGGGGGGGGGATGAAGATCTATCTGCTTGTTGTCACCATCAATCTCCATGCGTGAAGCTGGTTGAGTTTGAAATTGTGGACAGTGGGAGGAAGTTTCTGGCATGTGCAGAGAAGGTTAGACCCTCTTTCATTGTTACAAATCATTTGTTAGATGTGATTCAGACACTGTCACAGTCCCAACCCATTCATACCACACCTTCAACCAAACGCATCCTAAGACTGTGTCACAGTTTGTACCTAGTGTCTTAAATTGTTGCCATCTCATCGGCGGTGCCATTAGAAAATTATTTGGCACTGCTTCAATAGTTTGTGCAACCAACTTTGGTCCACACATCCGAGCAGCCAAGCAGTAAAATACTAAATCTTTATGGCACGAAGGAACTGGGCATCGGAGCAACCACGTGGTCCAGAGTCCGGGTCCCTATTTTTTTCCACTGCATCGGCTCACCACTGCAGGGCACCAGAGCGAGATGTAGCAACAATTGTCTTTACCCCAGTTTTGGCATACATAGTGGACGACCTTAGTGCTATTTGTTCTATGTTACTAAATTTTACCATGTACACACCTGTTAGTATCAATTTGTTGTCATCCAAAAAATGTCGCTATGTTGTTGTGGTTATATTTACCTTCCTCATAAAATGTTCAATTTGTTATTTATTGTACATGAGTAAGAACTTGTAGCATTGTTGTAGTTAATTATAGCTTCTGATGTTCCAGAATTTGGTTGTTGTCTCAGTAGCAATTAATTCATTTGCACATTGATCTTTTTGAGAAGATATGTCATAATTAACATGTTTCTTCAGTTTTTCAAAATAAGCATTGGTGATTTTCTATGTTGTTATAAACCCATTTCCCCTACAATTGTTACTGATCTAGTGTTAAATATTATAGGATGAAGTTCTTCCTTGGAGTGGGTTGATCAAGAGTAGTCACAGTCTTTGAAGATGTGCCTAGCGAAGCTCTGGAGGATGTATGAGGAAGAGAACAGACGTAGGCTTAGAGAAACTGTTGTCAACGCTGAAGAATATTTGAAGATGCGGGATAAAAAGAGGAAGGTGGAGAATGAGCTTAGATTTTTTAAATCAGACTTTGCTAAGATGGTGTTGGCGAAGGAAGAGGCACTTTCCCAGTTGGCCAGTGCAAAATAGGTTCTTACTGAACTGAAAGCAGAGGTGGATAAGACGAGCCTGGATGATCTCGATTAGGGAAATGAATATATTGTTCTTATGAAGTTGAACTAGCTATATGTTGTACTGTGTTGTTTTCATGTAGCTATCGTACTGTGATGTTATAATATATTTATGTGCCCGGTATAAATTGGCAAACAGATGTTCGATATGAAATGTGAATTTGTGTAATACTGGAATTATTAATTGTAAACTAATAAACCTGCTAAATGTGTCATGGACCTTTGCAAATGGTTCTAGCAGTAAAAGCGGTTGCGTTGGATAGCCCAATGCCACACAGTTTTGTTCATCAAATCGTGTGTGATGTAGTTGATAAAAGCAAACAGTTAACCAAGGTAGTCCATGTGTGATAGTTACACCTTTCACACACAAGCCTACACATAAAACTGTGTGGGATGTACATACGAACGGAAACGTTTTCCCTGGATTGACTGTGTGGGATGTACATAAGAACGGAAACGTATTCCTTGGATTGACTGTGTGATATACATACCTATGGAAATGTTTTTCTAGGATTCACCGTGTGGGATGTACATACACTACAAAAAAATACACTTCCGTGATGATACGTGTTTGTCACAGTAGGTCGCGTTTTCTGTGATGCATGTACATCCATGACAAATTTATGACAGAATCAAGATAGTCATACCTGTGCTATCGTAGAAGTGTTCCATGACATTGCCAAAATTATCATCACGGAAGTGTCCACTTCCATGACGATAAATCACGCATCACAGAAGTGCTTTCGTCAAGGGTGACCGGCACGTGGCATCCACCGTAACGGAACGTCGTTAAGCTATCGGGTCGGATTTTGGATCCGATAACCCGTTAACAGCCACGACCAATGCCGATTTTCCACGTGTAAAATTCTCATTGGCTGACGGATCCATGCGTCAGCTCTGCGTTGGCACAGGTGTCACTCATCCAACGGTCGAGATGGGCCTATGATATGTTGACACGTGGACCGGCCCAAAAGTGGCCCACAAAGTTTAAATGGGCCGGCCCAACCGAAGGCCCATAAGATTTAGCGGACCATAATGGGCCGGCCCAGCTAAAGGCCCACAAAATTTAGCGGACCATAATGGGCCGGCCCAGCTAAAGGCCCACACGATTTTGCAGACCATAATGGGCCAGCCCAGCTAAAGGCCCGCAAGATTTTGTGGACCACAATGGGCTGGCCCAACTGAAGGCCCACAAGATTCTGCAAACCATAATGGGCCGGCCCAGCTAAAGGCCCAACATTCTCTGTCAAATCGTCCCGTCAACGGCCTGTCCTAAACTTTTCATCAACGCAGCCCATGGTCACTTCTGGCCCGTTAACAAACCGCTAAGTAATTGGGCCGAATTACGGCCCGGTGTATTTCCGTCCTGTTAAAGGTCCGGCTTCATTTGGGCCCATTTACAGGCCATCAAAAATTTCGGCCCATAAACGACCATGAAGGATTTGGGTCATATTCGGCCATGTTTGACATTCGGCCTGTTAGAGGCCCACTATAGCTTTGGGCCACTTTCGTCCTGTTGTCATTTTCGGCCTGTTAACGCCAGACGTAAACCATGGGCCATATGTGGCCCAACGTCATATCGGGCCCATTAACGGCCCATATAGAAATGATGATAATCTAGCCCGACCGAAGTTCCGGCCTGTTAAAGGCCCGTGTATTAGGTCGGCGCATTTATGGCCCGTCCGAATTTCGGCCTGTCAAAGATCCACATCATAAATGGGCCACCATTTCGGCTTGCTAAGTCCAGTGGGTTATTTGGCACAATCAGGGCCCAATCTCACTTTCGTTCTATTAAAGGCCCATGTTTTCATGGGCTCGAGATATTTACACCTGTAAACGGCCTATTTTTACTGATGGCCCAAATTATGTTTAGGCCTGTTAAAGGCCCACTATGGGCACAGGCCTACCAGAAAAACATGAAAGCTTATGCTAATTTAGGCCCAGATATTTTTAGTGGGCTGCATGCCAATTTCGGCCCATAATCGTTTTTAGCCCAATTGGAATGGGCCCGACGAATGTTGGCATGTTGGGCTCCTACGAAGCTTTCGGCCGAATACATTACTAAGATAAACCTACACTATACAAAAAGAGCGTCGTAATTACTGCAGCCTGAGGCAGCATCATAAATGTTCTATCACAACAAAATAAATTCCAGCCATAAAACAAAAGGCCTGTTGGCATAAAGTTTGCAGTCCTTCCAGATAAAAGCACCATCAGATGTATAGAAGCACAGATCATTTGACCTGAGTGCTGATGTTTCAGGCTGTAGAATCTGATGGAGCAGCAAGATCTCCACCTTTTTTCCACCATTGCTCTTGAACAACGAAGCGAATGTCTGATAGTTTGGTTTCAAAACCATTCATATCTTGACGACATTTCTCAACCACTATTCTTGTTTCCGAAACAATGTCCATTAGGGATTGGACTTGTGTCTGGAGCACAGATATATCACTCTGTCTAGCAGGAAGATTTTGTTCAGTAGGCGATTTGGACGAGGCTACTGAGGGAGTCCTAGATTAGGGGGTATCCGGACAGCCGGATTATATCCTTTGGCCGGACTGTTGGACTATGAAGATACAAGATTGAAGACCTTGTCCCGTGTCCGGATGGGACTCTCCTTGGCATGGAAAGCAAGCTTGGCAATACGGATATGTAGACCTCCTTCCTTGTAACCGACTCTGTGTAACCCTAGCCCCCTTCGGTGTCTATATAAACCGAAGGGTTTTAGTTCGTAGGACAACATACAATCATACCATAGGCTAGCTTCTAGGGTTTAGCCTCTATGATCTCGTGGTAGATCAACTCTTGTACTACTCATATCATCAAGAACAATCAAGCAGGATGTAGGGTTTTACCTCCATCAAGAGGGCCCGAACCTGGGTAAACATCGTGTCCCCTGCCTCCTGTTACCATCCGCCTAGACGCACAGTTCGGGACCCCCTACCCGAGATCCGCCGGTTTTGACACCCACATTGGTGCTTTCATTGAGAGTTCCTCTGTGTCGTCATCATTAGGCTTGATGGCTCCTTCAATCATCGATAGACATGCAGTCCAGGGTGAGTCTTTTCTCCCTGGACAGGTCTTCGTATTCGGCGGCTTCACACTGCGGGCCAACTCGCTTGGCCATCTGGAGCAAATCAAGAGTTACGCCCCTGGCCACCAGGTTAGGTTTGGAAGCTTAAACTACACGGCCGACATCCGCGGAGACTTGATCTTCGATGGATTCGAGCCCTTGCCGAGTGCGCCGCACGGTCACGATGAGCATGATTTAGCTCTACCATCGGACAGTGTTCGGGAGATCATGCCGGCAACCGCTCCGACCCTCAATTCGGAGCCAATTGCGCCATCCATGGACGGGTGGATAGATCCCGCCACGGAGGCCGCACTATCAGCGGCGATCGAGCCGAGTATCGACCTTACCCTTCACGGGAGCCGTGACACCGAACTGTCGGATTCTTCCCCGGCCACGGACTCCGAACCGCCTGTGCCCGTGCCTATCGAATCCGACTAGGCGCCGATCATGGAGTTCACCTCCGCGGATATCTTTCAGCACTTGCCCTTCGGTGACATACTGAACTCATTAAGGTCTCTCTCCTTGTCAGGAGAGTCCTGGCCGAACTATGTCCGGCAAGATTGGGATGCGGATGACGAAGAAATTCGCCGCCCACCCACCACCCACTTAGTAGCCACTGTCGACGATTTGACTGACATGCTCGACTTTGACTCCGAAGACATCGACAGTATGGACGACGATGCAGGAGACGAACAGGAACCACTGCCCACAGGGCACTGGACAGCCACCTCATCATATGACATATACATGGTGGACACACCCAAAGAAGGCAATGGCGACGAGACAGCGGAGGATGACCCCTCCAAGAAGCAACCCAAGCGCCGACGACAGCGGCGCCACTCTAAGTCTCTCCAAAGCAAAAGCGGTGATACGGGCACAGGAGATAATAGCACTCCGGACAGTGCCGAAGATGACGACAATCCTCTCCAGCAAAATTTAGAGCAGGAGGATGGAGAAGCCAGCCCTCCCGAGAGAGCAGCAGATGGAGAGGCGGAGGATGATAATTACATGCCTCCCTCCGAAGATGAGGCAAGCCTCGACAATGACAAATTTGTCGTGCCTGAGGATCCCGTCGAGCAAGAGTGCTTCAAGCGCCGGCTTATAGCCACGGCAAATAGCCTTAAGAAAAAGCAACAGCAGCTTCATGCTGATCAAGATTTGCTAGCTGACAGATGGACTGAAGTCCTTGCGGTTGAGGAATATGAACTCGACCGCCCATCCAAGAGTTACCCAAAGCGCAGGTTGCTACCCCGACTAGAGGAGGAAGCATTAAAACCTACATCTCCAGCATATGACGCGGCTGATCGGCCACCTCGTGGCCATGGCAGAGAGGCATTTCAGCCAAAAGCTCAGCACGCACCCCGACGCCACTCAAATAAAAATGTCAAGGCACGGGGAAACGCGCTAGACCTGGGAGACGTATTGGAGGACAAAGCAAAACATGCAAGATCAATCTATGGATCAGGAGGGCATGCCACTACGCGAGACGATAACCGTCACGCCGGATACAATAAAAGTAAATCCGGCCGGGCCGAACACAGCGGACAAGACTCATTTGAGCTGCGTCATGATATAGCCCAGTATAGAGGCGCCGCACACCCCCTATGCTTCACAGACGAAGTAATGGATTGAGGATTTCCTCCTGCACATCCACATGGCCCGTGGTGACGATCTACACGCCATCAAATACCTCCCACTTAAACTCAAAGGACCAGCTCGGCATTGGCTCAACAGCCTGCTAGCAGAATCCATTGGCTATTGGGAAGATCTGGAAGCCGCATTCCTCGAAAACTTCCAGGGCACTTATGTGCGACCACCAGATGCCGATGACTTGAGCCACATAATTCAGCAGCCAGAGGAATCGGCCAGGCAATTCTGGACATGATTCCTGACAAAGAAAAATCAAATCGTCGACTGTCCGGATGCAGAGGCTCTAGCAGCTTTTAAGCACAACATCCATGACGAGTGGCTCGCCCGGCACCTTGGCCAGGAAAAGCCGAAATATATGGCAGCCCTCATGACACTCATGACCCGCTTTTGCGCGGGAGAGGACAGCTGGCTGGCTCGCAGCAATAACATATCAAAGAACCATGGCACTTCAGATACCAAGGATAGCAATGGCAGGTCACGTCGACCCAAACATAAGCGCCACGTCTACAGCGACAATACCGAGGATACGATAGTCAATGCCGGATTCAGAGGCTCTAAACCCGGTCAGCGGAAAAAGCCATTCAAAAGAAGCACTTCAGGCCCATCTAGTTTGGATCGTATACTCGATCGCCCGTGTCAAATACACGGCACCCCCGACAAGCCAGCCAACCACACCAACAGGGAATGTTGGGTGTTCAAGCAGGCCGGCAAGTAAATGCTGAAAACCAAGATAAGGGGTTACATAGCGATGACGAGGAGGAGCCCCGGCCACCGAACACCGGAGGATAGAAGAGGTTTCCCCCACAAGTGCGGACAGTGAACATGATATACGCAACCCACATCCCCAAGAGGGAGCGGAATCGTGCGCTAAGGGACGTATATGCGTTGGAGCCAGTCGCCCCAAAGTTCAACCCATGGTCCTCCTGTCCGATCACCTTCGATCGCAAGGACCACCCCACTAGTATCCGTCATGGCGGATTCGCCGCACTGGTCCTAGACCCAATCATCGATGGATTTCACCTCACTCGAGTCCTTATGGACGGCGGCAACAGCCTGAACCTGCTTTATTAGGACACAGTGCGCAAAATGGGTATAGACCCCTCAAGGATCAAACCCACAAAAATGACCTTCAAAGCGTCATACCAGGTGTAGAGGCCCATTGCACAGGCTCAGTCACACTGGAAGTGGTCTTCGGATCCCCGGATAACTTCCAAAGTGAGGAGTTAATCTTCGATATAGTCTCGTTCCGCAGTGGCTATCATGCATTGCCCGGGCGAACCGCATTTGCGAGATTCAATGCGGTACTGCATTATGCTTACCTCATGCTCAAGATGCCAGGACCTCGAGGGGTCATCACAGTCAATGGAAACACAGAGCGCTCTCTCCGCATGGAGGAGCACACTGCGGCCCTCACAGCAGAAGCACAAAGTAGCCTCTTCAGGCAATCCACCAGTTCGGTGATTAAACACCCGGACACCGTCAAGCGCGCCCGGAGTAATCTGCAACAAGACCGCGTGGCACGTTCCGAGCTCGCATAGCAATGCGGCCCCCACCCCAGTCCCAGCCAAACGGCGCAATCCATGTCGCGCGTACATAATTATGCATTGAAAATACCATGAGCATAGGTGGGGGGCACGACTACGGCACGCCCCAAAACGCGGCTAAACCACACTAGGGGCTTCCTACCTTATTATTTTTTCTCTTTTCAGGACTTTACTCTCTGGAAACCCCGTCCGGCAGTACGATTGCCGGACACACGATACAACAACCAAGGAGGCAGAAAGCTACGTCGCATCATGGAATTCCCAGGTGGTCTCTGATAACGAGTGAAATGCCTGCTTCAAATACCATTCCTCAGCTTGCCCTTGAAGGGCACATGTCAAATAGTCCTACTTTTTGCTTATCGCACTACTTGTATCATTCTGCTTCGACGCACCTTTTTGAATAAACAATGCATAGCACTAGACTATTACCGCATTCTCTATTATTTTTTATATATATGTTCATTCATGACATTCAGCACCCGTACACTCTGGTACGGCCAATACGCCAGGGGCTTAAGCGTACCCCACAATACGGCGTAAGAAGTCCGAACACTTTCGACAGTGCGGCACCCCGAACTTATAGCATTATATGCATCAGCTTCGAATCATGTCTTGGGTCAATAGTTGGGTTTGCCTGGCTCCCATGTTTTGGTACCTTACGTTTAGCTATATCAGCTAAGGTAGCACTAGGAGAACTACTGCGATTGTGCCCCGGTTCATCTGGGCAAGCACCTCAGTAGAGAAAGCTAAAACTGACTGTCATGATAAGGCGAGAGCTGGTCGCTGTTCGTGAGGTCTCGAGTCCCTAAAGACTTATGCCGCTTAGAGCGAGGAGTTGGCTTTGTCTGGCTTAAGGCGTGTATAGCGCCCCGAATTCGGCCTTCCGAATTCTAGGGGCTTCGCCAAAATTTAAAATTGTAGACTTCTATGGCTAAGTGAGAGTGATAAAGCATTATAGTATGATTGCCTTGTTCGTTGTGCTGACCACCTCCCTCGAAGGACCCAACAATGGGGAAAAGAGTGCTCAGATTTATCCCGAACACCCTAGCACTCGTGGCATGGGGGCAGAAGCCGATGACTGGCCATCTCTCAGATTTAATAAACAGCCGCACAGAAGGTAATATTTTAAATTCAAGCAAGCGTTGCATAGCGCATATGAACAAGTTTTCATAATACAGGATCACACGAGCAAGTTCATTCAAAAATTACATCTTTCGCACACTCGTCCGCCACAAGACGGGCACCCTTCCGGACACCCTCATAATACATTTCGGGGTGGCGATGCTCCTTGCCCTGCGGTGGCCCCTCCTTCACCAGCTTCTCGGCGTCCATCTTGGCCCAGTGCACCTTCGCACAGGCAAAAGCCCGGCGTGCTCTTTCGATGCAGACGGACTGCTTTATGACTTCCAGGCATGGGTAGGCATCCACAAGCCGCCTCACTAGGCCAAAGTAGTTGTTGGGAAGGGAGTCGCCAGGCCACATCCGGACTATAAGGCCCCTCAAGGCCTGTTCGGCCGCCTTGTGCAGCTCGACCAGTTGCTTCAGCTGGTCGCTCACAGGCATCGGGTGTTCGGTCCCAATATACTAAGACCAGAACAACTTCTCCGTCGAGCTACCCTCCTCGGCCTGGTAATACTTTGTGGCATCCGACATGCTACGGGGCAAATCTGCGAATGCTCCTGAAGAGCTTCGGACTTGGGTAAGTAACAAGTAATTTACTTTCACATGCTTGCTCTGCATATTGTAAGCCTTACCCGCCGCTATCTTCCTCATCGCCTTAATTTCCTGGAGGGCCTTTTGGGCTTCTGCCTTGGCATGCTTTGTGCTCTCGAGGGCCGCAGCAAGCTCGGACTCTCGTGTCTTCGAGTCAAGCTCCAAAGTCTCGTGCTTCTTCACAAGAGCCTGGAGCTCTTGCTGCACCTCGCCCACCCGTGCCTCTTGTTTCTCCCGCTCGGTGCGCTCCTCGGCCGCTTTGCTTTCGGCCTCGGATAGCGCTCGCTTCAGGGTCGCCACTTCGGTCGTGGCCCCTGGCACATCCATGATGATCCTATCATTTTGCAACCACATCTTTTATATATATGTATATAGACAAGGTATTACTTTCCTTTGTTCTCCTCAAGCTGCCTCTTGGCAAGGCCGAGCTCTTTCTCAGACCGCTCGAGGTTCTGCTTCAGTGCGGCGACCTCCGCAGTCAGTGCGGCAGAGGTCAGCAGCGAAGCCTACATACGCATACAGACATACTTATATTAGACTCCTGCAGATATTATTTGATCCTCTATTCGGCTTTTCTTTGTGAACACCAAACAAAGCATCAGGGGCTACTTTCTATGCGGTAATATTTTCCTATATTTTAGATACTTACCTCAAAGCCTGTTAGAAGGCTGGTACAGGCTTCAGTCAGTCCGCTCTTGGTGGACTGAACCTTCTTGATCACCGCACTCATAATAGTGCGGTGCTCTTCGTCGATGGAAGCGCCGCGAAGCGCTCCCAGCAGGTTGTCCGGTGCCTCTGGATGGACAGAGGTCACCGGCACAAGCGGCTTGCCCCTCTTGGAAGGGGGCCGCATGCCGGAGTGCGGAACCACTAGAGGTTTTGGCGCGGCGTTTGGCTGAGGGCCGAACTGGGAGCCCTTGGGAGTCTTGCTCCCTTCGCGCTTGGAGTCCGAAAGGTTGCCTTAAGGCGCCTCCAGGACTATCTCCCCCCGGCTCGGTGCCCCTTGAGACAATACCTCGACATTGTCCGTAAGGCGAGGAGAGGAGGCAGTTGGAAGTGACTCACTATTCATATCCGATGAGTCCAAGGAACTGTCCGACGAAGGTACGTCGATACGGGCTCGGGGCGGACTGCATGATCATATTCGACGTTAGGAGAAGTAGTGCAATAAAAGTATGCTATGAGTTACTTTGGTATCCGAATACTTACGACTTTGCCAGGGGCTTGGCCCTGAGTAACCACTCGTCTTCGCCGTCGGCAGCGGTGGTGGAACAGTCTGGAAGGAGAGTCCTTCCCTTCTTGGACCCTTCGGCCTCCCCGGTTGGGGCGGCCTTCCTTTTCTTGTCTCCCCCGGCTGGAGGGGGAGAATCTTCATCTTCCTCCTCCTCATTTTCAGGGGAGGAGTGCATCTCGGAGTTATTGGACGATGAGTCCGATACCACCTGGCACCGGGAACTCTTTCGGGTTCCCGTGGCCTTCTTCTTGGTCTTCTCTGGCACCTCATAAGGAGCCGGAGTCCGCATCTCCGTCAGGAGAGCGTCTGCAGGGTCTTCGGGCAGAGGGGCCGGACAGTTAATCTGCTCCGATGTCTCCGCCCAGTCCTGTCAAAGGCATGGGAGCTCAGACCCCGCACGTGGTTAAGCTATGGGAAATAAATACCCTACCGGATGTACAGAACTTACCAGATTCGCAGGGCGCTTCGCGCTTAGCCCGCGGTCCTCGGTAAGGGGGGACCTCGACGCCCTTGAACAGCATGTTCCAGACGTCCTGATGCGTCCTGTCGAAGAGCTCACATAGAGTCTGGTGCTGGGCCAGGTCGAACTCCCATAAGTTGAAAGCCCGTTGTTGACACAGGAGGATCCGGCGGAAGAGCATGACCTGGACTATGTTGACAAGCTTGAGTTTCTTGCTTATCATTTTCCGGACACACTTCTGGAGTCCGTCCAGCTCCACCGATGTGCCCCAGGACATGCCCTTCTCCTTCCAGGAAGTAAGCCGAATGGGGATTCCGGATCGAAACATGGGGGCCGCCACCCAATTGGTGCCGCGCGGCTCGGTGATGTAGAACCACCCCGATTGCCACCCCTTTATGGTCTCCACGAAGGAGCCCTCGAGCCATGTAACGTTGGTCTTTGCCCACCATGGCTCCGCCGCATTCCGCTTGTTGGCCGCCTACTACCTTCGGCTTGACATTGAAGGTCTTCAGCCACAGGACGAAGTGGGGCCGGATGCGGAGGAAAGCCTCGCACACGACGATGAATGCCGAGATGTTGAGGATGAAATTCGGGACCAGATCATGAAAGTCCAACCCATAATAGAACATAAGGCAATGGGCGAATGGATGGAGGGGAAACCCCAGTCCACGGACAAAGTGGGGGAGGAAAACCACCCTTTCATAAGGTTCCGGGGTAGGGACGATCTGCCCCGTGGCTAGCAGCCGGTGTGCGATATCCACGGCTAAGTATCCGGCCCCACGTAGTTTTTTGATGTGTCCCTCCATGACGGAGGAGACCATCCACTTGCCTCCCGCTCCGGACATGTTTGGAGAGAGTTGAGGAGAAGGATGTGGACTTGGGCACTGGAGCTCGAGTGCGCGTGAATGGATGAGCAAGGAGGAAGAAGGTGTGGGTAGAAAAAGGTGAAACCTTATCCCTTTATAAGGGCGGACAAAACTATGCGCCCCCACCAGCCTGGTAAAACTCGCTTATCCCCCAAGCGCCGTAATTGATGGCGCGGTTGGGTTACCCACGTCTGTATTGATGGGAATCCCGTAATAATGGGACACAATCTCTGCTTTGACAAGACGTGCCAAGGAAACCGCCTCGCGAAACATGCTGAGATAGGTTATGAAAAACGATTCGAATAAAGACCTGGTTGTGGTGTGATGTCACGCTACGGGGTACGTCAGCATATTAGATTTGTGGAAATATTATTCTCTCTATGGTGTATGTGGAACTTGTTTTGCAGAGCCGGACACGATCCTCGTGTTCAAAATCTTCTATGAAGTATTCGGAGGAGGAATCCGCCTTGCAATGCCAAAGACAATGTATGTGCCGGACTCATCGTCATTGAAGCCTGGTTCAGGGGCTACTGGGGGAGTCCTGGATTAGGGGGCATCCGGACAGCCGGATTATATCCTTTGGCCGGACTGTTGGACTATGAAGATACAAGATTGAAGACTTCGTCCCGTGTCTGGATGGGACTCTCCTTGGCATGGAAGGCAAGCTTGGCAATACGGATATGTAGATCTCCTTCCTTGTAACCAACTCTGTGTAACCCTAGCCCCCTCCGGTGTCTATATAAACCGGAGGGTTTTAGTTCGTAGGACAACATACAATCATACCATAGCCTAGCTTCTAGGGTTTAGCCTCTCTGATCTCGTGGTAGATCAACTCTTGTACTACTCATATCATCAAGAACAATCAAGCAGGATGTAGGGTTTTACTTCCATCAAGAGGGCCCGAACCTGGGTAAACATCGTGTCCCCTGCCTCCTGTTACCATCCGCCTAGACGCATAGTTCGGGACCCCCTACCCGAGATCCGCCGGTTATGACACCGGCAGTTACCTTGACAACCAACCCAGAATTACGCAGGAAGGTGCTTTTTGCACTGTTAGTGGAGAGATACGACGCACTACAGCAAGAGGTGACATTGTGCATGTAGTAGCCTCGTCACCTTCAGGTGGTTGTGGTTGTTCAATCATTTGTTCCATAGCTTCCTAAAAGTTTGAACTTGTAGATTAGTGTACCAGATAAGTTACTAATGAGATAAAAACAAACAAAGTATGTTAAACGTTTATACATAACTTATTTTGGTGAACTACTATAATACATTAGCATGTATTGTAGTGCCAACTACATAATAAAATCACTTTCGGAACATATGTCCATGTAGCATGCCTACTGTATTGTCTATTTCCTCACATTCGTTGACATCTAAGGATAAAGAGACATGGTTTAAAGTAGGATGAACATAGTATGACATCATTCATATCATGGGCAAACAGATATAAAACAAACAGGCTATTTTATCATTGTGTGCGCACATGAACATAACAACTAGATTACAGATGAAGACCAAAAGAATATCATTCATCTCTTTTAAACCATGTAAGGTGAAATGATACGTTAAGAGAACTGTGAATAAAAGTGAACAAAGTAACTGACATTGGCTGCAAACCAAGTAGTTAAATGAACACATCACAGTACCAATCAGTTCAAGGCAGGAGGAGTAAGGACTTACAACAGCGGCTTGAACTAGTGTGCTCATGCCCTTCATCTTGCTGGTGTGCCAATCCTTGAAGATTTGCACTACATTCGGTTCAGGTTCTTTTTGGTCCACACGGGCTTTCCTCTGTATTTGGAACAAGTCAATATAGATATGATATAATATGGCACAAAAAAAGAAGGAAGTAGCAGCTATTTAGAAGAGCCTCGCAGTGTGCAATATAGCTACGAGATCCTGTTGTCTGTTGGAATTTCACTTTAGAATAGTTGGTTTTGTTCTTCAAACAGTTAGCCTAGAAGAAGATACACTTGTAAGGCACATACATAAATACAAGTTCAATGTGTGGTCTGATCAAATACATATAGCCTACCTGATACTTTGGATCAGACCAGTGTTTAACGAGGGCTGTCCAGTCTTCATCTGTAATATATTCCACTGGAGATGTTTGGGCGATTTCATTGTTAGCCTTGCCTTCAAAGTGAGATTTTATAAGGTGGTACCGATACTGTCGTAGAGCAGACTGAAAACATGAGTGCATGCTTGTTTAGTTGCATCATCTTTCGGATCCAACTTGAACCTCATCTGTTGAAAAAAGAATGTGAGTCTTATTAGGAGGAAGCTAGAAAGTATGGGACAGAGCAAGACAATATTACTAATTGCGATGAATAACATTACTTATGGATAAATGGTCAAGGAAGGTGTTAAACTGGGTATTGTCTTTCTCATTCCTATACTGGATCCATGTTGGGAGGATACATGCATGACACCTAACGGGAACTGATGCCTCTGATACTAACTTGGCTGAATCTGTACCATCACGTGGCCTTTCTAAACCTGCCTCAAAATGGATCTCCATTCTTCCTCCTTTAGATTTTGTTAATCTGTCAAGCATTATCCCTGATGTCTATTTCCACTTGCGCCATGGTGCTAGTTCAACAACGAATATGGAAAGTGTTAGTGTACATCAAACTGTGAGAGTACATATAAAGGAGCATGCAACTGCAAATTGACTCGGTCAGGTACCGTCTTGATGTTGATGCTCATGAGGTTCATCTGATCTTGCCAAGTCCTGTTGTGTCAGCAGTGCTTCGGAAGTAGTGTTAGGTGTGAAGGCAGCTTGGGAACTGGCCAGTTCCGAAGCAAACGAACGAGTAACTGGTTGAGATGCTGGTACAGTTGAAGTGGATGCTGCAGCTGGTGGAGCAGGTGATACTGTGTTTGTAGATTTAGCCGGTCGACTTGGACCTTCTACTGCACTATAAGTACCAGCAGAATCTCGACAGAAGAACCTTTTCCGTTCCACCCGACGAATAACAACACTCCCTACTATATTATTTTCCTTGCTCTTTTTTGACTTTACCATGTCAAGTTGTACCCACAACACAAAAGAATAAAATCACTCTTCAGAACTCATTGATGCATGATACAAACAAGCAATACTTTGATGTAAGACGACCGTATGAGGATGGAATATGTAAGAAAAACAGGACGGCATGAAGTATTCACAGCTATGATGTGCAAACTAAGCAGAAGGATTTTCAAGAAAATAGAAGTAATGCAAGCTAGACACCATATGAAAGATGCAACCAATATTACTCTGCCAAGTTAAAAGTGTCTTGTCATAAGTGGCAATTCGAAAAATTAGAAGCAGTACAACATAGAAATCAATGCAAGATGCAACCACTATAAAACTGCCATGTTAAAAGCGTCCAATCATGAGTGACTGATGCGGGATACACTACAACAGTACTTTGATGTAAGAACATGGTATGATAGATAGATGCAATGTATTGTAGACACAGAAAGCCATGTCATATGCACATGTATAACGTATAAACTCAGCAGGTGCAATTTAATCAAAATAGAAGAAATATAGGCTAGACAACATATGCAACATGAAACCAATTATCACACTGTCAACTTAGAGCAAGCACCTCGATGGTGGAGTACGGGAGATGAACTCATCATGTAGATGTGGGACTTCAACTTCATTAGCAGTAGCAGTGGCAAATCTAGAGAGTCTCTGTTTGCATCGGTGCGGAGGACCACCAATATCCCCTAACTTACTCTTTTCCTTCCTATTTTCTGATATTGCCTTATGAAGTCAAAACCATAAGAAGATGAATAAAATTAGCTCTGCATAACTGGTTGATGCATGATACAGACGAACACTACTTTGATGTAAGGCAAGCGCAGGATAGGAGGATGGAATATATACCAAAAAAGACAGCGTTTCATATTCACACGTACGATAGGGGGATGGAATATGTATGAAAAAACAGTAAGCGGAAGGCATTTCAACAAAATTAGAAGAAAGGAAAGCTAGGCACCATATGAACATGCAACCAATATCACTCTATCGGGTAAAAAGTGTCTCGTCGTAAGTGCCATTTCAAGAAATTAGAAGCAGTACAAGCTAGAAGACAATGCAAGATGCAACCTACATCAAAGTCCCAAGTTAAATGTGTCTTATGGGTAAGTGATCGTTGCAGGTATAAGTTGTAAGCTACGCGGGTGCAATTCAACATAATCAGAAGCAATACAAACTAGACATCATACGGAAAATGCAACCACGTATAACAGTTCCAAGTAAGAGCAAGCACCTGTGATGGTAGAGTAGGGGAGATGTGCTCATCATGTACACGTATGTTCTAGAAACAGGAACATGTGTCATATTCACAAGCATTATGTGTAAAGTAAGCAGATGCAATTCAAGTTAGAAGCAACACAAGCTAGACATCATACACAACATGCAACCACATATAATAGTGTCAAGTTAGAGAAAGCACCTGTGATGGTGGAGTAGGGGAGATGTGCTCATCATCTACACAGCTACGTTGACTGTCCAGCCTTGTGTTGTCTTGTGAATCTTGTTGGGAGGATGGCGGGGTAGAATCTGTAGAGACCCCCTGTTTGAGTTGCTCTGAAGGACCACCATCATCCACTGCCGGACTAATTTCCTTCAGTTGTAATGATTTTGCATTGTGAAGTCAAACCGATAAGAAAAAGGAATAAAATTCGCTCTTCAGAACTCATTCATGGATGATACTAGCGAACACTACTCGGATGAAAGGCAAACACATGATTCGAGGATGGAATATGTATGAAAAACAGGATGGTGTGACGTATTCACACCTATGATGTGGTAACTAAGCAGAAGGCATTTCAACAAATTAGAAGCACTGCAAGCTAGACACCATATGAAAGATGCAACCAATATCACTCTGCCAAGTTCAAACTGTATGGCGTTTCAACAAATTTGAAGCAGTACATGCTAGAAATCATATGCAAGACACAACCAATATCACAGTGGCGACTTAAAGGTGGCTTATCATAAGTGACTGATGCGGGATATGCAAGAATAGTAGTCTGATGTAGAAATAGGAACACATGTCATATTCACAAGCATTATGTGTAAAGTAAGCAGATGCAATTCAACAAAGTTAGAAGCGATACAAGCTAGACATCATACGCAACATGCAACCACATATAATAGTGCCAAGTTAGAGCAAGCACCTGTGATGGTGGAGTAGGGGAGATGTGCTCATCATCTACACAACTACGTTGACTGTCTAGCCTTGCGTTGTCTTGCGAATCTTGTTGGGAGGTTGGCGGAATAGAATCTGTAGAGAACCTCCGTTTCAGTTGCTCGGAAGGACCACCATCATCCAATGCCTTGCCAATTTCCTTCAGCTTTATTGATTTTGCATTGTGAGGTCATACTAACAAGAAAAAGGAATATCATTCGCTCTTCAGAACTCATTCATGCATGACACTGACGAACACTACTCTGATGAAAGGAAAAGTCATGATACGAGGATGGAATATGTACGAAAAAATGGACGGCTTGACATATTCACACCTATGATGTGGTAACTAAGCAGAAGGCACTTCAACAAATTAGAAACACTGCAAGACACCATATGGAAGGTGCAATCAATATCACTCTGCCAAGTTAAAATTGTCTCGTCATAGGTGGCGTTCATCAAACTAGAAGCAATACGTGCTAGAAATCATATTCAAGACGCAAACCAATATCACACTGCCAACTTAATGGTGTCCCATCATAAGTGAATGATGCATGATACACAAGAAGAGTAGTTTCATGTAAGAACATGGTGTGATAGACAGATATAGTATGTACCAAAACAGGAAAGCGTGTCATATTCACATGTATCATGTGTAAGCTAACAAATTGTGACCCGGATCTCGCGAATATATCGATTCCAGCCAACGATGACGCTATGACTTCAATTCGATTGATTCTTAACAAATTAGTATTTTCAACAGATGCAGTTTACACTAATTAGGAGGAATACGAGCTAGACACCATATGCAACATGCAACCAGATATCACACTACCAAGTTAGAGCAAGCACCTTGGATGGTGGAGTAGGGGAGCGGAGACTTGGACCTTGTAATGCACTATCAGTACAAGGAGAATTGGTACAGATGCTCCGTTTACGTTGCTGCAGAGGACCACCATCATCGCCTTCCTTACTCTTTTCCTTCCTCTTTCTTGATTTTGCCTTGTCAAGTCAAACCGACAAGAAAAAGGAATAAAATTTGCTCTTCAGAACTCATTGATGCATGATACTAACGAACACTACTTTCATGTAAGGCAGCCGCATGATAGGAGGATGGAATATGTATGAAAAATAGGACGGTGTGACATATTGACATGTATGATGTATAAAGTGTAAACTAAGCACAAGGTGCTTGAACTTGTTAGAATCGATGCAAGCTAGGAACCATATGAAAGATGAAACCAATATCACTCTGCCAAATTAAAAGGGTGCCCTAACAAATGTATTTGACCAAATTAGAAGCAATACATGGCAACAAGCTAGAAATAATATGCAATATGCAACGAATAAAGGTGACTCATCGTAAGTGATTGATGCAGGATACAAAAGAGAGGTAGTTTCATGTAAGAACAAGGTTAACACATAGATGTAGTGTGTACCAAAAATAGGAAGGCATGTCATATTCACATGTATAGTATGTAAACTAAGCAGATGCAATTTACCCTAATTAGAAGCATTACAAGCTAGACACCGTATGCAACATGCAACCACATATCACACTGTGAAGTTAGAGCAAGCATATGTGATGGTGGTGTAGGGGAAGTGCGGTCTTTAGGTACAGAGCTACGTTCAATATCTTCATTTAGGCTTGCTGTTTCTTGAGAATCATGTGGAGAGGATGAAATTGCATTCTTCATAAGAGTATTGCGTCTCATATTAACCCACGCGCATGACTGTCTCATCATAAGCGATAGACGCAGGATACACAAGAACAGTAGTTTGATGTAAGAACATGGTGTGATAGGCAGATGTAGTATGTACCAAAAATAGGAAGGCGTGTCATATTCACATGTATAATGTCTAAGCTAAGGAGATGCACTTTAACAAATTAGGAGCATTGATGAGGGATACACAAGAAAAGTAGTTTGATGTAAGAACATGGTTAATAGAAAGACGTAGTATGTACCAAAAACAGGAAGGCATGTCATATTCACAGGTATAATGTGTTAACTAAGAAGATGCAATTTACCCTAATTAGAAGCATTACAAGGTAGACACCATATGCAACATGCAACCACATATCACACTGCCAAGTAAGAGCAAACACCTGCGATGGTGGTGTGGGGGAATTGCGGTGATCAACTAGAGAGCTACGTTGACTATCTTCATTTAGCCTTGTTGTTTCTTGAGAATCATGTGGGGAGGATGACACTGCACTCTCTAAACGAGTAGGGCGTCTCACAGTAACCCACTCGGGTGACTGTCTCATCATAAGTGATTGACGAGGGATACAAAAGAGCATTAGTTTGATGTACGAACATGGTTAATAGACATATGTAGTATGTATCAAAAACAAGAAGGCATGTCATTATCAAAGGTATAATGTGTAAAGTAAGCAGATGCAATTTAACTAAATTGGAAGCAATACAAGCTAGACACCATATGCAACATGCAACCACATTTGACAGCGCGAAGTTAAAGCAAGCACCTGGGATGGTTGTGTGTGGCAATTGAGATCATCAACTGCAGAGCTACGTTTACTGTCTCCAACTGCTGACACTCCACCCATTAGAGCGCTGAAACGCTTAGTGCTTATCTTTGAATTACACTGGAGCGACTTCTGTCTTTTCTTTTCTGCATTCATCAACACTGCGTCAGAGTCTGAAATACTCATGCATAAAAAAATAGTGTGAGTATGGGTGAAGTGTGTGCACAATTAGTATAGTGTAAAGGTAGCAGATAGCAGGTTGGTGAGAAATAAATGACGGGAAACATATGATAGCTCTACAACATGCATGGCACACTAAATTACTACAGGATTCTATGAAAATAACAGTCGACTGAAAGCAAATAGGTCAGTCCATTTTTTCTGCACCGTCCGATGTACAAAGAACGGGCAGATCGCCTTCATCTACCTCCAGCCAGTCAGTGTTGACGATCTTCCTCGAACGCCAGCGACCACCGACCCAGTATTCCTCCCCTGCATGCGCCCTCCCCTCGACCTCACCGCATCGCCGTGCTTGGCACCGCCTCCCGGCCATCCATTCAAGCCCCGCTGACCTCCAGATCGGGCGCAAGCAGCTCCTGCGCCCCACACCCCTATGATAGACGCCGATGCGCCGCTTCCCCGGGGAACAGGCGGACTAGGTGCTCCGCGCGCCTAAGTGGGTGCTGCTTCTTTTAATTGCGGTTCGACTAACCCTAAATTGAAATCCAGGCGGGCTACTGACCTCTAGCAAAGGTGAATTGTAAAAGGGAGGAAACCTTGTGCATTTAGTATCACAAAGAAGATGCAGTAAGAAGCGCTGAACTAGTTTCTTTCGTGGGGTGAATACGGTGTGAGCGGAGACGTAAGATTTGCACGAATAAGGGAAGAGGAGTACCTCTTTCTGTTGGCAGTGATGTGTCCTCCTTCTCTTTTTCTGACGATCTTCTTGTTGTTCATCGAAAACCAGAAGTTGTGGAGGACGGTGCAGCCTTGGACGAACCCATGGCCAAGTTGTTGAGTGTGGTGCGGTGGCCGTCTGTCGGCGGCGGGGAAGCAAATCCGAGGCGGTGAACGACGGCGTAGCGGGAACAGCTCCGGTGCGGTGGACGGTTGCAACAGTGGAGCCGCAGTAGTGAGGCGTAGGACGGCGTGGTCGGAGTGGTTCTGGTACGGCGCATGTCAGCGTCGGCGTCGTGGAGGCAGCTCTGCCTGGCTGCAGCTGCTAAGTCCTTGAGGGCGTTGCGGTTGCAGTTGTGTTGGACGACGATGTTGGGGTGCCGGCTCCGGCATGATGGAGGAGGGCGGAGGTGGATTGGCCGCTATGGGGTGGAGGACGGAGGAGGCTGGGGTTTCACGGCTGGTGGAGAGGGCGTTTTCGCGCCCACGGAGTATGAATGGGGAAACGGAGGGAGGCGGGGAACTAAGGGTGAACAATGTTTAGGTTTGAGACGCATGTTTGAAATTTGGGAAAGTTACAAACTTTGCCCCCATCTAAAATTTCGGACATATTGCGGGTTGGGGGTAGGACAATCATGGCAGGTGTCCCAAATGTGGGCGGGATAGATTTCGGTCGAGCGCATGGGTAGGCGCCCACGGTGTATGAATGCTTCTCGGAGGCGGTTGAGACTGGCGTCTTGGTGGAGTAACAAACCTACTCCGGTTTAGACCTTTGGACATCGGGCCGATAGGCTACACGGGCCAGAGTCCGAACAGTAATTTCCTACCACCAAAACATTAGTCTCACGCGGTTTCGGGTGACCAGAGGCCTATTTGGAGCTTCATTCAATATTTGGGAGCAGAAGCATTAACGTTTTTGGTTCTCTTGAATTAAACTTTCAGGATTTGTCAAACTTCACAAATCTTTACTCTTGAAAATTCTAAAGCTACGATTATTTTGGAATGGAGGGGGTACATTTGAATATACATTGTACACGAGTATATATTAAAAAATATGCAACTTACCTCAGTTCATGCATGGTTCCAGATATAAACTCCTTGGTTGCAAAAAAAGTTAGATATGTGTATGAATATATATATAGCATGTTCAAACTCAAAACAAAGATTGATGCCCCCTTTTACATCTGATTTACAAATGCCATTATCTCGGGTTCAAATAGATGAATGCACTTCCTATGAATTCGAATCTTCGAAACCCCCTTTATGTTGAATTCGACATGTATTCTATTTCGTAGCTAGCAATTTGGAATGTATCCATGCAAGTGACAAATGTATAAAGTGCTTCACACTAACAACATGGAGTGCACTAATTAACGTTTATATATGAATTGCAAAAGCATCCATTGCCTGTATTTCAAACCGCTCTCACTCTATGGATCAATAATATGAAATAAACACATGCACATGCTAGAATTCAATAGAGTATGGGTGTCTGATAGACCGATTTTCGTCCATACGCAATTTGCAAAATTCATGATCTCATCCAAAAATAATAATGCCATTTATATTTTAATTTAATGCGTAGGACCGCCTTTTACACGTAGATGCACTATGCCTCGCTCCGTTCTCACAAACGCGTTATATCTCTCTCTATCTAACGCATAAGTGCACACACTTTATATGCATCGGCATTTCTCTTTCACACATGCTCACAATCTCTCTCGGGGTGTCGGAGTGTCTCACGCACATGCTCTCTCTGTGTTTCTCTCTCTCTTTCTGACTACTATGTACCACTCTTTTCACTAATCTCAGTTGGAAAACACTATTTCTCTCACATGCATATATACACATGAACGGTCTCTACTAGCCCTCTATACGCACATATATGTGCCTACGTGTCTCCCGCACGCACATTATCTTTAGGCCTCTCTCGCACACATTGCCCCCCCCCCGACACACCTCTCTCTTAGTAGTTGGTAGATATGATTTCATCATATCATTCGGTAGGATATCCCTGGCTGTTAGGCTGGATGGTAATACGAGGCAAAGTTTTACCCTAGTTCGGATCGGACCCTTGCAGTTGAAGAAAGAGCCTACTCCTGGTACTGTATATTAGTGATAGGGGCGTGTACAAAGTACACATGAATACCAGGCATTGTGCGTGTGTGTATACTATCGACGTACTAGCCCCCAAGCTTGTATAACATACTAAGGGCCTAGGGTTACAAATCATATATAGTCGGCTTATCACCAGTGGGGATAGAGTCCTCCGCGACTCTGGTAGCTTCGTGTTGTATGTCGAGTCCTCCACATGGGTCTTCGTATAACACATCTCGGTCCAACCTATATGTGGCGCAGGATGGAACTGACCCATGAGTCTTCATGTTGACCCACCACAACTAGAAATGATGTGCCCACCACACCACACACGCAATCGGCCACTAAGAAAATAAGCATATACAATAGTACAACGGTATCTAGCTCACGATACGTCTCCATATTTTATTGATGACACTGACGGACTTTGCATTTGATGCGTGCTCCGTATTGTGTTGACGACACTTATGGTCATTGTATTTGAAGCGAAAGTACGATATGGTCACTGGACTTCAGAATAAGCTCATCACGGTCACCACATACATTTTGTTGTGCTAACCAACATGTGGTTGGATGGTTAGAGGACAGTGGTTTCTCGAGCCCACCAAGGTTAAAGTCCCGGTGCTCGCATTTATCTTGTGTTAATTTCAATATTTTCCGGTGATGTACGTTCAGTGGGAGGAGACGTTCCACTCGACTACGAGGCACCTATGGTGACTTCGTAAAATCTCAAGATCATATATGCTGGCCCACTCTCTCGAAGGTGCTCATAGGGGTAGGGTTTGTGTGTGCGCCCTTATAGCGGTGAGTGCTTGCGCGTATATATGAGCCCTTGTGTCTGTACCGTGTTAAACAAATACATATCATGATTATACGGTCACTGGCTCACCTGTACAACTCCGTATTTTGTTGATGACACAATCAATTGACCAGTCAAACGTTCCACGCGGCGCAACTAGTGTTGCACCATCGGGGCGCGTAACCGTGGGGCCCACCTGTCAGCCCATATATGAAAGAAAGAAATGGTAGTTTGAGTCTGTACTGTGTTAATAAAATAGGAGTACATTTTAGGGTGATCATACGGTCACTGGCTCACCATACAGCTCCATAATTTGTTGATAACACGATCAATTGACCAGTCAAATGGTCCATATTCAGCAGCGCACATTACCATAGGGCCCACCCATCAGTGCATATATGAAGGACAGAAATGGTAATAAATTAGTGGTCGATGGGTATTCGAAGTTGTGAGACCTCTGGTTGCCAGTCACCGGCGGTTGGGGGGCGTTCATTGGGCGGTGCGGTGGGGATCCCC
>NC_041392.1:432329615-432351406 GCF_002162155.2 Triticum dicoccoides | reverse complement strand
GTGGGGAGTGGTTTCGAGGAGGGCGGGCCGACCACGGGCGGCGGGCGCTGGCGGTTCGGCCGGTGGTGGCTGGCGGCTCAGGGGGGTGGAGTTTGATGATAAACCGGAGGCCCTTGATTTGGTATCCAACGGCTGGAAAATCTAATGACTAGAGATGAAAAAGTCAGTCGACTGACGTGTAGCCTCACCCCGCACATACACATGCATGCACGCAAGACACGCATGCATGTAGGCGTGCAACACTGACACGTACACACGCACGCATGCTGGCATGCAACACTGACATGTACACATGCACTCACGAACACACGCACGTACGCACCCATGCATGCAACACTGAAACCTACCCTTGCACGCATGCAACACTCGCACGCCTGCATGCAGACATCACACGACGCAAGACACACGCTCAACCTATACGTGCATGCACCCTTTGTTAAGGACATGGATTGTTACGGGTATTAATCAATCTTACCTGTGATAACAAGAACATTGATGTTTGCAGCGGTCTTTATGAATCACAACATATCGAACGGGCTATCAACACAGTAGGCTTATCTACATGAAAAAGATGATGTCACACTCAATGATAAATCATCGGTTTATGAAATGCCCGCTTCTGACCGCCCTGGCCCACCAAAGGTTCCTCTATTGTGTGCTGCCTGCGTTGGGTCACTGACATGCAGGCCATGCACCCAAAGAGCCCACACGTCAGTGGAAGCATGGTGCGGTGTCCTAGGTCAGAGTCGAGGGCGCCACTCGCGGCACGCCCGGCTGAACACGCCTCCGTGCCGCATTCAAACGCCTCCATGAAACCCGCCCGTGTGGAAGCCGAGAAACCCACTCTGGACACACGTTCGTTCATGACCAGGCCGGCATTAAATGCAACACCGTCCGAGCTCCTCCCGTCCGCCGTCTATTTAATCTCCTATTTAAATGAGGCCAAACGCCGGCCAAGAATCGCACACCTCCGCCGCTCCCCTATCTCCTCCACAATTTTGTCCACTCTTACATTGGCTTACGAAGAGTAGTTATTCTGCATCCAAGCCGGCTGGGTATCCCGCCGGATACGAGCTATGCAACTCGCTGACCCACCTCCCTCCCCTCGCCCGGCGGAGCCAGTTGCCGCCCCAAGCCGGCGCATGGTTCAGCAACTCGCCGCTCCAGGCCAGCTCGACGAGGAGTAGCGCACGAGCGTCGTTGCTGCCGTCCACGCTGCCGCCTCGTACCGCGTCTCCCATTTCTGTGGCTGAGACTCCCATGCCGGTGGCCGCGCCATGCAAGCAGCGACAGAAGCCGGGTGCGCGGAGAGCGACGAGTCGGTGGCCAGCGCCTCCGCGTCCGCCGCCATCATCGAGGAGAAGTAGAACACGAGAGGCCGCTGCCGCTTGGGTCCCATGAAGGCCACCGCGGAGGCGATGCCAGCGTACACAGCAGGTGTCTTGCCGGATCCTTTTGTTGCAAGGACCTTCGTCGACCCCACATGGGCTCCACAGAAGATGGTAATGTTAGGATGAACTCGAGCCGGTGCCGGTGATGAACTCAAACCGGTGCCGGCCACCATCATCTTCGGCACCAGCCAATGATATCATTTGGGTAGTGGGGAAGCGAGTCGTCCTTTGCGCTGAAGCATATACCTCTGGGGCTCCCGGCAGTCCGGTGATCATGCTGCCGGACATGAGGAACACAAATCGATCGGCGGGCGACCATTTAGGCCAGGTATTATATACCAGTGTTGTCTAGAACTACCACCGCGTAGTTCATTTGAATGTAATGGAATCCGTCATGTTTGTATGAAAATCCGGTATTTTATATGATTTCCATCGTTGTTTGTATGAAATATCAGTTTGTCTGCGTGTTTGCGTGAATTTCGTCCGGTTGGTTGAGTTGCTGTCATAATGTGTACGGCTACGGTTGGATGGCATAATTTGTGGGTTGCCGGTCGGTCTACGGGCGGCATAGGCGGCGTTGTGGGACAAAAAAACACAGCTCGTGCGAGCTCGTCTCCAACGTGCGCGCTGGAGGATGCATGACAGCATGAGCACCCGAGCCATTCCTCGTTCATCGGTGGCAAAGGCACCAGTGGACAAAAGGGTCGCCAATATTTTGGCTACCCCGGGCAAGATCCAAACAGCCCCTCCCAACAGATTCAAATCCCTCGTTCGCCATGGAATTTTTCCATGTGTTGTTTTCATGGACTAGCAAGATGCCCGTGCATTGCACGGAACATCAAGATGCCTTTTTTCCAAACTCCCGCATGCATGCAAGGGATAATTAATGTCCTCCTTTGCTAGTACCACGAGGCAAACACCATTAATATTGCATCGATTAGTGTTAGTGGCCTTGTATATCTGCAAATTGTAATTTTGGTAGTGGCCCCTTGTATATAAAAATGGAGGGAGAAAGATGAGAGATAAGGTGAGGAGGAGTGGGGCGTGGTGGTGACTGGTGGTCGGACTGGGCAGAGGCATGGGGATGGATGGTGCATTATGTCTAGGTTTGTATCTCTCTCACACACACCCACGTAGGTGGGGGACGTGCATGAAGAGAAGAGGTGCACGCACGGCGCACGTACTCCCGTCTCTTTCCCAACCACACCCTCGCGGGTACACGGTGGAGCTCATTTCTGTACGAAAAAGGCAGCCCATGTGGTAATTTGGCACGTGTACTGGTTGTCCACTTGGTGGAGGGAGGATCGTCTACCACGGGTGAACAAACAAATTGCGACTTGACGCATTACGTTAAATTAAAAAAAGAGGCAAACCATGTGGGGCCTACCTTAGGGGCAAGGCTCTATACACTGGAGTACTTTCGATGTGTCCCGTCAACTCGCAGAACAAGGAGAAGCTTGCTTAGTACGCCGTCTCCCCCGCCCACGGGCACGGTGGCTCGCAGGATGAGGTGAAGCTTGCTTACGAGTAGTAGTAGTACTACTACTACTACTACTGTACGCCTTTACGCCCGCTCCCTCGCCCACGCGCGCGGTGGCTCGCAGCACGAGGAGAAAATTTTACTACTCCCTCCGTTTACTCCTCGTCCCTACTACGTACTTTGGTTAGTACTCCCTCCATTTACTTATACAAGGCCACTATAAAAAATACATCTTGCATCTATACAAGGCCACAAATAATAATCGAGACAAAAGTTACTACTACCTCCTTTCGCGTTTATGGCTCAATTTCAAAATCTCTCCAACCAAGGTAGACGGTGAGTGGTCGAATTAATTTCGTAGTTTGCACAAGTAATTAGTACGCTCATTTTTCTCAAGAAGTTATGTTTACTGAGGCATTAATTAGAACGAATGCATGAATGACCACTAAATTTCCATGAACTTGTACATGCATTGGTTAGTTTCCTCTTGACACTGCTTGCATCGGGTGATCTAACGCACCTCAAAATCCAACATGTAATGGTACTACTACTAGTATAGTAGAACTGAGACTTATCAAATGGAAAAAACGAATGTTTTTTCGATGAGCCCTATAAACCCTAGTGGGTACGTACTTCGTAAAAACAGATTTTTCCAAAACTAAGTCGCTCCCTTTCATGAATTCTGTAGTATACTCCTCCCCCGACGCTCCCTTTCATTAATTCTGTACTTCCTGTCGCCGACATGTGGGACATATAGCAACCGGGTCGACATGTCAAGCACCAAATAACAGTGCAAAACAGCAGGGGGACGCACCCACTCGTACCGGCCCAGTAGTAGTAGTGAGCAATGAGACGTCAAATCACAATGCCGCACCTTCCCAGGCGGACGAAGCAACCATTATTTCACACTTCGGTTCGCCATCATCTCAAACCACGTAGTATTGCTTCTGCCTCAAGAGGGACACGCGCATCGCCTTGGTACATCATGACACGTGGGACCACATGACAGGCCATGCTCCCCCACCGATCGCTCGGTAAAATCACCTCATTTTTACTATACTTCCTCTGTATCGGTTTACTACATGGCATGCACGTCGTTCTAGGTTGAGAATTTAACTGGCTATATATGTGATGAACAGTACTCTTGCTTTTAAAAAATGTATACTTTTGTACAGTAGTACTATCGATGGATTGCGCCATGGAGCAAAAATTGACATTAAAAAAAAGGTGGTACATATAGAGAGCGCTCGTCGCCAAATTATGCATATAGTACTATTAAAAAAGCTAGTACGTGCTTAATTGGGGTGCTAAATTCTATTCAAGAAATACTAGTAGTATGTACATACTGAAGAGTTAAAGTAACGAGAAGAAACATAACATAGTTCTGCTGGGGGCTCAGCACAACACACCCCTCAAATTAAACTAAGCACACCTGAAATTAAACTATGCAACTAATCCGGTAGACACTGCACTAGAAGTTTAGAACCACCATGAGCAACGACACTGCCACCTTACTCGGAGTCCTCGTCCACGTCCTCGACTTCATCCTTGTCCCTCTCCCTCTTGGCCGATACTTCTTTGCTTGAACCGCACACTTGGTTATTGCTCTTCATCCAACCCTTGTAGATATTGAAGCAAAGGTAGCCATCCATTGCAGCATAGTGGATGTGGTCTATATCTAGTACATTCCGCTACCATGCATGACGATGAAATGTGTATGGAGGTTTCTCCAGTTTACCGTACGAAGGATGAACCATGGCTCCTGCCAGGGTCAGCATTGAAGGCTGATGAGAGGACACCAGCCGATTCTTATGGAGGTCGAAGGGGTTGCCTACAACGAGACCTATCCGACGCAGGACATCCCTGTCATTCTTAAAGTCTACAGTAACGAATTTGACTGTTTTGTCCTTGAGGAAGTTCTTAAAATCCTGGCACTCAACGTCGGCATGGCATATGTGGTAGACCAAGCAAACGTTATGTACGCAAACCTGGATCATGGCGGGCTTCTTCCTCTCTTCATCCTTTAGATCCTTCTCTGGTCCCAGGACTGTGGTGTACTCAACATCTAGCCCAGCAACCCACTCATCATCTGAGTTTTCGAACATGCGTCTGAAGCGAGAAAGGCATCCTTTCACCGTCGCGGAAGAACGGGTGTAGATGACGTCGAACTCATCGCCGGTGATGGTTCTAACCTTGTACTCATTGCCGATCGTGGAGATTTGGGACGCCATGGATTTGGGAGGAGGGTTAGGATTAGTGGAACTGCCGTAATGTGAATGGAGGGGACGACTAGGAGCGAACCGCCGTAGTATTGAAGGACGTGCGGGGACGAGTAGGAGCAAACTGCCAGGGTGCGAACGGCAGGGTAGTGGCTTTCCATTCTCCCATGATACCGGCTTCCGAGAGCCCTTGGATCTGAGATCGGACGGTTGCATGGCGTGATTCTAGACCTATGGGTGAATATCCTATCCTGGAGGGTTATTCTGCAAATTTTCAGCAACTTAGCATGCGGCCGTTTGATCTCAGATCCAAGGGCTGCCAGCAGCCCGTATCATGGTTGCGCCCTTGGAGATTTAACATGGTGCATTAGGCTATCTGATGTTGGCATGTCATACATAGTCATCACTTAGTCACTCATACTACAACAAGGTTGGCTATAAGTGTATTTTTTACTCCTCTCTATCTCTTTCTTCGTAATGGAGGTGGTCAGGAATCGGGAGACTCACGCCGGTTGTAGCGCCGCAGTTAAAATGATAATGGCAAGTCAAATCACAGGGCCCCACCTGTCCAGCAGTAACTTGCTGTCAAATCACACAGCCCTACGTTTGCAGCAGCCTACTCCCTTGTCTTCTCGCGTCTCTGTCGAACCGACTAGGCAGAACTGCCCCACCTACCGCGCAGGAAAAGCCCCGCCCTCGACTTTTAAATACAACTACATCCTCTTAAGAATCCAATGATATACTTTTTGTGACATAGTAACTCATATTTAGTTAGTCAAATGGATGACCTAGAACTACATGCAGGCCCTATAAATCGAGACGCCAAAAAATAAAAAAACTAAGACGGAGAGGGTAGTTCAGCACGTATCTTTTTAGATCAATATAGTCGGGATTCACCAAGGAGCAAAACCAAGTGGTAGGCTGCTCCTGTCGTGTTGGCGTAGCAACTCGAGCAGGGTCAATCCGCACACGAAATGGCGACACACTTAACAGGACCCCTTTGGCTGACATGTGGCTCATCCACCGTCTTGTTCCACGTGCGATGCACCAAATTACAGTTCGGAGAAGTGGTTGGAATTGGAGGCACCCCGGTCGTAGCGCCGCAGTAGTAGAAAATGAGCGATGAGGGGTCAAATCACAAAGCCCCACCTTTCCCGCATTAAGCTGGACGGACGAAGCAACCATCATTTCACTCTAGGGCGCAAGAGCATAAAGAAAAGAGAAACAATGATGCGTGCGGCAGCTACCTAGGGCACCCTAGGGTAGGGGTGTCCACTACATATCCTTTTTTGAAAGCGCCTCCACTACAAATCGGCTTCTCCCTCGTCCTCTTGAAGAAAACTGATGATGAGTGCGGCGGTAGGGTTTGTAGGAGTACTACCGCGTGCGGGGCCACGTCGTAGTAAACGGGCTCGAGTCTACGCCTTAAATATGTGTGGGCCGCTTGGTTTTACGGGAACGAGGCAGCATTTTGGGTTCGGGGACCAGTGGAGATATAGTACGTACAAAAAAATGTGGACGTAGGTTCGACCAAAAGGCAATGATGCATGGGCCCTGCATTTTGATATACCCAGGGCCGCGTGAAATTTTCTACTCTACTCAAAACTAGTAAGGTACACATGTATTGAACGCATGAGATTTCAAAACCAAATTATGAATAAATACACACTATAACATGTAAAGCTTTGAGTCATATATGCATGATGTAGATATTCATTTAGTTGTTATAATTCATCTCATTCAAAATCAATTAGTTTTATAAAAATGTTAAGATTCACGGGGTTGTGCATTGTAAATCATAAAGTAAAAAACAAATAATGACAATTCATTTTGAAAAAAATAATCAATTATGATACAGAAGATTCTAGAACAAAGGAGAAGAGCTTGTGTTTTGAGGTTTGTGCATTATGCTTAAGTTCAACCATGGAGTCTTCTAAATTGTACATGTGGCAGATCTGGTGGAATGTTGATGATATCCAACGGTCAGTAGTGCTCAGATTTTCCTATCTCTGCACTGTCGGGTTAGCTTCATCCAGCGACCATCTTTCAAAGTTATTGGGACACTATATAGTTCTTATGCCATAGTTGCATGTTTTGGAAAAAAAGCTACTAGTGGGTTGTACTATCTATTTAGGAATAGAAGATGTATACATGGAAGTTGTAGGGAAAGAGATGACATGGAGCATCTCAATTCCTATGAGTAGGGATTGGAAAAGAGATGTCATTTGGTTCACATAGGAACTTTTCTATTGAATCTAGAGATGACATGTATCTCAATTCCCATGAGGAGGGATTAGAAAAGAGATGTGATTTGGTTCATATCATATGAACTTTTCTATTGAATATACGCTAATGTTTATTTTCCTTTGAAATTAAGGGAGTATAGGAATCCATTCATATGAACCAAGTGGCTCTAAATCTATAGAAATGATATCATGTTTATTTCCATTGAAATGTGGAGTATATGAATCTATTCCTATGAACCAATTGGCTCTAAAGGAAAAAAGCATATAAAAATCATATCATATAGAGTTCCTATGATATTCCTTGACACTAAAGGATGCTTGAAATTGTTGTGTGTGATACGATGGTCTTTCTTTGTAGACTCCTCACCCATCTTTATAGTTACCTCTCGAAGATGAATGAAATGATATATACATGGTATTCTACATGTGCAATTTGGTACACGAAAACTCGGTAAAAGTTTGCGAGGTTTGAATTTTCAATAAAGCTATATGCACTGCATTCCGGAACAGAGGGAGCATACGGCAATTGCTAACACTCATGTGGAAGATTTGTGTGTAGGAGGAGTGGCTATTCTGTTAAATGACATGGCAAAACTGACACTGTCGGATGCCGATCTAACGGTTCTTACGGCGTTCATTAGGAAAAGGCTTGTGGCGAACGTTTGTCGGATAATGATTTATGGACACATGTATTGCATTGATACGTGCCCCCCTCTCGATCTCTCACGCACACCCACCCTCACGAGTCACGACTCTCCTGAGTCCTCTCGCAGACTCGCATGTCGCACCCACCGTCTATCTGCAGGTAGACGTCACGCACATATGTGCTCTTCACACCCTACCCTTAGAGCTTCTAAAAAACAAAAGATGACGCGCACATTTTATTTTAGCTCACACGTCACACACTTATACTATTACTCTTGCGGATGCCGATCTAACGGTTCTTACGGCGTTCATTAGGAAAAGGCTTGTGGCGAACGTTTGTCGGATAATGATTTATGGACACATGTATTGCATTGATACGTGCCCCCCTCTCTATCTCTCACGCACACCCACCCTCACGAGTCACGACTCTCCTGAGTCCTCTCGCAGACTCGCATGTCGCACCCACCGTCTATCTGCAGGTAGACGTCACGCACATATGTGCTCTTCACACCCTACCCTTAGAGCTTCTAAAAAACAAAAGATGACGCGCACATTTTATTTTAGCTCACACGTCACACACTTATACTATTACTCTTGCGGCGAACGTTCTTTGGTGCACGCATGCACTAGTTCTCTCACACCCACTCGCGGGTACATGTAGGAGCGCATTTTTTTGAAGCTGGTACAACAAAATCACTCCACTATATATAAAAGCAGGAACCCTAGCGCTTGCTTTACTGGGGTTCCTCTCGTTCACTCTCTCATGCTCTCCAGATCTAAGCAACACATAGGTGGCCACACTCTCTCTCAGCTCACGGCTGGTCACAAATCCGGCCGTACAACCTCGACTGGGGCAAGGGTGTAGGTGCATCGTTCACGCTGTCATCGGCGGCGAGGGAGGAGACCAACGGCTGCCTGCGTGTCCTGATCGGCGGCCGTGCCGTTCTCTCGGAGAGAGCGCCGGCTCGGGGGGAGGCTCCGACCCCTTCTTCCTCCATGCGGTATTGTGGCCAAGATGCGGCCTCCCGACGCCGTCTTTGCCACATGCCGAAGACCCTTAGGTATATATTCCTTTGAAACCTGCCTTACTCTACTGCCCCAGCTCCCTTCATGTGGATCCTTTTCTACTTCCGTCCGCTGTTCCAAAGCCACCTAGACTTCTACTATTATTAGAAGTAAAGCTAGTTCATACAGTCGACTCAAAGCGTTGGTTCAAACAGGGAAGGAAGTGGGAAAGATGTAGCATGAATCTAGGACTTGGTTCTAAGAGGAAACGGGGGAAAGTAGTAACATCCGTCACTGTTTAAATAACCGTATTTCATATTTGCGCAAACAGGGATGTTTGTCTCCATATCGTTTCGGGATGTCTATCTCTGTATCATTTCTATCCGCGCAATCAAAAGCACACACCTCAGTTTTAGTACAACTATGCAAAATGAGATGGCTATCCCTCGTTGCCATCGTCTAACCTCCCGTCCTCAAGGTATCACTACATTGGTAGTAACTAAGGTAGAATGACCAACAAAATCTAAAAGAAGCTTATTCGTATGTTTTACTTCCTGATTGTAGTGTAGGGGCGAGCGAAAACAACTGCATCCTAGTCCGGAATGCACTTTCTACCAGTTCATCCATGGACCGAGGACTAGCTGGCATCGCTCCACGGTGGATTTTTGGACAGGTGCGCGGACAAGAGGCATTGTGGTCTGCTTATTTCTGCAAATAGTGGTGCTTAAATTTAGTGGAATGCACAAGCATTTCAGCTGGTCAGTACACTGCATGGTTCAGTTCAGCATTCTAGCTGAGACCACAATTATAATTGGTTGTTCTGGAATGAGAGAACCTAACCCTGAATGGTGGCAACAAGACAAAACTAGATTGAACTCCAGGAAATTTAAGCCTGCCGGGAGGCCCTTTGCTCACAGAAGCCTTGTTTGTTTTTTCCTGATTTGTAAACCTTCTCACCACTTTGTCTTTTGCTGTGAACTAGTATATGTTTGTTATGTTCTATGAATCACTGAGATGTATACAATTGCTTAACTTATGCTTTTCAAGTTTTTTATGAAGACGAGTTTAATGTGAGTGTTCCACATGAGCGCTGGACTAGCGTGTGAACATTTGGAATTTATTACATTGTGGCCTCAATTAACTGCATGAACCGCTGTAACAAGATACATAGTTGCTTATATGTCAGACAACAAATTGTTGATTGTTAGCTGGTCGATAGCCTAGTGTTGAAGCGAGCTGAGCCAATGTGTCGTGTTTTGCACAACTGCTTACAAGTGGGGTAGCACCAACAGTGTTTACAAGTACTTATGTATACGTCGGTGCATGGTTCTCGAATGAGTGCTCTACTTCATCAAAACACACACTGCTCGTATGATAAACCGTGACAACTTACCATGCCATATTCATGAAAAAACTAGTGAGAATGCATCTGTTTCAGCAACAATTACGATGGTTCTCACATGATTCACGGGCACACAAAAGTAGCAGCAGTTCCCATAGACGGATTCAAACAGAGTGCTAGCCCCAGAGGGGTCGATAACAGGCAAGGTTCGGATAATTAGACACAATCCAAACTACTGTTAAACACTAGCTGGGGCAACTATTTCATGCCTCGATCTAATTTGGGCTGGACACAAGACGGACCTTGCCATGAACATCATCGAGGACGTCCCGCAGCAGCTCAATCCTGTGAACCTTCATGAAGACAACCTTGTGGCCTTGCCACTGATAAACTTGTTTCTGGAGGCATGCCACGTCATCTTCCTGCGTAAGCTTGACAAGAACAGTATGCCTCACAAACGAAGGAGTAGCTTTGAACTTCTTGTGCTTCAGTACACCCTGGACAACACGCCTGACAACAGTGAGGCTGGAATACAACTCTTCATTGGTATAATCACAAATGGCTTCCAGGATCCAACAGCCTAAGAACTCTGTTTTCCCAGTGCGTATATTCAGGTCGTCCGCCTCATAGCGAGTGACATGTACAACCACACAATCCTTGTCTGCATCAAGGCTCTAATTGAAACAGAAACAAATTCTGAATTACTTTTCAGTATAAGAAACACAAGTTATTTAAACCACTATGTATAGCATGGCATCGAAGCTCATAGAATTTTGCATTATTAATCACCACATACTTCCTTTTCTAAAAAAATCACCACATACTTAGATGAAAAACCACAATCGAGATCGGCAAAGAAGGAAATCACCTTGGGCAGCTCAGCGAGGGGGACGCATCCTCGAAGGGGGAAAACTGCTCCTGCGGTGCCACTGGGGCTGTAACCTCAAATGGGGCGTTGACATCTCAGTAGTGGCCGTGAGCGTATCTAGGGTCGGCTCGGTGGTTGCCTCCATCTTCTTGGAGCTCTTTGTCTCGTGTGGATCAGCCTCCCGCGTCTGCTCCAATATCGGCAGATCTTTGTCCGGTTCTCCTTGGTCCATCATGAAACTGACGAATACTAGGAGACCACTGAAAGGAAAACACAATCACAATGACAATGAAACAAAAAAGAGAGTGAGGATCGGTTACTGCTTTGCAAAAGTTCTTTTTTTTTTCTGAACAAAAATATACCAACATCAGGGATCTGCTTACCTTCCCTTTGTTCGGAGAGAAGAACAATGGCAGATGCAAGTGTTGCCTTTCTTGAAGACGGTGAGGGAGAAGGGGATTCAGCGAAGTGTGAAATGATGGTTGCTTCGTCCGTCAAACTTAGACTGTGGGGAGGTGGGGTTTTGTGATACGACGGCTCGTTACTGCCGCGCTACGACCGGGGTGACTCTCCGCCTGCATACTGCCTTCTAATTTGGTGGATGGCATTTGGGCCTGCGCGCTGCATGGCCCGCATGTCGGTGAACAAAAGTATAATGGCATTCAGTAGAGGGAGACGTTTCAATGACATAGGAGGAGCCAGAAGCCGTAGAGTGTCTCCACTGTACTAGTAGTAATTGTTTTTCTGGGTAGCTGTAGAGTGTCTCCACTGTACTAGTAGTAATTGTTTCTCTGGGCCCAAGACAAAACAGCCCATCCACACTAGTAAATAGTAAAATCAATTCAAAAGCCCATATATTTACTGAATTGATGGATGGGTATGTCGAAGAGGAAAAAAGGAGTTTCAGGTGGGCAAAAGAGCTTCTGAACGTGTCGGGCTTCTATTTACAACATATTGTGGTCATAATCCAGTAAATTTTACGACCCAAGATGTTCATTCTATGGACCTGACCGATCCATTTGACTGTGACTGCCGAAAACAGTGCTGGAGTTAGATGTTGTTGCCCTTTTAAATCTGGTTTTTTTGTAAACCTGATGAACAATTAACCCTCATGCTTTTGTACAGTTTGTAAGCTGGAGTTAGATGTTCCTGCCCTTTTCAACTCGGTTGTGACTGTCATATTTTCTTTGAAACAAGGCAAATGACTTGCCATTCGTTTAATTTAGAGTGAAATATTGTAACAAATCCCAACCAAGGGAAATAACATCACTCTCGCCGGTTGCTTGAGCTCACTGTGCATTACAGAAGCCAAGTGATTAGCCCCCACCAGCACCCACAAACTTATTTCGAACTAGCACATCAAATGGGCTGTAAATTTTCATAGGAAAGGCTGCATGACCATGACAGATTTGGATTCTGACATTTGGGACCCGCGAGAAAATAGCCTATCCAAGGTGGTGTCGACTTACTAGCCAGTGAACAAATGATTCTGCCTACCAGCTATTGGATTGACATCCAACATCTGTCGTGTATCTTCTATCTCTTGTCTTCTTCTTCCTCCAGCCGCCCAAACCAAACCACCCCGTCGGCTCTGCCTGCTCCCGCCTCCCATGGCTGGCTGCGCCTCCGCCGCCCTACCGTACGTACCCTCCAACGTTGGCTAGTCCCTCCCTCTATTCCCCCACACGTCCTGTTATTCTCCGGCGACGTCAGCCCCAACATGCACCCATGCCCGAACCAGTCAACCCTCGTACTCCCCTCCTCCTGCGACTGGACCGGCACATCTTCAACGGCTCCTGTTCATTCTGTCCAAGGCCTCGCCGTCGTCCTCCGCATTGCGGCCTTGGTTCGCTCGCCGTGCGCGATGCGCCACCCTCTTGCGTTGTCAACATTGTCAACAACCGCGAGGAACAAGGAGATGATTGTACGTGGAGAGGATGATAGTAGGGACCCGCCCGCGTCATGGCAGTACGCAAGCAAGTGCCTCTATAGTACAAGCCCAAAAATATGGTTCCTCCTAATGGTTGGACATCTGGGGCTCACGCCATTGTCAATGTAGTCAATAAACGAGAGAATTACACTACGAGCGGCTGACAACAGGGACACAGCAAGTCGCGCATTTTTTGAGGAACAAGCAGTTGTTATTTATACTAGTTTTAGCGACGGATCAGGGTAACGACGGGGCTGTGCAGGGGCTGTGGCCCGTCTAGCCAGGGTTTTATTTATGTTTACCACATCATGAGCCCACTTGTGTTTTTTTCTTGCTGAAAATGGCTAGCCCAGTTCTATTTTTTTTAAGAAATACCCAAACAAGGCCTACTTGCTTTATCGGCCCTGCTGGGCTGCAAATCTTTCAAGATGAGGAGAGTTTCATTCGGTTTGCCCAGAAATGGGCTGTACATTTTTAAAGCACATCAAACCGGGAATTAGTTTCAATTTTTTTTCATTACAAGATCTTAAATTCCATTGATTTTTATGCGTGGACAATTATTTGGATTTTATATTTATATAAATTATTTCTCAAAATAGTTTGAATGTGAACCAATATTTCTGGATTGAAAACAGTTGACCGCACCGAAATATGCAAAATTTCGTATACTTTTTAACCGTGGCCACAATATGGGGTGTAATGCTAACAAAAAGAAGATGGGATCCAAAAAAATTCTTAAGAATTAGCAAATGGGATGTACATTATTAGAAATAATGGCAGATGGGTTGTATGCTGTTTTCCACATATTTGAGGCTGACTTGTGTGCCAACTACAGGTTGACGCGTATGCTTTCATAAAAAAAGGTTGACGCACACGCAACGCCCTGTCAACTTAGTCAACACACGAGAGCAGTGACTGTTGGATTTCCATCCAACGGCCGTAGTGCTTCTTCAATCTCTGCTCTTCATGCTCCAGCCTCTCAACCAAGCACCGGCGGGACTGCCTGCTCCCTCCTCCCGCGGCCAACTATGTTGCCGCGCAGGCCTCATGGCCCCACCGTACTCCCATCGCTGGCCTAGCCATCCCTCTACGCACCCACACATGTTGTTATTCTCTGGCGACGGCGGACGAACCAGTAAACCCTCATACTCCTCCGCGTGGGAAACAACTGCCGAGTATTCCTTGGCTCCTTGTCATTCCCTTCCTAGGCCTCGCCTTCGTCCACTGCCCTGGTGCTCTCGGCGCGGCCTGGTCAACGTGGTCAATGAATGACATCCATCAGAAGTGGACTGTACGTGGAGAGGCTGACAGCTGGGTCCACGGCCGCACGCAAGGAAATGCCTCCTTATTACGCGCAAAATAATGATTCCTCCACCTGACAGCTAGGACCCATAGGAAGGGCCTCTGTATTTTGCGAAAAAAATGTTCCCCCCGCTGACAGGTCGGACCCACCAGCTATATCTTCGCACGCAAGGAAGTGCCTCCTTATTACGCCCAAAAAAATGAATACCCCCTGCTAGCTGGGACCCACCATATTGTTGGGCTGACTTGTGGGCCTACTAAGTTGACGGGGATGGAGGGCTTTGTCCACTTAGTCAATACTCCAGTGACCGTATGATGTCCATCCAACGGCCATAGTGCTTCTTCAACCTCTGATCTTCTTGCTCCAGTCGCCCAAAGCAGCATCGGTCGTGCCGCCTGCTCCTGCCTCCCGTGGCCGGCTGTGCTACCGCGGAGGCCTCACCGCCCCCATACTAATCCCACCACTGGCCAGGCCATCCCTCCACTCACCCACACCCCCTTTTATTCTGCGGCGATGGAGCCTCACACCGCAGCCGAACCAGTGAATGCTCGTACACCTCTCTGCGTGAGCATCCACTGTCGCGTCTTGCCCGGCTCCGCGTCGTCCCCTTCCTAGGCCTCGCCGTCGTCCACCGCCGTGGTGCTCTCGGCATGGTGTGGTCAATGTGGTCAACGACCGACTTCCATCAAAACAGTATTGTACATGGAGAGGCTGACAGCTGGGTCCACAGCAGCCGCAAGGAAGTGCCTCCTTATTACGTGGAAAATAATTATTCCTCCACCTGACAGCAGGGACCCACCGGACGGGCCACCAGTATTTTGCGAAAAAAATCATTTCCCCCTGATTGCTGGGACCCACCGGACGGGCCACTGTATTTCGCGAAAAAATGTTCCCACGCTGTCAACTCGGACCCACGAGAAGTGCCTCCTTATTATGCACAAAAAAATGAATACTCCCCCGGCTAGCTGGGACCCACCTTGGTGGGAGGCTGACTTGTGGGCCTACTAAGTTGACGGGGACGAAGGGCTTTGTCAACTTAGTCAATATGAACGATTCTAGCTCCAGCGACCGTACGATGTCCATCCAACGGCTGTAGTGCTTCTTCAACCTCTGGTCTTCTTGCTCCAGCCGCCCAAAGCAGCGCCGGTCGTGCCGCATGCTCCTACCTCCCGTGGCCGGCTGTGCTGCTGCAGAGGCCTCACTGCCCCTACTATTCCCACTGCTGGCCAGGCCCTGCGGCGACGGCAGCCTCACACCGCAGCCGAACCAGTGAACCCTCGTACTCCTCTCCGCGCGGGCTTCCACTGCCGCGTCTTCCCCGGCTCCACATCATCCCCTTCCTAGGCCTCACCGTCGTCCACCGCCATGGTGCTCTCCGCGCGGCGTGGTCAACGTGGTCAAGGAACGACTTCCATCGGAAGAGTACTGTACATGGAGAGGCTGACAGCTGGGTCCATGGCCACAGCCCAGTTTTTTTTTTGATTTGCCAAGTAAGTCGCTTTGTCAGGCCTGTTGGGCTGCAAGTCTTTCAAGACGAGGAGAGCTTTCATTCGGCTGGCCGAGAAAATGGCCCATCAGTAATGAGAAATGGGTTGTACATTTTTAAAACACATCAAACCGGCAATTAGTTTCAAATATTTTTTTTCATTTCAAGATTTTAAATTACATTAGTTTTTATGCGTGGAGAATTTGTTGGATTTTATATTGATATACATTTATTTTTAAAATTAGTTTGAATGTGAGTCAAAATTTCGGGATTAAAAACAGTTCAGACCGCACCGAAATATGCAAAATTTCGTATAATTTTTTAACCGTGGCCACAATATGGGCTGTAATGCTAACAAAAAGAATATGGGCTCCAAAAAAAACCTTAAGAATTAGCAAATGGGCTGTAAATTATTAGAAACAATGGCAGATGGGTTGTATGTTGTTTTCGACAGATTTGAGGCTTTCCTAAAAAAGGTTGACGCACAAGCACTGGCTGTTGGATGTCCATCCAACGGCCGTCGTGCTTCTTCAATCTCTGCTCTTCCTGCTCCAGCCACTCAAACAAGTGCCGGCGGGACTGCCTGCTCCCTCCTCCCTGCAGCCGGTTGTGCTGCCGCGCAGGCCTCACCGCCCCACCGTACTCCCATCGCTGGCCTAGCCATCCCTCTACTCACCCACACCTGTTGTTATTCTCCAGCGACGGCAGACGAACCAGTAAACCCTCGTACAGTCGTACTCCCCTCCACGTGGGAAACAACTGCCGAGTCTTCCCTGCCTCTGTGTCGTCCCCTTCCTAGGCCTCGTCGTCGTCCACCGCCATGGTGCTCTCGGCGCGGCGTGGTCAATGTGGTTAAAGACCGACTTCCATCGGAAGAGTACTATGCGTGGAGACGCTGACAGCTGGGTCCACGGCCGCAGCAAGGAAGTGCCTCCTTATTACGCGCAAAATAATTATTCCTCCACCTAACAACGGGGACCCACCGGACGGGCCACCGTATTTGGTGAAAAAAATGTTTCCCCCTGACTGCTGGGACCCACCAGCTACACCTTCGCATGCAAGGAAGTGCGTCCGAGCAAAAAAACAAAATGATTCGCCCCCTGACTGCTGGGACCCACCAGCTACATCTTCGCACGCAAGGAAGTGCCTGACAGTCGGGACCCACCTGGTCGAAGCGTACGTAGTGTTGTCATTCTGGTCGCGAACATGTACGTACATATATACCGGGGGATGTAGAGGCGAGCACGTAGCATGAACACGTATGTACAACGGCCAGGGTGAAAGAAAGAAAATACAGCCACGTATGTGTACATACGGGCGGGGTCTCGAACGCCTACTCGCGCATACGTACGGCCAGGGCTCGTTGACATGGCTGGGTCGGAACGGAGAAACAGCGTCGTCGTCGTGTTCATGGGGAGGCAACGGAATGCGTCGTGTTCATGGGGAGGCAACGGAATGCGTCGTGTTCATCGGGAGGCAACAAAACGCGTGGGAGCCAACCGGCTGGGTCGGAATGGAATGCGTGGTCGTGTTCATCGGGAGGGCTTGGACGGAACAGGCGATGGAAACGAGGACTGGCGTACCGCACAACGGAGGAAATGGCCTTGTGTTGGACCGGCCACATTCGAAACGGGCTCCTGTTCATCGGGAGGGGTCTGGCGTACCGCAAAACGGACGAAACGGACCTCCTACGGTCGAAACGGGGGTCCTGTTGATCGGGAGGGGTGTGGCGTACCAGAAAACAGACGAAACGGATTTGTGTTGGAGCGCTATGGTTGAAACGGGGGTCCTGTTCATCGGGAGGGGTGTGGCGTACCGCAAAACAGGACTCCACGGGATACTGTTCATCTCCACCGTCGACCTCCTCCAGCCTCCATGGGCTCCTGTTCATCCAGCCTCCACCGCGCGCTACTCCACCAGCTACTGTTCAACCACCCCTCCACGGGCACCCCTCCACCGTCTACTGTTCATCCAGCCCTCCACACCACGGGGTCCTGTTCAACCACCCTCCACGGGCACCCCTCCATCGTCTACTGTTCATCTAGCCCTCCACCACACCACGGGGTCCTGTTCATCCAGAGGCAACGCCACCGCTCACTGTTCATCCAAACCCCCCGCAACGCTCACTGTTCATCCCAGAGGCAGCATCGATCGGCTTCAGTTAGCAGCAGTAGCGAAGGAATCGCTTGATCGGGTTCAGTTAACAGCCATCGATCGATCTCTCGGGTTCAGTAACGCGTAGCCTGTAGTGCAATCGCTCGGGTTCAGTTAGAGCTCAACGCCTCGCTCGGGTTCAGTTAGAGCCCAACGCCTCGCTCGGGTTCAGTTAGAGCCAACACCTCGCACACACGCGCGTACGTGTACGAGAGAAACGCACATCGCTCGGCCCCCGACCTCCCACCGTAACTGGGAACTCCCCGAAATTTTCCTCCCCCTCGCTTCTACCACGGTTTTTTCCGTCATGGACGGCCCAAAGAGTGTCATGCAGCTGCGTCTCCGGCCCGCCCAGGACGAAAAGCCCATTTTATGTCATGATTTTTTGTAATAGAAGTAGGAGCCCACCACATCTATGATGATACCGGCTTTTGTCACAACTATCGTCATAGAAGTGTCATATGTATGACAGAAAAAAATTTGTTCGGCCCAAAATGTCACGGATGTGTCTTTTTTTGTAGTGATACCTACGGAAATGTTTTTCTGGGATTCACCGTGTGGGATGTACATACCTATGAAAATGTTTTTCTGGGATTCACCGTGTGGGATGTACATACCTACGGAAATGATTGGGTTTTGATGCCTCGCCCGATCGCACACGGCCCCAGCCTATGTCCTAGTAGGGCCTATCCCCGATGATTTCTGGGTCGTGTGGGAAGGACCCCCCTATCACCCACACTCACATTGCGATGGTTCCAAATGCCGTCGTGAAAAGGGGTTAAAAACCATTTGTATAGCACCGACGCGTACTAGTGAAAGGTGACACACCTAGCCTTGCAGCTAGACGTGAGGCATAAATTCCTCCATAAAAATGACCACTATCAGTATTGTGTTGCAGCCTCCGTGCAACGATTGCGCCAAGATTATAACATTTAATGCCTGTTAAGGCAGTATGTATGAGGCTCAAGTCCGGGGTACAGAGTGTACTGCAATCTTGTATACCCACGATGCATTTGCCATTGAAAACTGCAAAGTAACGGATGGCTGGAAATTTTATAATTTTTATTCTAGCTTGTATAACCCTCCCCCCTATCTTCACCACAGCAGAGGCTACTTCGGAACATCTTGTAATCAGATTTTGGTGGTTCGTCTAGCGAACCCCAATATGAAATTTTGTATGCACCACAGAATTCTTCTAGAGGCATGGCATATGCCCTATCATAAAGACAAAATGAAACTCTAGAATCTCAAGACTGGTACTTGAATTTTTTTGGTGAACGATTGGGTGAGATAGTGATGCTGAATACACTTATCTGTGATGAAGGGAGCGATCCTAGTGTTATGAACATACTGATCAAATTCTTCTTTAATACCAGCACCTATCATGAACTCATCACATGGCCAGAGGCATGATTTGGCATCGGCATCCCGTACTGAGCTTGCCCTTGGCTTAACATAAGCCTGTAGTATCGAGATCTCACTCAAGGATGCCTCCAAGGACCTCCTCAAAGAACTCCTCCTAAAGAGGTTCATTTTTGTACGAACAATTTTTTTAAATTTTTGGGTCACAAAATGATATCAATAAAACTTCACAAAAACTAATAGCAACTACTCATATGGATGTCTAGAGGCTATATCAAGCATTCAAACTACTTGGAACTCAAAGAATTCAACATGCAAGCTCATTTTTAGTAGCACCAAGAGTAGCTAATTACTCAAAATATAAACCACTAAGGCAAAACTAATTAGAGCAATAGAGGAGTCACATACCAAGTAGCAATCCCCCAAAACAGTTTCAAAAATGGAGCTCCAAGCAAAGAGATCGAAAATCTCAGGTTTGGGAGCAAGAACACAAGAGAGAGAGAGAGAGAGCTACAAGGATTTTTTTTCTAGAGGTGAGTGACGATGTGAGATGAGAGAGTAAGTGAGTGGTCCTTGTGGGGCCCACTACCCACCAGGGCATGCCAAAGGGGTGTGGCGCGCCCTGGTGCCTATTGGGCACCTGGGGCACCCCCTGTGTTTTTTTCTGTGCCAGAAATTCTCAAATATTCAGAAAAAAATCGTGTTAAAATTTCAGGTCATTTTGAGCACTTTCATTTTTGGGCACTTATTGTTGCATGGATAATTCAAAAAACAGGATATTCATAGCATTTTATTGTATTTAACTAAAACTAACAGGAAATATAAAATGAGTACAGAAGGTTGTGCCTACTAAATTCATCAACCACATGCCTCTCGAAAATAATCCATTAATAAGGTTGATCAAGTCTTATTACCAACCATTTCTGATTAGCATGAACCCAAACAATCTTCGTAAAACACTAAGTTACCTCAACGGGGATATGCAACTCCCCAACAATAAGTTTTTCATATTTCTTTTTGACAGTAGGAAGAGGAATTTGAAAACTTCCAATGGCAATCATCGGAGTCTTTTCAATAACATTAATACCATTCACTTGAAATTGTTTCTTTGGAAAGTGCAATGTATGCTCATTACCATTGATATGAAAAGTGACATTGCTTTTGTTGCAATCAATAACAACCCCTGCAGTATTCGAAAAGGGTCTACCAAGGATAATCGACATGTTTTCATCCTTGGGCGTATCAATTATAACAATGTTTGTTAACATAGTAACATTTGTGTCAGTGCAACAAACCTTGGGTCTATTACCGAGACTGTGCATAGGCATGGGGACAAGATTTAGACTCCAACCCAAGTCAGAGTACAAGGGACTAAGAGATTTGAAGGACCAACATGCAGATCGGAGGGACCAAGATCAGGCCAGAGAAGCAAGACACCATCAGGAAAAGGGCCTCCTTTGCCGGGCAGGCGAGCTCGGCAAGGGATGAGGCCACCCCCGGAAGAGGTCGTCCAAGACATCCCAGCAGGGTCTGCCAGGGCACGCGGAAGCAAAACCACCTCACCAACTACTCCGCCATGACCCACGTTGTCAATCAGTGCGGTGTCAAGCCGCAAAGTGACTATGTGGCAGCCATTCACCACATGGCAGCCTCTCCCTACAAGAAATACCTACAGATGACACCCGTCCTGCAACGTGTCAAGCGAGCAAGCGTAGAGCTGACGAGATAGCCTGACAAGCCTTGTCGGGCAACCAACGATGTAACATTGAGCGGTGCATTTAATGCACCTTGTCAGCCTGCAGAGTTAGGTATGATAGCACTGTTTGCTATCTTGTCAGTACATCATGACTACTTTGCCATTGTGGTAACCCCTTGATCTATAAAAGGAGGCCCAACCGTAGAAGAGGTTAGAAGGTTGGATAACTCACACCCCCATATGTGCGTAGCCACTACCGCCCTGAGACAACCCCTGCCGGGCAAGTGTACTATGCTCCACCACCACCTTTCCACCATCAATCCACCAAAGCAGGAGTAGGGTTTTATGCCTCGCGGCGGTCCGAACCTGGGTAAAACTGCACCTGTGATCTCTGTCGTGCTGTCCCACGCTCGTCTGCTCTTTGTGCAACGCGATCTCCCCCCTGCCGAACCAGCAAGGGGCCCTCCGGTCCATAGTTGGCCATGGTTTCCCACGGCATCTTTGGCGCGCCAGGTAGGGGGAGCGCATGCGCGAACCTGAAGGCATGTGCAATGCGTCATCTTGATCACCATTTTCATCTTCGATGGCGCCATCGACCATGGCGCCCAAGAAGAAACCCGGTTCTTCGGCTCATCCATCCACCTCGAAGGCTCTACCGCCCGCG
>NC_041392.1:432173046-432329084 GCF_002162155.2 Triticum dicoccoides | reverse complement strand
GGCACAAAGACATGCGAGGACGCGGATGCTGTTGGGGATGTGGTTGGAGCAGGCAGCAACATCACCACTTCCCCCGCGGCAGACGCAGGAGCAGGAGACGTCGGAGGAGAGCAGCATCAACAACACCCCGACGGCCACGCTTCACAAGGTACGGGGGAGGGGGTTACTCCGTCTGCGCCCCCTCCTCCCGCCGACAGGCACAGCCACAGCAATAACACTCAGACCGGGGCAGACCGTCGCCCTCCGGCCGCCGCCATTACGGGAGCAACTACGGCGCGTGCGCCTCCCCCGGGACGAATCGACCAAGCCGCTATGCCCGACGGAGCCGCTGGCTCACAAGCGCCTTCGCCGCGCCACCCTACCATTCATGTGGCCGCCCTGCAGCATCGAGGGCGCGGTGCTACCGTTGCTCATCTCTGTCAGGAGCCGAGCAACGGTGCGATCTACTTCTTCATCACCCATGCCAAGCACAGCTTCGGAGGCCATAGCGCGGGCTCAGGTGCTGCTGAGGTTTCCGCCAGTGGCCGGGCAGATGGACGAATGGCGAGCCACCACCCAAAGTCTGCTCAGTTTCGCCGAAGCTGGGGGCTCACAGTGGGCTGGCCCGCCACGGCCTCCCCAAGCGACAACAATGGCTCGCGCTGCTGACCCTAAGGAAGGGCCCATCCCCATGGTGCAGTCCCCGCCATGGCAGCCAGCACGAGCGCAGTGGAATCAAGACCCTGACGATGTGTCGATGGCCTCTTCCGACCCTCGAGCACGCCCAGGCCGGCGGCGAACCCCGGAGGATAGATGGATGGGAAACACGCGCGTCGTTGTCAAGCAACGCCGCGACGACCTCCGCCGGACCAATGGGTGCGACGGCCCCGACATTGACGAACCCACGCTCGGCGTTGGGGTGCCTACCTTTCGAGGTTGGCTGCCCTGCCTTTACTCGTGAGCTGCGGCAAGTCTGTTGGCTGTTCATTCGCACGTTCAAGTCAGAGATACCTGAGAAGTATGATGGGAGGCTAAACCCGGCAGAGTTCCTAAGCATCTACACCATCACTGTTCAGGCTGCCGGGGGAAGAGATGAGAAGGTGTTCGCAACTACTTACCTTTGGCTCTCAAGTCCAATGTGAGGTCTTGGCTGATGCACCTACTGGAGAACTCCATTTCATCATGGGCAGACATGTAACATGAGTTCATCAGCACCTTCATCGGTGGCCATCAAGAGCCAGGCCGACCCAGCGACCTACAGCTTCTCCAGCAGAAGGAAGGAGAAACCCTCCATAAGTATTTACAGAGATTCAACAAAGTTCATAGAAACATCCCCAATTTCCATCCGGCAGCTGTGATAGCTGCCTTCCAGTCCAATGTGCGCAACCACCGGATTCATTCCAAGATGAACGTGTGGTTGCCCAAGACTGTGAAGGAGCTCTGCACCCTAGTGGATAAGTGTGCTCGGATGGAGGAGGGAAGGAAGTTGCCCGGAGAGGAAGATTGCACCAACATTGATTCAGATGATGATGATGAATCAACCAGTCAGAAGAAGAACAAAAAGCGTAGTAAGAAGAGGAAGGACAAGATAGTTATGATTGTTGAAGGATCGGGTACACTTAGTACCGGCACGAAGGCCAAGACTGAGGCCCCCGTCAAGGAAGCTATTATATGCGCTAACTGTCGGGATGTCGTTGCTGCCGAGAAGGCCGGGGAAGGTGATGGGCCGTATTGCAAGATCCGTCGGACCAAGGGCCACGACCTTCAAGAGTGCTATCAGGTTGAGCAGCTTGTCAAGAGACAGAGAGCATAGTATGAGAAGTGTGACAAGGAAAAGGGTCAGAATGTTTCTGGCGGTAAGGACCGAGGCGGTGAAGCAAATCGCTCCGGCAAACCCTTTCGGCCAAGGAAAGCCCGCCGGAGGTCGAGAAAAGGAAGCTTGTGAAGATGAGAGTGATGGAGGGTATGAAGAGGAAACTAGTGAGCATGAGTTTCGGAAGGCCACTGACGCCCTGTGCATTGACGGGGGTGCATCTCTGCACACCTCTCACCGCCAACTCAAGCGGTGGGCGCGAGAAGTCAATGCCGTGGAACCAGTGCCAGGGGCCCGGAAGCCGCTTAAATGGTCCCGTATGCCCATCATCTTGGACGAGGAGGATCATCCTAGCCGTACCACTATGGTAGGGTGTTTTCCATTGTTGGTCTCCCCAACAATTCGCAACCTCAAGGTCACAAAGATGTTGGTGGACGGTGGGGCTGCGTTGAATCTGATCTCCCCGGTAGTTATCAGCAAGCTTCAGATAGCAGAGGAAGAACTAGAGGTTACCGGCACATTTTAAGGAGTTAATCCCGGCCGGAGCCATCCTAAGGGAAAGATCATGTTGCCAGTGACGTTTGGGGAGAGCTAAACTACAGGACCAAGAAGATAGTGTTTGATGTGGTTGACCTCCCCCTACCGTACAATGGGATCCTTGGACGACCAACCCTAGCTAAATTCATGGCGGCATCCCACTATGCCTACAACACCTTGAAGATGCCTGGGCCGCTGGGAGTCATCACCATCCCATCAGATGAGAAGGATGCAATTATTTGTGTGGACAAGATGTACCGAGACGTTGTCGCGGCAGAGGCAGCTGCAGTAGTAGTTCCCGACAAGTAAAGCAAAGGAAAGAAAAAGGATTGTAGGGCCTCCAGCAAAGAGTCCGGGAAGCATGCCCCCACCAAGTGCATATTACCTGTTGACGACGTGTTGGAGTGTTCCAACAGCAAGAGATCCAAGGTCGTTGCACCCCAAGTAAAGAAGGTCCCGGCAGGGCTGGCTGGCATTGATGGTACTTTCACTATCAGTGCCACACTCGATGACAAATAGGAAAGCACGCTCATTGCCTTCTTGTGGGCGAATATCGATGTGTTTGCCTAGAAACCATCTGATATCCCTGGTGTTCCCAGGGAGGTAATCCAGCACCACCTTGTTGTCTGCCCACATGTCCGACCTGTCAAGCAGAAAGTCTGGAAGCAGGCCTTGGAGAGGCAGCAGTTCATTTCAGAAGAGATCAAGAAACTTGAGGCAGCTAGTTTGGTCAGAGGGGTGCTGCATCCCATGTGGTTGGCAAATCCAATGGTAGTCCAGAAGGCTAACGGGAAGTGGAGGCTTTACATAGATTTCATGGATCTCAACAAAACCTGCCCGAAGGACCCGTTCCCCTTGCCGTGTATTGGTTATATTGTGGATTCCACTTCAGGTTGTGATTTGCTCTCCTTTCTGGACGCATATTCTGGGTATCATCAGACCTTCATGTCCAAGGAGGATGAAGAGAAGATGTCGTTCATTAATCCATGTGGTACGTACTGTTTTTTCCGCATGCCTTTTCGATTAAAAAATGCTGGGTCCACTTTTGCAAGGGCAGTCCAGATTGGTTTTGAGCCACATCTGCACACAAACATAGAAGCCTATATGGATGATATTGTGGTCAAGACCAAGTATAGGGCCACCCTTATTCAAGATTTGGAGGAGACAATTACTAATCTGCGCAAGATCAATCTGAAGCTCAACCCGGAGAAGTGTGTTTTTGGTGTTCCCTCCGGCAAGTTGCCTGGGTTCTTTGTATCCCATCGCGGGATCGAAGCCAACCCTGACAAAATCAAAGCTATCGAGCAGATCCAAGCACCGAGGACTGTTAAGGATGTGAGGCATCTGACAAGATGCGTTGCCGCGCTAAGAAGATTCATCTCCAAGTTTGCCGAGCACGCCCTACCGTTCATCAAAATTTTGAAGAAGGCAGGGCCCATGAAGTGGACCCAGGAAGCGGATGCAGCTTTGCAAGAGTTGAAGGCCTACTTATCCTCTGTTCCTACCCTGGTTGCTCCCAAACCCCAGGAGCCGTTGCTGTTGTACTTAGTGGCAACCAACCAAGTGGTCAGTGCAGCTTTGGCAGCGCAACAAGAAGTGGATGAGGCAGAGAGTAAGCAAGGATCGGCAAAGTCAGAGAAGGATCAGGATAGCAATGAGCATGGCAACAAGAGCAACCTGAAGATGCAGCAAGGAAGAGAGTGGTGCAACGCCCAGTGTACTTCATCAGCTCCTTATTGCAGGGTGCTAGATCGAGGTACTCTAGCGTGCAAAAGTTGATCTTTGGTCTCATCATGGCCTCAAGAAAACTGCGCCACTACTTCCAAGCCCATGAGATCACGGTTGTCACTCGTTTCCCGTTGCAAAGGATACTTCGAAACCCTGAGGCTACCGGCAGAATAGTGGAGTGGGCTTTGGAATTATCCAATTTTGGTTTGAAGTTTGAGAGCACATCAACTATTCAGAGTAGGGCATTGGCAGAGTTTATTGCAGAATGGACGCCAACCCCTGATGAAGAAGTGCCAGAGACAGCTATCCCTGGCAAGGAATCGCCCCAAGAATGGATTTTGTATTTTGATGGTGCCTTTTCCCTTCAAGGTGCAGGGGCTGGCGTGCTTCTTGTTGCCCCCTCCGGGGAGCACTTGAAGTATGTCGTCCAAATGCATTTTGCTCGGGAAGAGGCAACCAACAATACAGCAGAATATGAAGGGCTCCTTGCCAGGCTCGGGATTGCAGCAAAATTGGGGATTAAGAAGCTAATAATTCAAGGAGATTCACAGCTTGTGGTGAGAAAAGTCAACAAGGATTACCAAAGTCCATTGATGGAGGCATACGTCGAGGAAGTGAGGAGATTGGAGGAGCGCTTTGATGGATTGCAAACAAAGCACATACCCCGTGCGGAAAATAGCATAGTTGATAATCTGTCAAAGTGTGTTGCGCAGAAGCTTCCCGTGGAACCAGGGACTTTTGTTCTCCATCTCACTCAGCCCTCTGTATCCCCAGCAACAATGGCCCTCAAAAGGAGAAAGTTGGACACCGGTAAGCCTCTCCTGGTAGAGCAGTCCACTCCTGGCAGAGACCCTGCCGGAAACAACTCCTCGCAGCCTGCCGGACCACACCTACAGCCGGGCCCATGGACCCCGCGAACGAGGCATGTGCTCCCACAGCAGAGTAGGTGCCACTAGTCCTCATTATCGAGCCCCAGGCTCCAACTTAGTCAAGGCACATTGTCCACTTCCTCCAAACCGGAGAGCTTCCCGGCGACCAAGATGAAGGTGAAAAAGTAGCCCGGAGGGCCAGTATGTATCAGTTTGTCAATGACACTCTGTACAGAAGGAGGCCCAACGGTGTGAAATTAAAGTGCATCTACCGGGAGGAAGGAAAGGAATTGCTGGCTGAGATACACAAAGGCATGTGTGTAAGTGCATCTAGTGCCACCCCTAGTTGATTTTGGAGTATTGACGACAAACTTGGTTGAGGGACTAATGTGTTTGTGAGAATTGCAGGATAACACAGGTAGTAGTCCCTCATTGATTCTGTTTAACTACCAGAGATGACACCTAAAAATGTGTGAAGCCATTGAAGACGATGGTGGTCTGTGAAGAGATTCACATTGAAGACTATGACATGAGAAGACATCGTATGAAGACTATGAATTGCGAAGACATAGTTGTTTCGTAGTTTCCTTTTCTTCTTTGTTGAGTCATAGGAACCACCGTACTGTTAAGTGGGGTCCAAGTGAACAAAGTCAGAGTGACTGAAGTGATGCTTAACCCAATCCTATGTCTTCGAGCGAAGACAATGAGAGCAAATCTTATCCAGAGCTGGATAAGTCAGCTTTACTTGTAGCCCAAGTCAAGCTACCACGTGTGTTTGAAATCTGACCGTTGGACACGTGTCAGTTCCTTAGTGACCCAGGGTCATTTCGGACAAATCAGGTCGGATTGCCTCCTGGCTATAAATAGCCCACCCCCTACACCACAAATTGGTGACTGCTCAGAGTTAGTGCACGGATTTTGTCGTTTGAGAGCAACCCACCTCGAAGCCTTTGAGAGAAATCCTTGCGAGGACAAAGCCCTAAACACCCAGAGCCAAAGAGTGTTAGGCATCACTGAAGTCTTTCTGTCTGCGTGACCTGAAGACTTGTTACACTTGAGGACTGTGAATCCTCCAGCCGGTTAGGCGTCGCGTTCTGAGCATCCAAGAGTCATTGTGGATCGCCAGTGAACGAAGTCTGTGAAGGTTTGGAAGTCTACCTTGAAGACTTACCAGAGTGATTGGGCAAGGACTGTTTCCTTAGCTCAAGGGGAATAAGGTGAAGACGCGGTCTTCTGAGTTGAATCTCAGCCTCCCTAACCAGATGTACAGTTGTCACAGCAACTGGAACTAGTCCAACAAATACCTGTCCTCACCAAGCAACTGGTTCTATCTTTTACCTCTCTTTACTTACTGCTTGTCTTCGTGAAGTCATTGCCTGCTTGCATGATATGATTGACTTCACTATGTGGAGACTGTTGTTGATTGGCTTCATACTATCTTCCATCTTGATCCATACTACCTAGCTGCTGATAGTCTTCGTGCTTTCACTTCATTGCTTACTTGACTATGGCTTGTCTAGTGTAGTATACCTCCCGCTGCATATTAATAGGTTCATTTCTACTGATTGTCTTCAAAGCCCCCGTGTTTTGAAGACTTCCATAAAAATCGCCTATTCACCCCCCTAGTCAATAACTAGCACTTTCAATTGGTATCAGAGCAAGGTGCTCCCTTGTTCCGTGTGATTCGGTTTAACCACCTGAAGTTTTAGCTATGTCGACTGCAGGGATAATCAAAGTCTCCGTTGCGTGCCCTGTCTTCGATGGCACTGATTACCCCTACTGGAAGAATAAGATGCGCATGCATCTTGAAGCCATTGATGTCGACGTCTAGTATGTCGTCAAGAACGGCGTTCCCAAGGCCGGTGAAGGCGTCACCCCAGCTGATGTCAAGAAGTTCACTCAACTGGATTCTATTGCCAAGAACATCATCTGTGGTCATCTGGCCAAAGCACAGTATGGCCGTGTGAGTGCTCTGGAAACTGCAAAGCTAGTCTGTGACTGGCTCTCCAAGGTCAATGAAGGCGTCTCAACCCAGAGAGACTCAAGGATCAGTGTTCTTCGCAATCTCTTCAACCGCTTAAAGAGAAATGACAATGAGAATGTTCAGCTGACGTTTGATCGCCTCACTGACATCACAAATGAGCTTCATGCACTCGGTGCCAATGAGATCACCAAGCATGAAATCGTCAAGACACTCTTGAGATCACTCGACAACTCATTTGACAACCTAGCCCTGATGATTCAAGAACGCCCAGACTCCAAGACTCTCGATCCGTCTGACATACTTGAAAGGCTCAACACACATGAGTTCCAACTATCTGAGAAAAGAGATATCTATGGTCCCAACTATGGCCGAGCTCGCGCTTTGAAGGCAAAGGTTGTTTCCTCATCTGAAGAAGAATCTGACGGCAGTTCTGAGGATCCTGAAGACATTGGAAAGGAACTTGCCATGCTCGTGAAGAAGTTCCAAAGGTTCACCGGGAAGAAAGGCTCCGGACAGTCTTCAAGATCCAGTTCAAGAAATGATGAAGCTTCCTCCCGTGACTACAATAAGAGAACGTGCCACAAGTGCAAGAAACCTGGTCACTACATCTTTGAATGTCCTCAATAGGACAATGAGAACAAGAAGAAGAAGAAGAAGAAGAAGAAGAAGAAGAAGAAGAAGAAGAAGAAGAAGAAGAAGAAGAAGAAGAAGAAGAAGAAGAAGAAGAAGAAGAAGAAGAAGAAGAAGAAGAAGAAGAAGAAGAAGAAGAGCAAGGAATATGATTCTGATGACAAGAAGAAGAAATCCTCAAAGTCTTCTTCCAAGTCTTCGTCGAAGCCTTCATCACACAAGAAGAGCTCATCTAGCAAGGGTCATGCATTTGTTGGCAAGGAAATGGATTCAGAGGAGGAGTCTGCATCTGAGGAGGTGGAGATGGAGTCTGAAGAGGAATCTGATTCAGGAGTGGCAAGCCTGGCTTTACCTTCAGCATGTGTCGCCAAGTCCATCTTCAACACTGAAGACGATGGCCCCTTCACCAACGCTGATGCTAACGAGGATGACTCTGCTCCCACCTACTGCTTCATGGCACGTGGTGCCAAGGTAAACTCACGCGATGCTCACTATCAAACATCTAGTGAAGATGACTCTGAATGTAAATCTAAACCTAGCTACAAAACACTTGCTAAAATTGCAACACAGCAACAGACTGCTATGGAACACATTCAAAAACTGTTAGACAAAAGCGATAACCTGTTGGACGCGGAAATTACTCGAACTCAGTCCTTAATTGAAGACATTAAAAATCTTCATGTTAAGTATGAAGAACTTGAAAGTCGTCATGAAACACTCTCAAATACTCATGAAAAGCTTTCCTACGATTATCTTCAAAGGAAGCAATAACTTGAGAACTTGAGAGCGGCTCATGAAGATCTTCAAAAAGAGAATGAGTCACTTCGCGCTCAACAGACCAGTTCCGCTCAGGAAGGATTTGAACCACCATGTCAAAATGCCTTGAGCGTGATAACGCTATTTCTGTTGCTGGATGTTCTACTGCTACTACTATTGCAATATCTTCAACTGCTGATGTGGTAACTAACCCCTCTGTTGAGGATACCACTACTATTGCTGATGAGAATGCCAGGTTGAAGACATTGCTTGAGACAGGAATGTACAAAAGTCTCAAAGGGCATCAGACACTATGTGATGTCCTCAAGAAACAGATACTGGACCGAAACCCTAGGAAAGAGGGTGTTGGGTTCGAAAGGAAAATAAACGTTGATGGTTCTTACTGGAAGCCTAAGCACTACCCCAAAACTACATGGGTTGCTACAAAGGGACCTTCAGTGGATCCATCTACCTTTATCTGGCTTCACTTGTGCTAACCCGATTATCATTGATGAATCCTTTGACGCAAACTATAAACTGATTAAGAATCATAATGGTCAAGTGTTTGCCATGTATATTGGTACTAACTGCAGGAATGGACCACCTTTGAAGAAGATCTGGGTGCCCAAGAGTTATCTTGAAAATCTTTAGGTGAATGTCATCATGACACCACTTGGGAAGAAGACAAACCCCAGACCAAAGGCTTCACATGGTCCAAAGGCGTCATACAGATAGAGGACTCACCAGAGTCACCCTAACACAAATGTTTTGCAGGGAAACCATACACAGGCCTATGAATATGAGTGCGTTTCATCAAACCGTCATGTTCATAAGACCAAGAACTAATCTGCTTATTCTTATGAGTATTATTCACCTCCTACAAGACTATTTGCTAGGGATCCAAAGCCAAAGTTCTCAGATGTTGCACTTAGACTCATTGCTTCAAAGCCACCCCTGAAGATGTGGGTGGTTAAGAAAACTCAACTCTCTTTTGCAGGGAAAGGTCTCCAACTAGAAATCAAAGGCGTCAGATGCTATTGCTGGGGACCTAAAACATCTTGTGGGGTGCAAGATAAAATGCCCAAATGGTCTTATTATGTATTTCGTTCCTGAATCGCTTGCCAATCATCCTATCAGTCCTAACCTGGATCTGAGCTTTCATAATCCACTTGCTCGTCAAATGTTTATGCTTCACAATACTCTTCATGAAGCCTATCCCCTTAACTGCACTGTAGGGTATGACACCAGCTGCTTCAGAATGGATTATTGATAGTGGGTGCACTAACCACATGACTGGCAATTGAAGTCTTCTCATGGACTCAACCTTACGTCCATCTGACAAGAGTCATATCACATTTGCTGACACTGGTAAAAGCAAGGTATTTGGTCTAGGTAGAGTATCAATCTCAAAGGATCAGCACATGGATAAAGTGATGCTTGTTGAATCCCTTGGTTTCAACTTAATGTTTGTCTCAATGCTTTGTGACTTGAACATGATTGTGATATTTGGAAAATACCGTTGCCTTGTTTTAATGGAATCTGACAAGTCTCTAGTCTTTGAAGGGTACCGAAAAGGTGATCTATACATGGTAGATTTCTCAGCGGGACCACAGTTGGTCGTATGTCTTCTAGCAAAAGCTTCAGAGTGATGGCTCTGGCATCGGAGGCTAGGGCATGCTGGCATGAGAAACTTGTACACTCTCGCGAGGAAGAAGCATGTCATAGGCATCGAGGGCGTCAAGTTCAAAAAGGATCATCTGTGTGGTGCCTGCGAAGCCGGGAAGATGACTAGGGCCAAGCATCCTTCAAAGACAATCATGATGGCATCATGTCCCTTCGAGCTGCTTCACATGGACCTATTCAGCCCTACTCATTACTCCACCCTTACTACCACTGCTTGTCTCTATGGCTTCGTTATTGTTGATGATTACTCTAGATATACCTGGGTGCATATAATTCTCTACAAGACTGAAGTGCAAGATGTCTTCAGACGATTCGCAAATCGTGCCATGACAAACTATGGCATTAAGATCAAGCACATAAGAAGTTACAATGGCACAGAGTTCAAGAACACCGGCCTCGACACTTATCTTGATACATTGGGCATCACTCATGAATTCTCAGCTCCATACACACCTCAGCAGAATGGCATCGTGGAGCATAAGAACAGAACACTCATTGAGATGGCTCGGACAATGCTTGATGAGTACAAGACTCCAAGGAAGTTCTGGCCTGAAGCTATTGATATTGCATGCCACGTCATCAACCGTGTTTATCTTCACAAGCTTCTAAAGAAGAAATCATATGAACTACTGACTGGTAAGAAGCCAAACATAAGCTACTTCAGAGTATTTGGTGCCAGGTGCTGGATCAAGGATCCACATCACACATCAAAGTTTGCACCGAAAGCACATGAATGTTTTATGCTTGGTTACGGAAAGGATTTGCACTCCTACAGAGTCTTCAACCTCTTTCACTATAAAGTGGTTGAAACTGTGGATGTGCGGTTCGATGAAACTAACGGCTCGCAAAGAGAGCACCTGCCAAATGTGCTAGATGAAGTCTCACCAAGTGAATCCATCAATCTTATGGGTACTAGAGAAAACATACCTTCAGAGGCACAGGCTGAAGAGGAACTTATCATTTCTGCACCAAATCAACCTGAAGACTCTGCTCAACCTGAAGCCAATGTTGAAGATGAAGACAATGATCAGCAAGAGCAAAATCTTCGTCTAGTTCATCCTCGTGTTGCAAATGAAGTACAGATTGAGAAGATAATTGATAGCATCAATGCACCTGGTCCCCTTACTCGTTCAAGAGCAACTCAGCTAGCAAATTTCTGTGGGCACTTTACATTTGTGTCCATATCTGAACCCAAGAAACTTGCTGAAGCCTTCATGGAACCTGAATGGCTTCAAGCTACGCAAGAAGAGCTTCAACAGTTCGATCTAAACAATGTATGGGAATTGGTCAAGCGTCCTGATCCTCACAAGCACAATATCATAGGCACAAAATGGATCTATCGCAACAAACAAGATGAGCATGGTCAGGTTGTCAGAAACAAGGCTCGTCTCGTTGCTCAAGGATATACTCAAGTTGAAGGAATTGACTTCGATGAAACATTCGCTCCGGTGGCTAGGCTTGAAGCCATTCGCATTCTGGTAGCCTATGCCAACCATCACAACATCCTCCTATATCAAATGGATGTGAAGAGTGCCTTTCTCAATGGAAAGATTGAAGAAGAAGTGTATGTTGCACAACCACCTGGCTTTGAAGATCCAAAACATCCTGATATGGTTTACAAGCTCAACAAGGCACTGTATGGCCGCAAACAAGCCCCTCGTGCTTGGTATGACACACTCAAAGACTTCCTGAAGAGCAAAGGCTTCAAACCTTGTTCCCTGTATCCCACTCTCTTCACGAAGACATACGATGGTGAACTGTTTGTGTGCCAGATCTATGTGAATGACATTATCTTCGGCTGCACTGACAAAAGATACAGTGATAAGTTTGGACACATGATGCAAGAGCAATATCAGATGTCCATGATGGGTGAGCTGAAGTTCTTCCTTGGTGTTCAAATCCGTCAGCAAAGCGACGGCATCTTCATATCTCAAGAGAAATAGCTCAAGGATTGCTTGAAGAAGTTTGGAATGCAAGACTGCAAGGGATACACAATGCCAATGCCAACCAAAAGTCATCTGGGCCCCGACAACAATGGTAAAGAGTTCAATCAAAAGGTATACCACTCCATGATTGGTTCTTTACTCCATTTGTGTGCATCTAGGCCAGATATAATGCTTAGCCTTTGCATGTGTGCCCGATTCCAAGCGGCACCAAAGGAGTCGCATCACTTAGCTGTGAAGCGAATTCTTCGATATTTGGCTTACACCCCAACACTAGGACTATGTATCCAAAGGGCTCAGAGTTTGACCTAGTTGGATTCTCAGATGCTGATTATGTTGGTGACAAGGTTGATCGCAAGGCTACAGCAGGCACATGTCACTTTCTAGGACGATCTCTTGTCTGTTGGTCTTCAAAGAAGCAGAACTGTGTGTCTCTCTCCACTTCTGAATCTGAATACATTGCTGCTGGATCTTGCTGCACTCAGCTTTCGTGGATGAAGCAAACTCTCAAGGACTATGGCATCCATCTGAAGCATGTGCCACTCTACAGCGACAATGAAAGTGCCATCAAGATTGCCAACTGTAAGTGCATCTAGTGCCCCTTAGTGATTTTGGTGTATTGAAGACTTATAGGTTAAGGGACTAATGCGTTTGTGAGTGTACACAGGTATATAAGTCTATGAGGAGTTTGATATTTACAGAGAAATTCGACCCCTAAAAATGAAGTTCTTTGACTGAAGACTTTGGATTTCTGAAGACTTTCTGAAGACTTTGAAAGTGAAGAAATTGGTTCAATCCTGAAGACTTGGTATTCATTCGAGGAACATGAAGCATGAAGACTCTTGTTTTCATAGTTTCATTTTCTCTTTCTTGAGTCATAGGAAACACCATACTGTTAAAGGGGGTCGAGGAAATACTAAGGAAAAATTTCCATGTGATGCTCAACTCAAAATCCTACACCTACCAATCCCTTCGAGCGAAGCCATTGGAAATCTCATACAGTTCAGTCATATTCTTCAGTGACAGAGACAAAGTTCTTCTAGTCTCTGAGGAATTTGTTCTGACTGAGGAGTTAGGAATTCGCCAGTGCGGATTACCTACACAGTGAGGAACATGATAGCCCTGAGGAATTTGTACTCAAATTTCTGACCGTTGTTGTGCTATGCACCAACTGTCCCAAAATATCTACCCACCTAACGGTCATATCATTGAAGGGCATTTATGTCTTATCATGTCGGGCTGCTCCCTAGGCTATAAATAGCCGCCCCCTACAACCACTAGCTAGTTGACTGCTCTGAGAGAAACTGACACTTGTCATTTGAGAGCATCCCATCCTCCGAGGACTTTGAGCGAAAATCATCAAGTGAGGAAAACCCAAACCCAAACACCTACAAACCCCAAGTTATTGAGCATCACTGAAGAGATTGATCCTGCGTGGATCCAACGCTTGTTACCTTTGAAGACTATGCTTCTTCCAGACGGTGAGGCATCAAGGTCTAGAGCATCCAAGAGGAATTGTGGATCGCCGAGTGACCAAGTTTGTGAAGGTTCGGAAGTCACCTAAAGACTTACCACGAGTGATTGGGAGAGGTCTATGTGACCTTAGCTCAAGGAGAATATGGTGAGGACTGTGTGTCCGGGACTATGTGTCCTCAGGTTTAAATACCTAGCCGCTCCAACCAGATGTACAACTGAGACAGCAGTTGGAACTAGTCTACCAAATCATTGTCTTCACCAAGCTCACTGGTTCTATTTCCTCAACTCTTTCATTTCCTCATAACTGTGTTGAGTGCTTGTTCGTATCTGTGTTTGAAGACTTTGACTGAAGACTTTCTCAAATTCCTCAGTTCAATTTCTTCAGTCTGTTTGTCTTCATCCTACGTTATCCCGTGTTTATGCTTTCTGTACTCTGTGCTTGTCTTCATTTCATCATGATGATTATGCTTGTGCTCTGTTATGTTTACTTTTGAGTACTTATTCCACTGCTAGTAGTTCTTCGCTAAGGAATTTCCTCACCTGCAAATTCCTCAGTGAATAATTCCTAAAAATCGCCTATTCACCCCCCTCCTCTAGTCGATATAACGCACTTTCAATTGGTATCAGAGCAAGGTACTCCCTTGTTCTGTGTGATTTTGGTTTAACTGCCTGGAGTTTTAGTTATGTCGACCACAGGTATGATCAAGGTCTCTGCTGGGTGTCCTACCTTCGATGGGATGGACTACCCCTACTGGAAGAATAAGATGCGAATGCATCTTGAGGCAATTGATAACAATCTCTGGTATGTTGTGGAAAATGGTGTTCCCTCAGTCACACCTTCTCTGAATGCTGTTGATGTGAAGAGATTCAAGCAACTCGATTCTCAAGCGAAGAATATCATATGTGGCCATCTGAGCAAAGGACAGTATGAAAGAGTGAGTGCTTTGGAAACTGGTAAGCTTATCTGGGATAGGTTGTCCAAGGTGAATGAAGGAGTCTCAACACAGCGTGACTCTCGAGTTGATGTTCTTCACAATCTCTTCAACCGCTTGAAAATACTCGACAATGAAAATGTTCAACAAACCTTCGATCGCCTCACTGACATCTCAAATGAGCTTCAAGCACTTGGTGCCATTGACATCACCGACCATGAGGTGGTGAAGAAACTGCTGAGATCGCTTGATTCCTCATTTGATACTCTAGCATTGATCATACAAGAATGTGTTGATTACAAGTCACTTGATCTTGCTGATATCCTCGAGAGGCTAAATACTCATGACTTCCAGCTTGCTGAAAAGAGAGATCTCTATGGTTCGAGCTATGGCAGATCACGTGCACTGAAGGCCAAGGCAGCATCTGAGTCCGAAGATGAAGACTCTGGTAGCAGCCTTGGTGATCCTGAAGAACTAAGCCATGAGCTAGCACTGCTCGTGAAGAAATACCAGAAGTTCTCAAGACGTGGTCGCTTTGGAAGACCCTCAAGGAGCAATGATTCCTCATCCTGTGACTACAAGAAGAGGCTTTGTCACGAATGCATGAAACCTGGACATTACATTCAAGATTATCCTCAGTGGGAAAATGAATCAAAGAAGAAGAAATACAAGGATTATAGTTCTGATGATGCGAAGAAAAAGAATAAATCCTCAAATTCTTCATCATCAAAATCCTCAAAGTCTTCATCTCACAAGAAGATCATGTCGGTGGGAACGACACCTATGGGATCACAAGAATCCCTACTGTGGTTAGCGGGGCGCGGGGTCGTGAGAAGAGCGGATCAAACAGATAGCACACGGTTCGTTTATCCAGGTTCGGTCCGCGAGGATGCGTAAAACCCTACTCTTGCTTTGGTGGATTGTATATATGTGTTCTTGAGCTAGCTATGGGGCGCGAGGAGCTCCAAAAAGCCGAATCCTTCTCCTGGTCACCTCGGGCCTCCTTTTATAGAAAAAGGGGTTGCCACAGTGGAACACAAGAGGTGGAAAGGGTACAGTGCTGCGAGGTTATCCCTCGCATCACACGACAAGGCGCATTTAATGCGTCTTGCTTAGGTGTCCTTGCTTTATCGGGGACGGGGGAGAAACATGTCTTGTCCGTCGCTGCTCCTTCTTGTATCGACACGCGCCCTGGCCAGCGACGCCTGCGATGCCATGTAGGTAGGCAGGCAGCTGAGGTGGCGCAGTGGTGGGTCTTCACGAAGATCTGCATGCTGCCACGCAGGTGCCTGCCCAGCTGGTTGGGTCGGCAGCTGGATGCATGCGGTGGTGGAGGTTTAGTCGGCGTGGGCCTGATGGTGGCCCTGCGCGTGTCCTCGGTAAGGGCCTTGCCAGTCTTGCCGAGGCGCCTGCTGTACCCCCCGGCAAGGCGCTTGACGGGGGCCTTGTGGTCTTCCTCGGCTGGGATCCCGCCAAGGGTTGTCATCTTCTTAGTGCGTATCTGATCTTGAATGTCTTCACAAAGATCTGCATGTCGCCACGGGGATGTCTCCCGAATCCTTGCCCTTTGGGGGCAGTGGACTCAAGGGTGATTTGCTCCATAGGCGCGGGATGAGTCGCCGCGGCAAGGGTCTTGTCGGGGCTGCTAGAACTGTCTCCCGGCAAGGATCTTGCCGGGGAAGTCCGCTTCGTCCCCTTTGCTCTTCATGGTCTTGGCCTTGGCGTCGTTCTAGTTCTCTTGAGCTTCGGTCTTACCCTGGCTCACCTCCCTTGCCTTGCTTGGTGTGGTGGTGTCCGCGGCTCAGACTGCCCGTGCACAGTTATAGGGGTACAAAAAGTGTACCCCTCTTTTTGTACACCGACAGGAGCCCCTGGGCCTAGGCCACACATAAGCGCAACGCGTTGTTGGGCTAGGCCCAAAAGTGGTGCGCGGGCAGGCGGGGCGGTTTTTACCGCGGTAAGATTCTTCGCGCGCTGTGCTTCCCATGATTCCCGCGCGTGGCGCGGCGTGGGGAGGCGTGTGCGACGTGGGCGGCATGCGTGGGGTTGGTTCCTGCAGGCATGCGTCACATCGTAGTAAAGGGGCGGTTCGCGCCTTCCCCATAAACGGAGGGAGGCGTGGAGGCGCGGCCCATTTACTGAATGGGCTGAGGCGCGGTCTTCAAGGCGTCCACTCCCCACGATCACGGGGTGGGAAACCGGGCCTTCGCTGGTTGGGGCGGCGGGTCGGTCCTGGCTCCCTGCGCCTTCCGTATCTTGATTGGCCGAGCGGGGCGGCCGAGCCCCAACCCCGATCCTTTATAAAGAGCGGGAGGGGGGATGGCGTCCCGCATTCTTTCATCTTCTTCTTCCTTCTGCTTCTGCTCCTCCCTTCCATTCGTCATGGAGAGAGGAAATCCTAGTCCTTCAACAGTGGCGGCGAGGGTCGCCGCTCGACAACGCGTCCCTCCTTCACCTGTGCCTGCAGTGGCAGAGCCAGCCGCAAGGGGAAGGGGGAGGGGGCGAGGCCATGGGTGAGGCCGGGGTGCTCGGGGAAGAGGAGGACGGGGTGGCGCACCGGCCTCGCCTCCGCCAGCAGCTCCTCCTCCAATGGAGGGCCATGTTGGGGATGACCCTTGTGAGTTCGTCGTCAGGCTGCGCCGGCCGCCGCGCCGTCGCCTTCGTCTCCCGACTCCATTTGCGCGGGAGATGGTGCTGGATCCGCCGGAATCATTGCGGCTGCACATGAGGGTCTGCATCGACTTCCCCGCCCCTCACGTGATGTATCTTCATCAGGGATGGAAGACGTTTGCTCATATCCACCGCTTGACAGAGGGGCTCACTCTCCATTTTAAGCTGATGGAGGGTGGCCTTCTCTCCGTCAAGGTCTTCGGGTGCTTTGGGACCCGTGCAAGGTTCTGTGTGGAGAGCTCTTGTGATAGTGAAGACTCCTCCTCGGGTGGGAGTGACGAGGAGGACAGCGGCAGCGATGACGAGGGTAGTAGGCGGCAGGATGACGGGACCGACTAGGTGTCAGGGTCGCTCCGTGCGGCACTGGTGACCCCATCATCCGTGTCGCCTGCTCCTTGAACTTCTCGGGGTCGTCTCCTTGGGCTGCTGGCATTGGGAGGCTGCGGAAGAGGAAGAGGGCGGGCGGTAAGGCCGTCAAGTCGGAGTACGCGGGCACCGACGCCTTCGACGCGTGCTGACGTACTGTCGCCTCGTCTTCCAGCTCTGCTTCTGGCGCCGCCATCACCATCCAGCCTTTGGACGGCCACCAAGATGTTCTCTTGGTGTCTTCTGCCACCCGTAGCTCGCCTAGGCGCTCCTTTTGTCCTTTTGGCCTCCTTGACCTGCCTCCTGAGGAGAGGGACAAGAAAGGGATTACGGGAACCTTATCTCTTTTTAGTTTGTAAGCCTTCGGGCCTTTGTTGAATTTAAAACTTGTAATCGCATCATTCATGTTTTTCATTACCTATGGACTATACCTGAGTGGAATGTTTTTTTAATGAAAAAGGGATGCTTGCCGGGTCATTTGTTTGCGGGTGGAACCCACGACAAGGAGTAAATCCTTGATATCTTCAAGATAAACATTTCCTTGCCCAGCAACAGGCCTTGCCGTCTCCCCACTTCGCTCGACCTTCCTCACACCTTTGGCGGAGGCAGGGATGAGGCGGGTTTAGGCTCCTTGTTTCATCCTTTCGCTGCCGCGACTACGACCAAACTTGGCCCCAGGAATGAGCCCTAGGGACTAGAGTTATGGGAGCACGGTAGCTTAGGGGAAAACGAGGTTTCACATACCTCAGTCAATAATGGAATGCATGATAAGGGATGAAAAACTTATCTGAAGCTGCAGTCCCCGGCAACCCTGGTTCGCCGTGGGTGAATCTTTGCTCTTGCAGCCCCCGGCAATACTGGCTTGCCTGGGGCTAGATGCTAGTCTGTTCCTCTTTTTTTTCTCCCCAGGTGGTTCGGCACGGATATCTGTGTGTCCTGTGAACCAAAGAAGACAAAAGAAAGACAAAGAGACGCACACTCGACCTCTAAGCTAGGGGTTAGTCGCCGCTAAGCACTATCAACCCTAACCAAGGACGAGACTCGACCTAGCATGCATGCTATAACTTAGGGCGCCAGCGCTTCATTTACTTATGCTTAGGGTCTGCGCCTGGCTTTGTACAAAGGGTTACATGCGTCATCGGCAAGGCTCATACAAAAGGTGGCTTGCCGGGGGGCCCGGCAAGCCGCGCCTCATGGGTAAAACTTGCGAAGATGCTCAATGTTCCAGGAGTTACTCACCGGAACGTCATCTTCGGTCTCCAGGCGGACTGCGCCGGGCCTAGTGACTCGTATTACCCGATAAGGGCCTTCCCACTTTGGCGTCAACTTGTTGGAATTCTTGGCCGATTGAACGCGCCGAAGAACAAGGTCACCTTCCTCAAAGCTTCGGGCATGAACCTTGCGGCTATGGTAGCGGCGTAAGGCTTGCTGGTAGCGCGCTGCTCTCAGAGCCGCCCGAAGACGATCTTCCTCAAGGAGCGTTGCGTCATCTTGACGCAATTGCTCTAGCTCAAGCTCGTCATAAGCGAGTACTCGAGGTGACCCGTATATGAGTTCCATGGGGAAAACTGCTTCTGCCCCGTATACCAGGGCAAAGGGTGTCTGGCCGGTGGCTCGATTTGGTGTCGTTCTGATTGACCAAAGAACCGCCGGCAATTCAACAATCCAGCGCCTTCCACTCTTGTGCAGTCTGTCAAAGGTCTTTGTCCTTAGGCCTCGCAGTACTTCATCATTTGCCCTCACAGCTTGACCATTGCTTTGTGGGTGAGCAACGGAAGCGAAACAGACCTTGCTGCCGAGGTCTTGAATATATTGCATGAAGGTGTGGCTTGTGAACTGCGTGCCGTTGTCGGTGATAACCCTATTGGGTACACCAAAACGGCACACCAGTCCTTTGAAGAACTTGACGGCTGACTGTGTTGTAACCTTCCTCACTGCTTCCACTTCTGGCCACTTTGTGAACTTGTCAATTGCAACATACAAGTACTCAAAGCCCCCGACAGCGTGGGGGAAAGGGCCCGGTATGTCGAGCCCCCAGACCGAGAAAGGCTAGGAGAGAGGAATGGTTTGAAGGGCTTGAGCTGGCTAATGAAGCTTCTTTGAATGGACCTGACATGCTTCACACCTAGTGACTAGTGTCATCGCATCTTGGAGGGCGGTGGGCCAGAAGAAGCCTTGCCGAAACGCTTTGCTGGCAAGGGCCCTTGACCCGATGTGGGATCCACATATGCCTCCATGTATCTCCGCCAACAGCCCCAGTCCTTCCTCTCAAGGGATACACTTCAATTTCACGCCATTCGGCCTCTTTCTATACAGGACGTCATTGATGAACTGGTACATAGTAGAGCGACGGGATACTTTTTCCGCTTCTTCCTGCTCCTCAGGAAGTTCCCCTGTTTGGAGGAATCGGATGGTATGATGTGCCCACACTGGATCCTGGGGCTCGACAGCGAGGACTAAAGGCATTTCCTCCACTATCAGAGCGGCTGTCTCCATGGAGGGAGCTTGATGCTCTATCGGAGCTAGCCGTCCCGTGGCGGGCTTAGTGTCTCCGGCAACATCCTTGCCGGCGGCTTCGGGGAGCTCGGCGGGTAAGTACTTGTCGGGCCCTAATTTTCTCCTCTTGTTCTGCACTTTTGATGGATCAACAGATGGCTGAGTTAGCCGAAGCACAAAGGTACCTGGTTCCACAGGTAGCTTGAGGGCAGCGCGTTTTGATAGGTAATCGGTGATATCATTCTCCGCTCGGGGAACGTATTCTGCCTGTATACCGTCAAAACGCTCTTCGAGCTTTCTCACTTCATCGACGTAGGCCTTCATCAACGGGCTCTGGTAATCCTTGTTAACGTGCTTGATGACAAGTTGCGAGTCGCCTCTGACGACGAGTTTCTTGATCCCGAGGTCTGCCGCGATCCTAAGACCGGCAAGCAGCCTTTCGTACTCAGCCGTATTGTTTGTTGACACCTCCCTGGGGAAGTGCATCTAGATCACGTACTTGAGGTGCTCTCCGGTGGGCGCGACAAGCAGTACGCCAGCCCCGGCGCCCTGTAAGGAGAGAGCTCCATCAAAGTACATGATCCAGTCGCAACTTGCCTCCTTGCCGGGGAGAGCAGTCTCTTGGGTTTCTTCGTCAGGCGTTGCAGTCCATTCTGCAACGAACTCCGCCAGGACTCTGCTTTGAATCATCGAGGTACTCTCAAACTTGAGGCCAAAGCTAGACAGTTCCAGTGCCCACTCTACGATCCTTCCCATTGCGTCTGGATTGCGCAATATCCGTTGCAGAGGGAGGCGAGTGACGACAGTGATTTCGTGCGCCTGGAAGTAGTGACGCAGCTTCCTCGAGGCCATAAGAAGGCCGAAGAGCAGTTTCTGCACACCGGAGTACCTCGATCTAGCCCCCTGCAGGAGGGAACTAACAAAGTAGATCGGGTGCTGCATCATTTTCTTCTTTGGCGGCACTTCAATTGGCTGCGTCGTCTCGGCATCGGTGGCATCGGGCTCCGTTGCTGCTATTACCTCATCATCAATTTCTCTCTGTGCCACTAGTGCGGCGCTGACCACCTGGTTTGTTGCCGCCAGGTACAGCAGCAACGGTTCCTGTGGCCTAGGCGCAACTAGTATTGGCGCGGAGGAGAGGTACCTCTTCAAATCTTGCAATGCTGCTTCGGCTTCTGGTGTCCACTCCATCGGGCCCGCCTTTTTCAAAATCTTGAAAAAGGGAAGGGCGCGCTTGGCGGACCTGGAAATGAACCTGCTCATGGCGGCAACGCAACCAGCAAGCCGACGCACATCCTTGACTCGCTTGGGCGCTTCAATCTGCTCTATAGCTTTGATCTTGTCCAGATTGGCCTCTATCCCACGCTGTGACACAAAGAACCCGAGAAGCTTGCCAGACGGGACGCCGAAGACGCACTTCTCAGGGTTCAGCTTGAGATTGATCTTGCATAGGTTTGCAAATGTTTCTTGTAAATCCGATATGAGGGTTGCCTTGTTCTTGGTTTTGACCACTATATCATCCATATAAGCTTCCATATTTCTATGGAGCTGGGGTTCAAAACCAATCTGGACCGCCCTTGCAAATGTTGAACCAGCACTCTTCAACCCGAAAGGCATCCGTATAAAGCAATACGTACCACATGGGGTGATGAATGCCGTTTTCTCTTCATCTTCCCTTGTCATGAAGATCTGGTGGTAGCCGGAGTAGGCATCGAGGAATGACAACCGATCACACCCAGCTGTGGAGTCAACAATCTGGTCGATGCGCGGCAATGGGAAGGGGTCTTTGGGACAAGCCTTATTAATATCTGTGTAATCAATACACAGCCTCCACTTCCCATTTGCCTTGCGCACTACCACCAGATTGGCCAACCACGTTGGATGGAGCACTCCTCTTACCAAACCCGCTGCTTCCAGTTTCCGAATCTCCTTTGTGAGATTGCTTTCTGACCTTCTGCTTGACGGGCCGTGCATGAGGACAGACAGCAAGGTGGTGCTCAATCACCTCCCTGGGAACACCGGGGACGTCGAATGCTTGGCATGCAAACACATCGACATTCGCCCGCAGGAAGGTGACGAGCGCGTCTTCCTATTTGTCATCAAGGGTGGAGCTCATGGTAAAAGCTCCTCCCGTGTCGTCCTCCTTGACAGAACCTTCTTGGTTCCCGGTGGTGTGGCCCTGGACTTCTTGTTTCTGTCGGTGGAGCTCTCTGGCACGTCCTCGACGAGAGCGCTACACTCCGAAGAGGTGCGCTTGCTGGAGTGGGTGCCTGAGGTCTCACCGGTCTTCTTCTTTTACCTTCCCGGGGCTCCAGCGGCAGGAGCAAGCGCCTTAGCAGTGGCGGCTGCTGCAACTTCTTGTTGGTAGAGTTGGTCAGCGCAAATTAGCGCATCCTTCTTGTCTGATGGGACGGTGATGATCATCACAGGCCCCAGCATCTTCAGGGTGTTGTAGGCATAATGTGACGCTGCCATGAACTTGGCCAGTGCTGGGCGGCCAAGGATCCCGTTGTAAGGCAAGGGGATCTTGGAAACGTCGAACACAATCCTTTTTGTCCTGTAGTTCAGATCACTCTCAAAAGTCACGAGCAACGTGACCTTTCCCTTTGGTTGACTTCTTCCTGGGCTGACCCCCTAAAACATGCCCGTCTCTTCGAGGTCTTCATCAGGAATCTGCAATTTCTCGATCACGGCAGGCGAGATTAAGTTCAGACCGGCCCCGCCATCGACTACCATCTTTGTCACCTTGAGGTTGCGTATTGTTGGTGAAACCAACAATGGCAAGCACCCGACTGCAGTAGTGCGATCAGGGTGATCCTCAGTGTCAAAAATGATAGGTGTGCTGGACCACTTCAGCGGCCTTTGGGCATCAAACGACGGTTCCGCCGCTGTAATCTCACACGCCCACTGTTTAAGCTGGCGGTGAGATGTATGCAGCGAGGCGCCGCCATCGACGCACATGGCCTCTGTAGCTTTCTGAAATTCTTGGTCACCAGACTCATTGTCCTCTTCGTGATCATCGTCTTATGGCTTTTTTTCATGGCCTTGGGTGGGCCTCTCCTGCTGTTTATCTTTGCCGCGACGGCCCGCCTGGCCGTCACGCTTCTTGCCGGACCCCTCAGCACCATCCCGGCCTTTCTCCTTGTCCCGCCTCTCATATTCAGCCCTCTGCTTCTCAGCAAGGAGCTCAACCTGTTGGCAGTTCTGGAGATCATGCCCTTTGGTGTGATGGATCTTGCAGTATTGCTTGTCGGAGTTTCCTGGCTTCTCGGCAGCCGCCAAGGCCCGGCAGGCGACACATCCAGCAATTTCCTTACCGGGGTCATCTGCCTTGGTTTTCTTGGCGGAGCCGGTGTCGTCAGATCCCTCGACGGCAAGCACAGCTTTACCTTTGCGCTTCCTGTTGCGGCGCCGGGCTTTCTTCGCCGGGGCGGCAGTATCCTCATCTGAGGAGTCGGTTTCCACGCCGGCATCTTCGCCGGGGTACTTCCTTCCCTATTCAGCTCAGGCACATCTGTCAGCAAGAACATAGAGTTCTGCCACATCTTTCACCTTGTTCATTGCCAGTTCTTCGCGCATCTTGCGGTTGCGCACGTTCTGATGGAACGCGCTGATGATGGCGGTAGGGTGAACATCAGGGATATTGTACTGTACCCGGCTGAACCTCTGTATATACTTGCGCAGACTCTCGCCTCCCTTCTGGGGAATGACATGCAGGTCGCTTGCTTGGCCATGGGCTTGGTGACCTCTAGTAAAGGCGCCCACAAACTCATGGCACAAATCCGACCAGGAGGAAATAGAGTCTACCGGCAAGTGCATCAACCATGACATGGCGTTGGGTTTAAGAGCCAATGGAAAGTAATTCGCAAGCACCTTATCGTCGTGGGCTCCGGCGGCTTGCTTCGCGATGGTGTAGATGCTGAGGAACTCAGACGGGTGAGTCTTGCCGTTGTACTTTTCGCCAACGTCAGGTTTGAAGATGCGGTGAGTGGGCCACTGGAACTGCCGCAGCTCACGGGTAAAAGCCGGACAGCCTACCTCGTAAGGTAGGCCTCCAGGGCTCTCCGGGGCCGGGTGGTTCACAGCAGGCCCTGCTCGCCTGTTTGACTTATGGCGCGCTCCGCGCCGGTGCTAGATAGTGGTTCAAGCGTCTTCATGGGCTCGTTCCCGAAGAACTTGGCGCTGGTCACAGTGGGTCCGCGGGTCAGACGATGCTATGGAGATGTCGTCGCTCGTGACATCGCGACGAGCCGGCGTCCGCGGTACCGGATGGGGAAGAGGTGAATGCACCATGGTCGCGGCGCCGCTGGCTTTTCCGCCACTGGTCCGCGGGACTCCATCGTTGCGTCGACCTGGGGGCCCCACTGGACTTGGTTCGTATTTGTTGGCCACCGCAACAAGGCTTCGGATAGTGGCTCTCCATTCATCGAGTTTCCCCGTAGTGGGAGAAAAGTCGAGGAGCAACTGCGCACGCGCCAGGGCCTCTGCTGGCGTCGATGGCAGCGAAACCTGCACGGATCGCGACGCGCATCGACTTCTGACCATGTCAGAAGGAGCTCTATCACGACCCCGCGGTCGCATGCCGTTTTCACCAGCGCCTCGGCGAGTGGGCAGGTCTTCTACGTCCCGGGAGTGGCGCTCGGGGCTCTTCCCACGGTGATGCCCGGGATCTTCGGCGTGAATACGCCGTTCGTCGCACGCTGCCTGGGAGGAGCGCGCTGTTGGCGCCGGCGTGGGAGTCTTGGAGGCCCTTGCGTCGCCTTCGGGCGGGGCGGCGATGACCTTGGAAGGCCCTGCTCCACCCGCGAAGGGCTTGGCTCCGCCTTTGGATTTGGCGACGTGTGGCCCGTTACCAGGCGCACAAACATCGCCGCCTCCCAAACTCCGGCTGCTGGGATGGTGTTGGTGTTCGCGAGCAGCCCCCCCGGGTCCTTTCTGCAACCGGTCCGCTGCTCGCCCGCGTCGGGACGGGCTGTCTGGCTTCCGACTGGCCAACTGCCATTGTCGTCTTCTTCTTGGGTGCCATGATGATGAAGAAGAGCCAAACTAACTGCTAAAGCCGATTCTCACAACTACGCCCCTACCTGGCGCGCCAAAGATGTCGGTGGGAACGACACCTATGAGATCACAAGAATCCCTACTGTGGTTAGCGGGGCGCGGGGTCGTGAGAAGAGCGGATCAAACAGATAGCACACAGTTCGTTTATCCAGGTTCGGCCGCAAGGATGCGTAAAACCCTCCTCCTGCTTTGGTGGATTGTATATCTGTGTTCTTGAGCTAGCTATGGGGCGTGAGGAGCTCCAAAAAGCCGAATCCTTCTCCTGGTCGCCTCGGGCCTCCTTTTATAGAAAAAGGGGTTGCCATAGTGGCACACAGGAGGTGGAAAGGGTACAGTGCTGCGAGGTTATCCCTCGCATCACATGACAAGGCGCATTTAATGCGTCTTGCTTAGGTGTCCTTGCTTTATCGGGGATGGGGGAGAAACCTGTCTCATCCGTCGCCGCTCCTTCTTATGTCGACACGCGCCCTGGCCAGTGACGCCTGCGATGCCATGTAGGTAGGTAGGCAGCTGAGGTGGCACAGTGGTGGGTCTTCATGAAGATCTGCATGCCGCCACGCAGGTGCCTGCCCAGCTGGTTGGGTCGGCAGCTGCATGCATGCGGTGGTGGAGGTTTAGTCGGTGTGGCCCTGATGGTGGCCCTGCGGGTGTCCTTGGTAAGGGCCATGTCGGGGCCCCGGCAAGGGTCTTGCCGAGGCGCCTGCTGTCATCCCCGGCAAGGCGCTTGCCGGGGGCCTTGTGGTCTTCCTCGGCTGGGATCCCGCCAAGGGTTGTCGTCTTCTTAGTGCGTATCTGATCTTGAATGTCTTCACAAAGATCTGCATGTCGCCATGGGGATGTCTCCCGAATCCTTGCCCTTTGGGGGTAGTGGACTCAAGGGTGATTTGCTCCGTAGGCACGGGATGAGTCGCCGCGGCAAGGGTCTTGCCGGGGCTGCTAGAACTGTCTCCCGACAAGGATCTTGCCGGGGAAGTCCGCTTCGTCCCCTTTGCTCTTCGTTGTCTTGGCCTTGGCGTCGTTCTAGTTCTCTTGAGCTTCGGTCTTACCCTGGCTCACCTCCCTTGCCTTGCTTGGTGTGGTGGTGTCCGCGGCTTAGACTGCCCGTGCACAGTTATAGGGGTACAAAAATTGTACCCCTCTTTTTGTACACCGACAGAGTAGCTCCAAGAAGGCTCGGGCATTCATTAGCAAGGAAATGGACTTTGAGGCTGAATCTGAAGAAAATGAGGAAGAGGAGGCATCTGAGGAGTCCGAATCTGGTGTGGCGAGCCTAGCCCTCGCTACTGCATTCGTCAGCAAGTCTATCTTGAACACTGAAGAAAATGACCTCACCAACAAGGCTGGTGAAGGCAATGATGACTATGCTCCCACCTATTGCTTCATGGCAAAGGGTGCCAAGGTACTCAAATATACCTCCTCTGAATCAAGTGAGAATGAATCTGATGAAAACCTCAAGCCCAACTATTCTAAACTTGCTAAGATTGCTGTAAAACAACAAAGGGCTTTTGAAAAGGTTCAAAACATGCTAGACAAAAGTGATGATATGTTGGGTGAAGAAATGGATCGCACTAAAGCCTTGACTGAAAATCTTCAGAGACTTCGGACTAGGTTTGACAACCTTCAAGGTCATCATAACACTCTCTTATCTGATCGTGAGAAGCTTTCTTATGAATTTCTTCAAAGAAAGCAAGATCTTGAAAAGCTAAGAGTGAGTTATGAAGATCTTCAGAAGGAGCGCGATTCATTACTTGCTCAACAAATCAGCGCTTCTCAGGAAGAATTTGTTCCTCCATGCTTGAAGTGCATTGAACGTGAATCTGCTAGTTCTTCACCTGAATGTTCAAATGCTGCTAACGTTTCAAATTCTTCACCTGCCTCTGCTATCACTAATTCCTTATCTGAGGACATTGCCAGTATCACTGATGATGCAGGGCTGAAGGAATTGTACATGACAGGCATGTACAAAAGCCTCAAAGGGCATCAGACTCTTTGTGATGTGCTTAAAAAGCAGATCCTCAATAGGAACCCTAGGAAAGAGGGTATTGCCTTTGAGAGGAAACTCAATGCTGATGGTACATATTGGAAGCCTGAGCAATAGCCCAAAACCTCATGGGTTGCTGCAAAGGGACCTCCAGTTGATCCATCTAACTTATCTAGATTTGCATGTGAATCTCCTCGTTCTGATGATGAGTCATTTGACTCCAACTATAAACTGTTCAAAAATCAGAATGGTGAAGTATTTTCTAGATATGTTGGCACTAACTGGAGGAACGGTTCCCCTATGAAGAAAATCTGGGTTCCCAAAAGGTGCCTTGAAACTCTTCAGGTGAATGCCCTCAGGACACCACCTGTGAAGAATAGGAACCCCAGGTCAAATTCTTCATACGGACCAAATTCCTCAAAAGGATCAAAGTCCTCATATGAATATCATCATGCTAATAACTCTGTTTCGCAGGGAAGAGGTAAGGGCTATGAATATGAGCACTATTCTTCTAATCATTATGTTCATAAGTCCTCGAAGAATTTCTCTGCTTATTCATATGCTTATCCTAACCCCTCTTATGTTAAACAGAATGGGTTGGCGTCTATGCCACCTTTCTCATATGGAGCTCGCAGAGTGATGAACTCTTTGCCACCCCTTTAGATGTGGGTGGTGAAGAAAATAAACTAATCTCTTCTGTAGGGTCAGGTCTCCAGACGAATGTAATCGTCTGAAGAATTTGCTAGAGACCTGAGAGTGCCTGGTAGGACGCAGGCTAACCATGAAGAAATGAACTTTCATTTCTCACGTCCTCATACTGCTTTATATGTTCTATTGCTTGATGAAATTGATCTGATGATTTGATGTCATATTCTTCACTGATGAAGTATATGAGTTCGTAAGCTGCACTAATTCATCTGCAGGATGATCAACCCAAAGCCACTAAGTGGGTCCTCAATAGTGGATGTACAAATCACATGACTGGTGACAAGAACCTATTGATGGATGCTCCCTTATCACCATCACATCTGTAGCATATCATCTTTGCTGATAAAGGCAAAAGTCAGGTATTGGGTCTAGGTAAGGTTGCGATCACAAAGGATCGACACATGGACAAAGTCATGCTTGTCGAGTCCTTAGGATACAACCTCATGTCTGTCTCAATGCTTTGCGATCTTGATATGTTTGTTGTCTTTGGCAAGTACCGTTGTGTTGTGGTTATGGAAGCTGACAATTCCAAAGTCTTCGAAGGCTTTAGGAGAGGAGACCTGTATATTGTTGATTTCTCTACAGGACCACAACCAGCCGTGTGCCTACTTGCAAAAGCTTTAGAAGGCTGGCTCTGGCATCGACGACTTGGTCATGCAGGCATGAGGAATTTGCACATGCTTGCGAAGAAGAAGCATGTCATTGGCATTGAGAATGTCAAATTCCTCAAGGATCACTTATGCGGAGCCTGTGAAGCTGGAAAGATGACCAAGGCCAAGCATCCAGCGAAGACAATCATGACTACCACTCGACCATTTGAATTGCTTCATATGGATCTTTTTGGCCCTAATCATTATTCTGCTGTTACAAATGATGCATCTCAATATGGCTTTGTTATTGTTGATGATTACTCTTGATACACATGGGTACACATTGTTACTTACAAACATGAAGTGCAGGAAGTCTTCAAACGATTTTCCTCGAGGGCTTCAACCAACTTTGGTGTGAAGATCAAGCACATCAGAAGTGACAATGGAACTGAGTTCAAGAATTCTGGTCTTGATGACTATCTTGATGAACTTGGTATTACTCATGAGTTATCTGCTCCTTATACTCCTCAGCAGAACAGCATCGTGGAGCGCAAGAACAGGACTCTTGCTGAGATGGCTCACACTATGCTTGATGAATACAAAACGCCTCGTCGTTTCTGGATTGAGGCAATTGATACAGCGTGCCACATCATCAACAGAGTATATCTTCACAAATTCTTCAAGAAGATTGCCTATGAACTCCTCACTGATAAGAAACCCAATGTAAGTTATTTCAAAGTCTTCGGTGCTAAATGTTGGTTAGAGATCCTCATCACAACTCAAAATTTGCACCGAAAGCACATGAAGGTTTTATGCTTGGTTACAGAAAGGACTCGCACACCTACAGAGTCTTCAACAACGTTCTTCATAAGGTTGTTGAAACTGTAGATGTGCGGTTCGATGAAACTAATGGCTCACAAAGAGAGCACCTACCTACTGTGATAGATGAACCAGCACCTGAGGAAACTATCAAGTTCAAGGCTACTGAGGATGTCATTCCCACTGAAGAATCTGCTGAAGAATTCATTCCAGAACATGAAGAATGTCGAGCTAATGCACCTGAATAAAATACTGAAGAAAATGGTGCTGAATAAAATGCTGACCAAATTCATCAACGACAACCAGCTCATCCTCGCATTGAAAAAGAAGTGCAAGTTGAAAAGATCATCAATGACATTAAAGCGCTAGGTCCTCTCACATGCTCAAAAGCTTCACATTTATCTAACTTTTGTGGGCACTATGCTTTTGTCTCTATCATAGAGCCCACTAAGGTAGATGAAGCATTTCTGGAGCCTGAGTGGATTCAGGCCGTGCAAGAAGAATTACATCAGTTCGAGCTCAACAACGTCTGGGAACTGGTCAAACGTCCAGATCCTCACAAGCACAATATCATTGGCACAAAGTGGATCTATCGCAACAAGCAAGACAAAAATGGCCTTGTGGTAAGGAATAAGGCACAGCTTGTAGCTCAAGGCTACACACAGGTTGAAGGAATTGATTTTGATGAAACTTTTGCGCATGTTGCTAGACTTGAGGCTATTCGCATATTACTTGCTTATGCTAACCATCATGATATCACTTTATAACATCTGAATAAACAAACTGCCACTGAAGAGGAACCAGAAATTCCTCAGTCTGAAGAACCTAAGATTGCGATTTCTGAGGTTGTGATGCAACGCACTGACACTCCTCTACCCAAGCCAAAGGATTCATTCTCCAAGAAGCAAAAATTCAAGGCTGATGATTTCTTCGGCGAGCACGTATACTTCACAGACTACAACCCCTATGACTCTGCTCGCATTAGGAAAAGGCGTTTCTGGACTGCCAGCCAGGCTACTTTCTATTCCTCAGTATTGTTCAACAAAGACAAAATCTTCTACCATGAGCACATTCCTCACATGGATATGGAATCTCTGTCGTGCTTCGTGCCAGTCCTCAGTGTTCTCCATGATGCTGGACTGTTAAATTTCTGCATTGACATCTGTGATTGGAATGAAGAACTCATTCTTCAATGTTATGCGGCACTGCACATCACAGGAGATTCTGAAGATGTGAATTCATGGGTGCTGGACTGGATGTCTGAAAACACTCACTACACGGCACCAGCTACTGAATTGCTTCGTGCTTTACCACTCAGTCCTCCCCTTGAAGTTGCTCGATGCATCTACAGTGAACCTGAGCTTACAAATCACTACATGCAAGTTCTGATGAAGCCTTTGAAGCCGGGTCAGGCCCCACGAACGAAATTCCTCATGAAGGAATTACTATATGTGCCTCGGACTGTCTATCGCATTCTGACGAGGACAATGAGTCCCATCAAAGGCCACGGCTCATCTAATGAGGAAATAGTTGGCATCATGAAGAATCTGCTATTCAACATCATACATAGCATTCCTATCAACTATCACGATTTCTTCATGAGGACTCCGGCAAATGCTGCACTTTCTCCGTTTGAGCTGAAGCCTTATGCACCTTGGATTATGAGATTCCTCAGGACAAGGTCTTCACTCAACTACAAGGCTGATTTTCAGAATCACCTTAGCTATCTGCCCCCGATTGAAGTCCTCAAGCAGGTTTTTACTTCAACTGATGAAAAGGGCAAGGCCCCTGCAGTCATTGATGAAGGCATTCGTCCATTGGATGGTCAGTTTTGCAAAGCTGCATCTTATTCCACCAATGATGACTCTGCCACACATGACTCTGTTGCCAATGCACCCAAGTCTACTCCTCAAGCCACTACTCCTCGTGTGATGACTGACTGTGAGCTTCTGCTTAGTCTTCACCAGAAGGTGGATCGAAACCATAAATGGGTTAAGTGTCAGTTTGGTTCATTTCTTCACAACATGACTTCTACACACAATGCAGTGAAGAAAAACCATTACTACCTCCATGAAATTTTCGGTCGCACCTGGGCCATTCTGTCACATCTGTATGGTGACGAAGATCTCAAGAAAATGGGTCTCAAGGAAGATTTTGACTGGTCTGCACCTCCACCGAAGAAATACAAGAAGTTCAAGGTTCCTCCTTTGGTGTCCAGCTCCTATTCTTCATCGCGCGACACCGACGAGCATGAAGACTTGGACGACACTGCAGCAGGCCCTTCCACGACAAACGACCCCAAAAACGCAGGCGCTCCTTCATCAACTTGATATTCTTCAAGGGCGTTAGTCCTCATTTTCGATCCTTTTGGTCATTCGATGACAAAGGGGGAGAATTTTGAGTTAGTCTTCAAGCGGGTCTGTCTATATATGGGTGTTTTTTTTCTAAGTTACAACTCTCGTTCTTCTGAAACTTTATTGGATCGAGTTGTAAACTTAAACTCGATGGTGCTCTGATACTTTTGATGTGTTTTTCTGCATGCTTATTTCTCATATATGTTAATGCACGCATGCTGAATTACATCAGTCACCATATTTCATCATGCATTCCAAATTCTTCATTATGATATGTCAAATGCGTGTATGAATTACAAGATATAGGGGGAGATCTCCAAGTGTGCATTGCTTCAAATGCAAATTCCTCACTATGCACATCTTCAGGGGGAGTTCTTCTATATCTTGCAATCAAATTCCTCAATATCAGTATTTACACTTCATATGTTTATCCCCGTTGAAGACTTTCTGAAGACTTTGAAAGTGAAGAAATTGGTGCAATCCTGAAGACTTGGTATTCATTCGAGGAACATGAAGTGTGAAGACTCTTGTTTTCGTAGTTTCATTTTCTCTTTCTTGAGTCATAGGAAACACTATACTGTTAAAGGGGGTCGAGGAAATACTAAGGAAAAATGTCCATGTGATGCTCAACTCAAAATCCTACACCTACCAATCCCTTCGAGCAAAGCCATTGGAAATCTCATACAGTTCAGTCATATTCTTCAGTGACAGAGACGAAGTTCTTCTGGGCTCTGAGGAATTTGTTCTGATTGAGGAGTTAGGAATTCGCCAATGCGGATTACCTACACAGTGAGGAACATGATAGCCCTGAGGAATTTGATACTCAAATTTCCACCCGTTGCTGTGCTATGCGCCAGCTGTCTCAAAATATCTACCCACCTAATGGTCATATCATTGAAGGGCATTTATGTCTTATCGTGTCGGGCTGCTCCCTAGGCTATAAATAGCCACCCCCTACAACCTCTAGCTGGTTGGCTGCTCCGGGAGAAACTGACACTTGTCATTTGAGAGCATCCCATCCTCCGAGGACTTTGAGCGAAAATCATCAAGTGAGGAAAACCCAAACCCAAACACCTACAAACCCCAAGTGATTGAGCATCACTGAAGAGATTGATCATGCGTGGATCCGACACTTGTTACCTTTGAAGACTGTGCTTCTTCCAGATGGTTAGATGTCAAGGTCTAGAGCATCCAAGAGGAATTGTGGATCGTCGAGTGACCAAGTTTGTGAAGGTTCGGAAGTCACCTGAAGACTTACCATGAATGATTGGGCGAGGTCTGTGTGACCTTAGCTCAAGGAGAATACGGTGAGGACTGTGTGTCCGGGACTGTATGTCCTCAGGTTTAAATACCTAGCCACTCCAACCAGATGTACAACTGAGACAGTAGTTGGAACTGGTCTACCAAATCATTGTCTTCACCAAGCTCACTGGTTCTATTTCCTCAACTCTTTCATTTCCTCATAACTGTGTTGAGTGCTTGTTCGTATCTGTGTTTGAAGACTTTGACTGAAGACTTTCTCAAATTCGTCAGTTCAATTTCTTCAGTCTGTTTGTCTTCATCCTGCGTTATCATGTGTTTACGCTTTCTGTACTATGTGCTTGTCTTCATTTCATCATGATGACTATGCTTGTGCTCTGTTATGTTTACTTTTGAGTACTTATTCCGCTGCTAGTAGTTCTTCGCTAAGGAATTTCCTCACCTGCAAATTCCTTAGTGAAGAATTCATAAAAATCGCCCATTCACCCCCCCTCTAGTCGATATAACGCACTTTCACCCACAACCCAGTTCAGCATTCGAAGACAAAGCACATCCAGATCTGTCATCACTTTCTCAGAGATCATGTCATGAAGGAAGATATTGATATCATTCACGTCAACACTGAAGACCAATTGGCAGATATCTTCACAAAGCCCTTGGATGAGAAAAAGGTTTTGCAAGTTGCGATGTGAGCTAAATATCTTAGAATCCTCGAACGTCCTGTAGTTGGACACACATCCTAATGCTAATGCATGAGATGAGTTAGATGTGCAACACACGAACTAACGTATATCTTCAAATAATGAAGACATACATTCTAAGTGTGAATACATTAATGCGGAAATTGACTTCGGAGCACCAAGATAATTGTGCGCCGTGTCTGGGTCTAATACTTCCTGTACGGTGGGTAATGCCACGACCAAACTCTTGTTTGAAGTGTTTTCAATTGGCGTCACATTTGCATAATCTTCACATTTGGTTTTGTCTTCAACATTGATTTGACTTCATGTTTATCTTCACAATGTTGATTTGGTATCATATTGGTATATACATATATTGGTGTTCTGTCCTCTACAACATTCACTTATAGCTATGTCTTCATGTTTGAATCTTTTGACCTAAGTGAATGTGATCGGACCCTAACCTCTTCTATGCTTCTACCCCAAATTCTATCTATCCAAATCATATGCATTCTATTGAAACTGTCAAATGTCTTATATGCATCCTTGTCAGCATAAGATACAGAGACAAAAATTGAATCTGTTTTAAATGTTATATCCTTATTGCCTGAAACCCGGAGAGGCCGGAACGACCACCCGACAGTCCAGGCATGTGTGGGAACATGGAACAACTTCCAATGTGTTGCATGCTTGCCATGTTTCCCTCAGATGTAAACCGCCAGGGGCACTTGCATAATTGCGATGTGCTGTCATTTTCCTTATAAATACACATCACATCACGGTCAAAATCCTTCTCCCACCTCTCCACCTCGCGCAAACCCTAGCGCCACCGCTAGCTCTCGATGATGCCGGCGATGAAGCGCTTAGCTGCCGCGACCTCACCTACGCCGTCTTCACGCTGGCCACGGACCTCGTCCTCTCCGCTGCCACCATAGGTGTCTTCCGTCGCCAAGTTAGGGCACGGGACATTGAACTGCTCGGCCTCCCCTCCCAACTTCGTCTAGCAGCTCTTCGTGTGGTAATTAAATCTCACTTTTACTGCCCCTTTAGATTCATCAGATCCATCCACTTCAACCAGAAGTGGTTTCTAAGTTTGAAAATATGGATCTATTTTGTTCGCATCTCATATCATGCCAAGTATGTTCACTTATGCTTCACTACTAGTTAGATTCGTCACTTGTACTTATTCTTGGATTCGTACAAATCTGGAACCAACTCTCATCAAATAAGTGAATGTCTCCGCACTATCAGGTCAATGTCTTCAAACTGATTTATCTTCAAAATCTTCTAAGAATGCATATGACCTCTTCCCCTTCCCTCGCACCTCTAATGTTGTCACAGGTACATGTCCATGGGAGAATCCCTTGGTTCTCATAGTCTGCATTCATTTGCAGAATTCTTACAGCGACACATCAATTCTCCTGAAGCCAATTCCTGTTTGACCAGCAGACGAAAGCCATTCACAGTTGTGAAGCATTTCAGCTTGAATACTATGGCCACTAACAAACTAGCTAGAAAGGGCGGCAGGCAGCGCTGTGGGGATACAGCCAAGGACCTGCTACCAGATCTCTTTGAAATGTACAAGTCAGATCCTGAAGAAGCCTATGGTGAGCGCAAGACTCGAATCCAATGGATTCGAAGATACTGGGCCGAAGAATGGTTCAAGTACAAATTTGTGACCGTTGAGTATGCTGAAAAGAACACCATCAAGCAACCATGGGGAGATATAATATACAAAGGTCTGCAGCCCAAGTCCAAGCCCTAAGCTATTGCTCAAGGCTTCTACCCTTGCATGGTCCGAGGACCTCAGCCTGAAGATGCCGACCCATCCAGTTTGCTATGGTGTCGCGACGATAATCTGTTCAAGCACAACTTTCAGTTTGCCAAAGAGTCTGCCAAGAAGAACAAGAAGCAGTTTGGCCTCGACTTCAACCCTGGTCCACCTGCTCCACGGGCTGATGGCACACGTGAGGATGAACCCAATGAAATAGGCCCCTTCTACAACCTTCAAGGTCTCATCTCTCACGTTGTTGTCCAAGGCGCTGCGATGGATCACTCAGCTGGCGACGCAGATTCTGGAGAAGCGCCAGCCCCATCGAAGCAGAAGCAGAAGAGATCAAAGGCTTCAAAGCCCTCTGCATCACCAAAAGTTTCACATGCGAAGCCATTGGCCACTGCACCTCCTGAACCCAGAGTGCAGTCGGATGATCTCTCTCGCGTCTCCAAGAAGAAGGAGAAGCCCAAGAAGAATCCCATGAAGATTTCTGGGCCTGAACCGACTCCAGCTGCCATTCTGAGGAACGAAGATGAAACCATTGATCTGTCAAGCGACGAAGACTTTGGTGATGATGCTCTTGAGCTTCTGATAAAGAGCAAGCAAGAGGCGGAGATCTTCAATGATCTGCCCCTCTTTGATGTAGAAATTCTAAACAGCTTCATTGATGAGTGGTTCAATGACTAAAGCATCATCATCAATGATCTTTAGCTGCCAGTGGACATCAGCGTCACCTTTCATGGAGCCATTGCAAATGAGCTGGCCTTGGCTCAAAAGATCGTCGAGCTGAAGAACAAAATTGATTATGAGAAGGCTCAGTTCAAGAAGCACATGGCAAAGCTCAGCGTAGCTGATGTTCAGAACTTCAAGTAGATGCTGCATAACCTCAAGGAGCAGTTTCACAAGAAACGCGAACAATCCAAAGGCTCAAGAGAGCGGATGAAATACTTCGATGAGAAATGTGTGCCAGCGCACAATGAGGCTGAGAAGTGTAAGGCACTGGGGAGCCCTGGTATCGACCCCAAAATGGCTGCCAAAAAGAAGAAGAAGTCTGATGCGGAACGCACTGAAGAAGTAAGGCAGGAAGCACCTAGCATTGTCTTCCCTGCTAGCATGACAGGCTCGAAGCCTAAGGTCCCCTCAGCAGCTTCAGAGCTAAAGAAAACCAGCGTAGCTGAAGCTGATGCCAGGAAGCGAAAGCATAAGGATGCCTCTAATGGTGCTCCTTCAACCAAGAAGCCGAAGACAAAGTCTTCGCGAAAAGAGTGTGTTGCTGCCACAGAGCCACTGGTTGTTGAGCCCATCTCCGTTGCACGTCCTGCCTCCTCCAACCAAGAGCGTCAACTTATAGTTCACGAGCCTGCTACCACAGAGGCTCCTGAAGACGAAGAAGTACCAGCTGCTGACCCCATCACAGCTAAAGACATTGCTCACGAAGACAATGTAGAAGATGATGAAGTCCTTCCTCAGATCGAGCACCAACTGGTATCATCGCCTGTTCTCACGAACAGCAAACTCATCAGCATTGGTCTTCCTTTGACGCCAATTTCTCAGGATGCATTGTGGGCTGATCACCCACAACAAGACACCCCCATTCAAGATGAAACCCCCAGAACTCCAACCCCTCAAGTCACCACTCCGGTACTTGATGACGACTACATGGTGCAGACCACTCCATCACCATAGGCGTCGCCCGCATTCCGCAGGCTTCACAAAGGCCCTAGGCCTCCGGTCACCATGTCGAGCATTCTAGAAGGAGAAGTGCAACAAAGCTCAGTCGCACGTGAAGTGTTTCCTGAAGCCACCCTACTGTGAATGACTCTGAGTCTCAAGATAAAGCTACTAAAGACATCCCGGCTGCATCAGCTGAAGAAAATCCAGAACCAAGACAAGAAGAAGAAAGAGTTGCAACACCCCCTGTCACTCAAGAAGTCATTCTCGAGGAGAACGTGTCCATGTCTGACCCTCCTGCTACTAAAGATGAGGTTGGAAACATTAAGGCGGCCCCATCCACCACTGCTGAAGCCAATGACGTTGTCATGGCTGACGACAATGTGGCGCCTGAAGCTGGTGTTGCACCCGAAGCTAGAGTGCACCCTGAAGCCCATGAGGATTCTGAAGCCACTGTTCCATCTCCTAGGCCTCACACAATTGAACAGGCCTTCGATCATGGACAGCTGGTCACTGTGAAATGGCCAATCATGGTTCCTCCCACTGCTCCCGGACCTCAATATGAATGCCATATGGAGCATCGGCCTTAGGTCCGGAAGCCAAAGCCCAGACTGCCAAGGTTCCCCGGTGCTGCTTCATCACTAGGCTCATTCAGTGTCAACAGCTTCAGGGCTCACAACACATTCTTCGACAGTGGCAAGAACCCATACTCGAAGCCAAAGATCTCATTTGATCGCTTCTGGAGCTTTCCACAATGCAATTATTACTCCTGCGTCTTATACAATCAAGAGCGGATCTTTCCTCACATGCGTCTGGATTGTGAAGCCATTGTTGGACTGCCCTGCTTAGAAGAAGCATTAGACTGTTTCAGAGAAGTTGGCCTTCTGCGGTTTGTCACTGATAAAGAGCATTGGAACGAAGAGCTTCTGCTGCAGTTCTATGCTACTCTTCACATTCGTGGCTACAACAAGGATCCGAAGACTTGGGTCCTTGAGTGGATGACAGGAGATGTGCACCATGAAGCCAAAGCTCAAGATATCATCGAGCTTACTCCCCTGCCCACTACAGGTGAATACTATGAACCTGGTTGTCAGCTACACAGGAATGCATTAGAGAGCATCTTTCAGAAGCCTGAGCCCAACATGAGCCAGATGCTCAGTATGATGAAACCACTGCCACAAGACGTTGAATATCCTAAGGAATTCTTTGTCGAAGACCTTGAGTATCTGCCACGGACCATTTATCACATTGTTAGGCGAACTCTATGGCCCGTCAAAGGACATTCTCCTGCAGCCAAGCTTGAAGGCGCAATGAAGACATTGGTGTTCTATATTCTGAATGGCATTAGCTTCAATGCTCAAGATTTCTTCATTAGGCAACTTGCTGCATCAGGAATTGATCTCTTTGGCCTGAAGTTTTACACTCCATGGGTGATGCTCTTAATCAAGCTTCACTCTTCCGTCAACTATCAGCCCTCTGCGCGCAACCATCTTATCTTCTTGCCTGAGGTTGATATGTCTGTCGAAGCCATCTACCCTGAGCCTGCCAAGGAACCACTTTATCTTCACAACATTGATCACCAAAGCTTCACGCAACCAATTGAAGGGGTTCTTGCTGCTACTCGTGTATATCCCCTGGCTGGCAATACATGTGCACCCCATCGTGCTACTACTGAAGCCACTGATAGCACCATTGCTCAAAGGCCTCGGAAGCGATCTCGTGTGCTCAATGACCGAGAGCTTCTCGTGGCCTTGCATCAAAAACAAGATAGGCACCACGACTGGCTAAAGCGTCAGATGTAGAGCATCTTGGTGGACGTCAATCACATCAGAAACTTGGCCACCAAGAACTCATTTGTTGCTCATGAAGCCTATAGGAGGTCCTGCAAGAGTCTCACACTTCTCTGCTCTGAAGATGATCTTCGTGAAGATGGCTTCACTGAGGGTTTCAAGTTTGACTCCACTCCCCCTCACAATGCAAGCTGGCGTCGGACTCCACCAATTGAAGATTCAGGGTATCCATCTTCAGCTGCAACTGTTGTTGCGAGAGTCGTCGAAGAAGAAGACGATGCCACTTCACTAGCCATGGCTTCACCACGTCTCGGCATTGCACAAGGCCCCTCTGCACCACCAAACAACAACGTCGACCCTGCTCCTTCATCTACTCCTGATGGGAACGAGTAGACGCTCTATGTCGTCAAACCTTTTTGTTCCTTACTGACAAAAGGGGGAGAAGCATATGAGTTGATAGTCTTCAAGCGGGTCCATATGGGTGGTTGCTATTAATTTTTTTGCTAAGTGGTTACAACTCTCGTTTTTGATACATTTGGTTCTTTGGGTTGTAACACTTAAAACTTGATGGTCGTCTGCCACTTTGTCTGCTACTTTGTGATGTGATGATAAATTCCGCATGAAGTCATTTCACAAACGTCCATTTTTCATTATGCGTGCCATTATATTCATTATATCTTTATATGCATAATGAATTATCTTCATAAGGTGAAGAGGATGTCCACAATTAAAACATGCCATGCGCATCTGCATTCAAAAGCAAACTACTTATATGCACATATTCAGGGGGCCTTTTCCTATTTATGAAGACAGTGTCCTTATCCTTACAATTTCACATACTTTTACCCCTGTTGAAAACTTCAACCAGTTTGTCATCAATCACCAAAAAGGGGGAGATTGTAAGTGCATCTAGTGCCACCCCTAGTTAATTTTGGAGTATTGACGACAAACTTGGTTGAGGGACTAATGTGTTTGTGAGAATTACAGGATAACACAAGTAGTAGTCCCTCATTGATTTGGTTTACCTACCAGAGATGACCCCTAAAAATGTGTGAAGCCCTTGAAGACAATGGTGGTCTGTGAAGAGATTCACATTGAAGACTATGACATGAGAAGACATCGTATGAAGACTATGGATTGCGAAGACATAGCTGTTTCATAGTTTCCTTTTCTTCTTTGTTGAGTAATAGGAACCACCGTATTATTAAGTGGGGTCTAAGTGAACAAAGTCAGAGTGACTGAAGTGATGCTTAACCAAATCCGATGTCTTCGAGCGAAGACAATGAGAGCAAATCTTTTCCAGAGCTGGATAAGTCAGCTTTACTTGTAGCCCAAGTCAAGCTGCCACGTGTGTTCGAAATCTGACCGTTGGAGACGTGTCAGTTCCTTAGTGACCCAGGGTCATTTCGGACAAATCAGGTCGGGTTGCCTCCTGGCTATAAATAGCCGACCCCCTACACCATAAATTGGTGGCTGCTCAGAGTTAGTGCACGGCTTTTGTCGTTTGAGAGCAACCCACCTCGAAGCCTTTGAGAGAAATCCTTGCGAGGACAAAGCCGTAAACACCCAGCTCCAAAGAGTGTTAGGCATCACTGAAGTCTTTCTGTCTGTGTGACTGATACGTCTCTAACGTATCTATAATTTTTTATTGTTCCATGCTATTATATTACCAACCTTGGATGTTTTATATGCATTTATATGATTTTTGGGACTAAACTATTAACCTAGAGCCCAATGCCAGTTTCTGATTTTTTCCTTGTTTTAGAGTATCACAGAAAAGGAAAATCAAACGGAGTCCAATTGACCTGAAACTTCGCGGAACTTATTTTTGGACCAGAAGAAGCCCACGAAGTATCGGATATGGACCAGGAGAGTCCCGGGCTGCCCACGAGGGTTGGGGGCACGCCCACCCCCCTGGGCGCGCCCCCTGCCTCGTGGACAGCCTAGAGATCCACTAACGTACTTCTTCCTCCTATATATACCCATATACCCTAAAAACTTCGGGGAGCACAATAGATCGGGAGTTCCGCCGCCAGAAGCCTCTGTAGCCACCGAAAACCAATCTAGACCCATTCCGGCACCCTGCCGGAGGGGGAACCCTTCACCGGTGGCCATCTTCATCATCCTGGCGCTCCCCATGACGAGGAGGGAGTAGTTCTCCCTCGGGGCTGAGGGTATGTACCAGTAGCTATGTGTTTGATCTCTCTCTCTCTCTCGTGTTCTTGAGGTGGTACGATCTTGATGTATCGCAAGCTTCGCTATTATAGTTGGATCTTATGATGTTTCTCCCGCTCTACTCTCTTGTAATGGATTGAGTTTTCCCTTTGAAGTTATCTTATCGGATTGAGTCTTTAAGGATTTGAGAACACTTGATGTATGTCTTGTCGTGCTTATCTGTGGTGACAATGGGATATCATGTGATCCACTTGATGTATGTTTTGGTGATCGACTTGCGGGTTCCGCCCATGAACCTATGCATAGGGGTTGGCACACGTTTTCGTCTTGACTCTCCTGTAGAATCTTTGGGGCACTCTTTGAAGTTCTTTGTGTTGGTTTGAATAGATGAATCTGAGATTGTGTGATGCATATCGTATAATCATACCCACGGATACTTGAGGTGACATTGGAGTATCTAGGTGACATTAGGGTTTTGGTTGATTTGTGTCTTAAGGTGTTATTCTAGTACGAACTCTATGATAGATTGAACGGAAAGAATAGCTTCATGTTATTTTACTACGGACTCTTGAATAGATCGATCAGAAAGGATAACTTTGAGGTGGTCTCGTACCGTACCATAATCTCTTCGTTTGTTCTCCGCTATTAGTGACTTTGGAGTGACTCTTTGTTGCATGTTGAGGGAAAGTTATATGATCCAATTATGTTATTATTGTTGAGGGAACTTGCACTAGTGAAAGTATGAACCCTAGGCCATGTTTCAACGCATTGCAATACTGTTTGTGCTCACTTTTATCATTAGTTACCTTGTTGTTTTTATATTTTCATATCACAAAAACCTTTATCTACCATCCATATACCAATTGTATCACCATCTCTTCGCCGAACTAGTGCACCTATACAATTTACCATTGTATTGGGTGTGTTGGGGACACAAGAGACTCTTTGTTATTTGGTTGTAGGGTTGTTTGAGAGAGACCATCTTCATCCTACGCCTCCCACGAATTGATAAACCTTAGGTCATCCACTCGAGGGAAATTTTCTACTGTCCTACAAACCTCTGCACTTGGAGGCCCAACAACGTCTACAACAAGAAGGTTGTGTAGTAGACATCAAGATTTTTCTGGCGCCGTTGACGGGGAGGTTAGTGCTTGAAGGTATATCTTTAGATCTTGCAATCGAATCTTTTTGTTCTTGTTTTAGCACTAGTTTAGTTTATAAAAGAAAACTACAAAAAAATTGGGTTTGCCTCATACGCTTCATTTTTTAATATCTTTCGTGAGTATGATGGAAAGGAAAATTGTGCCAAAGTGTTAGAAGAAGAATGCATCAAAATGTTTGGCACTAAATATTTGAATGATGAGCATGATTGCAATGTTGTTAGTATGAATTCCTTGAATATCCATGATGCTAATGATATGCAAAGCCACAAGCTTGGGGAAGCTATGTTTGATAAAGATGATATTTTTGTCCCCCAAGTTTTGATGAGCAAATTTATTATGATGAAAGCATGCCTCCTATTTATGATGATTATATTGATGAAAGTGGATTTGGAGACGTCATGACTTTATTTTGTGATGAATCCACTATTTCGGAAGAGGTTCCAATTGATTATGAGAACAAAGTTGCTATCTATGATGATTATTGTGATGACTTGTATGCTATAAATAATAATAATATCCATGAAACTTGTCATCATGATTTTAGTTTTCAATTGGATTATACCTCACATTATAGTTATTTTGTTGAGTTTGCTCCCACTACTATTCATGAGAAGAAATTTGCTTATGTGGAGAGTAATAAAAATTCTATGTTTATGCATCATGAAAATAATGCTTTATGTGATAGCTATATTGTTGAATGCATTCATGATGCTACTGAAATTTATCATGAGGGAGGAATATATGCTTGTAGGAATTGCAATAATATCAAGTTTCCTCTCTATGTGTTGAAAATCTTGAAGTTATGCTTGTTTTGCCTTCCTATGCTAGTTGATTATTGTTCCCATAAAAAAATTTCTCACAAAATCCCTATGCATAGGAAGTGTGTTAGACTTAAATGTTCTAGCCATATTATTCATGATGCTCTCTTTATATTACAATTATTATCTTTTATGTGAGCATCGTTGAAACCATCATGCCTAGCTAGGGGCGTTAAATGATAGCGCTTGTTGGGAGGCAAACCAATTTTATTTTTGTTCCTTGATTTTTGTTCCTGTTTAATAATAAATAATTCATCTAGCCTCTGTTTAGATGTAGTTTTATGTTTTAATTAGTGTTTGTGCCAAGTAGAACCTTTGGGAAGAGTTGAGGAAAGTCTTTGCGATCATGCTGTAAAAAACAGAAACTTTAGCGCTCACGAGAATTGCTGCCATTTTTATTTGGAAAGTGATATTTAGTTAATTATTTTTGAAGATGATTAATATATAAATTCCTCACGTCCAGAAATTTATTTTAGAATTTTTGGGGTTCCAGAAGTTTGCGTTAGTCACAGATTACTACAGACTGTTCTGTTTTTGACAGATTCTGTTTTTCGTGTGTTGTTTGCTTATTTTGATGAATGTATGGCTAGTAAAATAGTTTATAAACCATAGAGAAGTTGGAATACAGTAAGTTTAACACCAATATAAATAAAGAATGAGTTCATTACAGTACCTTGAAGTGGTGTTTTGTTTTCTTTCGCTAACGGAGCTCATGAGTTTTCTGTTAAGTTTTGTGTTGTGAAGTTTTCAAGTTTTGGGCAAAGATTCGATGGACTATGGAATAAGGAGTGGCAAGAGCCTAAGCTTGGGGATGCCCAAGGCACCCCAAGGTAATATTCAAGGACAACCAAAAGCCTAAGCTTGGGGATGCCCCAGAAGGCATCCCCTCTTTCGTCTTCGTTCATCGGTAACTTTACTTGAAGCTATATTTTTATTCACCACATGATATGTGTTTTGCTTGGAGCGTCATTTTATTTTGTTTTGTTTTGCTTGCTGTTTGAATAAAATACCAAGATCTGAAATTCTTAAATGTTAGAGAGTCTTCATATAGTTGCATAATTATTCGACTACTCATTGATCTTCACTTATATCTTTCGGAGTAGTTTGTTGTTGCTCTAGTGCTTCACTTATATCTTTCTAGACCACGTAGTGGTTTTATTTTATAGAAATAGATGAACTCTCAGGCGTCACTTATATTATTTTGAGAGTCATAAACAACATGGTAATTTGCTTTGGTTATGAATTTAGTCCTAATATGATGGGCATCCAAGAGGGATATAATAAAAACTTACATATGAAGTGCATTGAATACTAAGAGAAGTTTGATACTTGATAATTGTTTTGAGATATGGAGATGGTGATATTAGAGTCATGCTAGTTGAGTAGATGTGAATTTGAGAAATACTTGTGTTGAAGTTTGTGATTCCCGTAGCATGCGTATATGGTGAACCGTTATGTGACGAAGTCGGAGCATGATTTATTTATTTATTGTCTTCCTTATGAGTGGCGGTCGGGGACGAGCGATGGTCTTTTCCTACCAACCTATCCCCCTAGGAGCATGCGCGTAATACTTTGTTTCAATAACTAATAGATTTTTGCAATAAGTATGTGAGTTCTTTATGACTAATGTTGAGTCCATGGATTATACGCACTCTCACCCTTCCACCATTGCTAGCCTCTCTAGTACCGCGAAACTTTCGCCGGTACCATAAACCCACCATATATCTTTGTCAAAACAACCACCATACCTACCTATTATGGCATTTCCATAGCCATTCCGAGATATATTGCCATGCAACTTACCATCGTTCCATTTATTATGACACGCTCCATCATTGTCATATTGCTTTGCATGATCCTGTAGTCGACATCGTATTTTTGGCAAAGCCGCCGTTCATAATTTTTCATACATGTCACTCTTGATTCATTGCTATCTCGGTATACCGCCGGAGGCATTCATATAGAGTCATACTTTGTTCTAGTATCGAGTTGTAATCATTGAGTTGTAAATAAATAGAAGTGTGATGATCATCATTCATAGAGTATTGTCCCAAAAAAAGAGAAAGGCCAAAAAAGGGAAGGCCCGAAAAAAGGGACAATACTACTATCCTTTTACCACACTTGTGCTTCAAAGTATCACCATGATCTTCATGATAGAGAGTCTCCTATGATATCACTTTCATATACTAGTGGGAATTTTTCATTATAGAACTTGGCTTGTATATTCCAATGATGGGCTTCCTCAAAATGCCCTAGGTCTTCGTGAGCAAGCGAGTTGGATGCACACCCACTTAGTTCCTTTTGTTGAGCTTTCATATACTTATAACTCTAGTGCATCCGTTGCATAGCAATCCCTACTCACTCACATTGATATCTATTAATGGGCATCTCCATAGCCCGTTGATACGCCTAGTTGATGTGAGACTATCTTCTCCTTTTTTTCTTCTCCACAACCACCATTCTATTCCACATATAGTGCTATGTCCATGGCTCACGCTCATGTATTGCGTGAAGATTGAAAAAGTTTGAGAACACCAAAATTATTAAACAATTGCTTGGCTTGTCATTGGGGTTTTGCATGATTTAAATACGTTGTGTGGTGAAGATGGAGCATAGCCAGACTATATGATTTTGTAGGGATAACTTTCTTTGGCCATGTTATTTTGAGAAGACATAATTGCTTAGTTAGTATGCTTGAAGTATTATTATTTCTATGTCAATATTAAACTTTTGTCTTGAATCTTATGGATCTGAATATTCTTGCCACAATAAAGAGAACTACATGGATAAATATGTTAGGTAGCATTCCACATCAAAAATTCTATTTTTATCATTTACATACTCGAGGACGAGCAGAAATTAAGCTTGGGGATGCTGATACGTCTCCAATGTATCTATAATTTTTGATTGTTCCATGCTATTATATTATCAACCTTGGATGTTTTATATGCATTTATATGCTATTTTATATGATTTTTGGGACTAACCTATTAACCTAGAGCCCAATGCCAGTTTCTGTTTTTCCTTGTTTTAGAGTATCGCAGAAAAGGAAAATCAAACGGAGTACAATTGACCTAAAACTTCACGGAACTTATTTTTGGACCAGAAGAAGCCCACGGAGTATCGGAGATGGACCAGGAGAGTCCCGGGCTGCCCACGAGGGTGGGAGGGCGCCCACCCCCTGGGCGCGCCCCCTGCCTCGTGGACAGCCTGGAGATCCACTGACGTACTTCTTCCTCCTATATATACCCGTATACCCTAAAAACTTCGGGGAGCACAATAGATCGGGAGTTTCGCCGCCAGAAGCCTCCATAGCCACCGAAAACCAATCTAGACCCGTTCCAGCACCCTGTCAGAGGGGGAACCCTTCACCGATGGCCATCTTCATCATCCCGGCGCTCTCCATGATGAGGAGGGAGTAGTTCTCCCTCGGGGCTGAGGGTATGTACCAGTAGCTATGTGTTTGATCTCTCTCTCTCTCTCTCTCTCGTGTTCTTGAGGTGGTACGATCTTGATGTATCGCGAGCTTTGCTATTATAGTTGGATCTTATGATGTTTCTCCCCCTCTACTCGCTTGTAATGGATTGAGTTTTCCCTTTGAAGTTATCTTATCAGATTGAGTCTTTAAGGATTTGAGAACACTTGATGTATGTCTTGTCGTGCTTATCTGTGGTGACAATGGGATATCACGTGATCCACTTGATGTATGTTTTGGTGATCAACTTGCGGGTTCCGCCCATGAACCTATGCATAGGGGTTGGCACACGTTTTCGTCTTGAATCTCCGGTAGAATCTTTGGGGCACTCTTTGAAGTTCTTTGTGTTGTTTTGAATAGATGAATCTGAGATTGTGTGATGCATATTGTATAATCATACCCACGGATAGTTGAGGTGACATTGGAGTATCTAGGTGACATTAGGGTTTTGGTTGATTTGTGTCTTAAGGTGTTATTCTAGTACGAACTCTATGATAGATTGAACGGAAAGAATAGCTTCATGTTATTTTACTACGGACTCTTGAATAGATCGATCAGAAAGGATAACTTTGAGTTGGTTTCATACCCTACCATAATCTCTTCGTTCGTTCTCCTCTATTAGTGACTTTGGAGTGACTCTTTGTTGCATGATGACGGAAAGTTATATGATCCAATTATGTTATTATTGTTGAGGGAACTTGCGCTAGTGAAAGTATGAACCCTAGGCCTTGTTTCAACGCATTGCAATACCGTGTGTGCTCACTTTTATCATTAGTTACCTTGTTGTTTTTATATTTTTGTATTACAAAAACCTTTATCTACCATCCATATACCACTTGTATCACCATCTCTTCACCGAACTAGTGCACCAATACAATTTACCATTGTATTGAGTGTGTTGGGGACACAAGAGACTCTTTGTTATTTTGTTGCAGGGTTGTTTGAGAGAGACCATCTTCATCCTACGCCTCACACGGATTGATAAACCTTAGGTCATCCACTTGAGGGAAATTTGCTACTGTCCTACAAACCTCTGCACTTGGAGGCCCAACAACATCTACAAGAAGAAGGTTTTGTAGTAGACATCAGTGACCTGAAGACTTGTTACACTTGAGGACTGTGAATCCTCCAGCCGGTTAGGCGTCGCGTTCTGAGCATCCAAGAGTCATTGTGGATCGCCGGTGAACGAAGTCTGTGAAGGTTTGGAAGTCTACCTTGAAGACTTACCAGAGTGATTGGGCGAGGACTGTTTGTCCTTAGCTCAAGGGGAATAAGGTGAAGACGCGGTCTTCTGAGTTGAATCCCAGCCTCCCTAACCAGACGTACAGTTGTCACAGCAACTGGAACTAGTCCAACAAATACCTGTCCTCACCAAGCAACTGGTTCTACCTTTTACCTCCCTTTACTTACTGCTTGTCTTCATGAAGTCATTGCCTGCTTGCATGATATGATTGACTTCACTGTGTGAAGACTGTTGTTGATTGGCTTCATACTATCTTCCATCTTGATCCATACTACCTAGCTGTTGATAGTCTTCGTCCTTTCACTTTATTGCTTACTTGACTATGGCTTGTCTAGTGTAGTCTACCTCCCGCTGCATATTAATAGGTTCATTTCTACTGATTGTCTTCAAAGCCCCCGTGTTTTGAAGACTTTCATAAAAATCGCCTACTCACCCCCCTCTAGTCAATAACTAGCACTTTCAATGTGAGGCTCCCATGTTGGATCAAGGGCATTAGTTGGGAAAGCATTCCGGCAAGGATTCTATTGGCCCACAACCCTCCAAGATTTGGTCGAGCTAGTCACAAAGGGAACAACGTATATTGTTATGTGGTTCGACCAATAAAGATCTTTGTAGAATATGTAGGAGCCAATATGGGCATCCAGGTTCCGCTATTGGTTATTGACCAGAGAAGTGTCTCGGTCATGTCTACATAGTTCTCGAACCCGTAGGGTCCGCACGCTTAACGTTCGTTGATGATACAGTATTTATGAGTTATGCATGTTGGTAACCGAATGTTTTTCAGAGTTCCGGATAAGATCATGGACATGACGAGGAACTCCAGAATGGTCCGGAGATAAAGATTGATATATGGGATAATAGTGTCTGGACTCCGGAAGTGTTCCGGAATTCACCAGAAGGGGTTCCGGATGTTTCCCGAAATGTTTGGGTACGAGAACACTTTATTTGGGCCAAAGGGGAAAGCCCACAAGGTTTTTGGAAAGCGCAAAAAGAAGTTTTGCGGAGTCGAGGGGCCAGACACCAGGGTCCCTAGCGTCTGGGTCCAGACGCCGGGAACCCTGGCGTCTGGTCCTGGAGTCCGAGAAGGACTCTTGCCTTTCGAGTGAAACCGACTTTGTGGAGGCTTTTACTCCAAGTTTCGACCCCAAGGTTCAACATATAAATAGAGGGGTAGGTCTAGCACCCAAGAGAGATCAAGAAACACCAAGCCGTGTGCCGGCAACCCCGTCCCCTCTAGTTTATCCTCCGTCATAGTTTTCGTAGTGCTTAGGCGAAGCCCTGCAGAGATTGTTCTTCATCAACACCGTCACCATGTCGTCGTGTTGCCGGAACTCATCTACTACTTCGCCCCTCTTGCTGGATTAAGAAGGCGAGGACGTCATCGAGTTGAATGTTTGCTGAACGCGGAGGTGCCGTACATTCGGTACTTGATTGGGATGGATCGTGAAGGTGTATGACTACATCAACCGCGTTGATAAACGCTTCCGCTTATGGTCTACGAGGGTACGTAGACAACACTCTCCCCTCTCGTTGCTATGCATCACCATGACCTTGCGTGTGCGTAGGAAAATTTTGAAATTACTACGTTCCCCAACAGTGGCATTCAAGCCAGGTTTTATGCGTAGATGTTATATGCACGAGTAGAACACAAGTGAGTTGTGGGCGATACAAGTCATACTGCTTACCAGCATGTCACACTTTGGTTCGGCGGTGAAAGTGCGTTATATCGACTAGAGGGGGGGTGAATAGGCGATTTTTATGAAAGTCTTCAGAACATGGGAGTTCTGAAGACAAACGATAAAATTAAACCTATTACCATGCAGCGGAAGGTAGGCTACACTAGGCAAACCATAGTCAAGTATTCAATCAAGTGAAAGCACAAAGACTAATAGCAGCTAGGTAGTAAGGATCAGGTAGGAAGATATTGTGAAGCCAAACAGAACACGCAGTCACTCAGTGAAGACAAATGATAGAGAAAACATACAATGACTTCACAAGGAGTAACAGTAAGTAAAGTGAAGTGAAGATGAAACCAGTGACTCGTTGAAGACAATGATTTGTTGGACCAGTTCCAGTTGCTGTGACAACTGTACGTCTGGTTGGAGCGGCTAGGTATTTAAACCTTAGGACACACAGTCCCGGACACCCAGTCCTGAACACGCAGCTCAGGACACCCAGTCCTCACCGTATTCTCCTTGAGCTAAGGTCACATAGACCTCGCCCAATCACTCTGGTAAGTCTTCAAGGTAGACTCCCAAACCTTCACAGACTTCGTTCATCGGTAATCCACAATGTCTCTTGGATGCTCAGAACGCGATGCCTAACCGGCTGGAGGATGCACAGTCCTCAAGTGTAATAAGTCTTCAGATCACACAGACAAGAAGATTTTAAGTGATGCCCAATTCTCTCTGTCTCTGGTGGTTAGGGCTTTATCCTCGCAGGGAATTCTCTCTCAAAGGCTTCAAGGTGGGTTGCTCTCAAACGACAAAAGCCGTACTTTCAATTTGAGCAGCCAACCGTTTATGGTTGTAGGGGGTGGGCTATTTATAGCCACTTGGAAACCTGACCTGATTTGTCCGAAATGACCCTGGGTCACTAAGGAACTGACACGTGTCCCAACGGTCAGATTTCAAACTCACACGGCAACTTTACTTGGGCTACAAGCAAAGCTGACTTGTCCGACTCTGGACAAGATTCGCTCTCATAGTCTTCACTCGAAGACATAGGTTTTTGGTTTAGGCATCACTTCAGTCATTCTGACTGGTTCTCTTGGACCCCACTTAACAGTACGGTGGTTCCTATGACTCAACACAAAAGAAAAAGAACTACGAAAGATCTAAGTCTTCGAGCTCCATAGGCTTCATATCGTGTCTTCTCTTGTCATAGTCTTCAATGTGAATATCTTCATATACCACCTTTGACTTCAATGTATTCATAAAGTTTTAGGGGTCATCTCTGGTAGTAAAACCGAATCAATGAGGGACTTCTACCTGTGTTATCCTGCAATTCTCACAAACACATTAGTCCCTCAACTAGGTTTGTCGTCAATACTCCAAAACCAACTAGGGGTGGCACTAGATGCACTTACAATCTCCACCTTTTGGTGATTGATGACAAACTAGTTGAAGTTTTCAACGGGGAATATAATCTGTGAAATTGTAAAGAATAAGGAATTGTCTTCATAAGTTGCAAGGGCTCCCCCTGAAGATGTGCATATGAGTTAATTTGCTTTTGGAATGCAAATGCACATGGAAGGTTGTACTTGTGGAGATCCACTTCAACTTATGATGACAATCCACTATGAATGTGAAAGTATATGAAGATAATGACATGCATAATGGAAAATGGACGTCTGCAGAATGAGCTAAGTGCGGAATTTATCGCCGCACATGCGGAATTTATCTTCGCAAAGCAAGGTGGCAAATAAGTAGCAGACGACCATCTAGTTTAAGTGTTACAACTCATAAGAACCAAATGTAGCAAAAACGGGAGTTGTAAGCACGAAGCAAAATATAAAGCACCCGCCCATATGGACCCGCTTGAAGACTATCAATCTCATATGCTTCTCCCCCTTTTGTCAGTAATGACCAAAAAGGTTTGAAGACATAGAGCCTCTACTCGTCCCCATGAGGAGTAGGTGAAGTAGCAGGGTTGTTGGTGTTGTTTGGCGGTGAAGAAGAGCTTGGAGGTGCTGAAGGAGGTGGCGATGAAGTAGCATCATCTTCTTCCTCAATAGTTCTGGCAGTCACTGTGGCAGCAGAGGAAGAGAACTCAGAGTCTTCAAGGGATGGAGTTCCTAGCAGCACAGCCCTTCGAGGAGGTGTGGAGTCAAACTTGAATCTCTCAGTGAAGCCATCCTCTTGAAGATCAGCTTCAGAACACATCATTGAGAGCCCTTTCCATGTGCGGCGACAGGTTTCATGGGCAACGAAAGCATTCTTGGTGGCAAGATTTCGAGTGCGATTAACATCCACCAAGAGGCTTTTCATCTGACGCTTCAGCCAGTCATGATGCCTATCCTGTTTCTGATGTAGAGCCACAAGAAGCTCTCGGTCGTTGAGAACACGAGTGCGCTTCTTGGGTCTTGGAGCAGTGGCACTGTCAGTGGCTTCAGTTGAAGCAGGGTGTGGTGCACGTGTAGTGCCAGCCAAAGGATACACCCGAGAAACTGCTTCAACGCCTTCAACGTTCTGAGTAAAACTCTGATGTTCTGCATTCTGAAGACTTAGAGGTTGCTTGGCAGGCTCAGAATATATGGCTTCAGTAGACATGTCCACGTCAGGCAAGAAGATCCGATGGTTGCGGGTTGAGGGCTGATACGAGATGGCGGAGTGTAGCTTGATCAGCCGCATGACCCAAGGGGTGTAGAACTTCAAACCAAACAGATCAATGCCTGATGCAGCAAGTTGGCGTATGAAGAAGTCTTGTGCATTGAAGCATTTTCCATGAAGTATATAAAAGACCAAAGTCTTCATTGCACCCTGAAGCTTGGCATTTGGAGAGTGCCCTTTGATAGGCCAGAGAGTCCGCCTGATGATGTGATAGATGGTTCTGGGCAGGTACTCAAGGTCTTCAACGAAGAACTCTATGGGATAAGCAGCATCTTGGGGCAATGGCTTCATCATGCTGAGCATTTGACTCATATCAGGTTCTGGCCGCTGAAAGATGCTCTCAATAGCTTCAGCATGCAGCTGACAGCCTTGCTCGAAGAGATCGCCAGGAGTGGGCAAGCCAGTGAGCTCAATGATGTCAAATGCATTGGCTTCGTGATGAACATTGCCAGTCATCCACTCCAGGACCCAAGTCTTCGGATCTCTGCTATACCCTTTGATGTGAAGTGTGGCATAGAATTGTAGCAGCAACTCTTCATTCCAATGCTCTTCATCAGTAACAAACTGCAGCAAACCCACTTGCTTGAAGCAATCCAACGCTTCTTCTAGACAGGGCAGACCAGCTATAGCTTCAACATCAAGGCGCTTGTGTGGGAAGATGCGACCTTGGTTGTAAAGAATGCAAGAGTAATAGCTTCGCTGAGGATAGCTCCAAAACCGATCAGATGATATCCTTTCCCTTGAGTAGGGGTTCCTGGAGCTATTGAAGAACGTGTTGTCTGCCCTGAAGCCATTGATGTTGAAGGAGCCAGGTGCTGATGTAGGACCTGGAAACCTTGGCAGTCTTGGGATTGGCTTCTGGACCTGAGGCCTGTGCTCAACATGATAGTTGAATTGGGGACCGGCAGCAGACTCAGGAACAGAAGTGGCGGGATCAGTGGCTTCGCTGTCTTCTGAAGCTTTTGCTGGGGAGGGCTCCACATTAGCTTCATTGGTGGTTGTGGCAGCCTCAAGATTTTCATCCTCCACTTGACTAGCTGGAGGGTCGGTCACAGGCACGTTCTCCTGGAGAACTGCTTCTTGGTGGAACAAGGGAGTGGGATCTTGTGGTACTTCTTCTTCTGCGGCTGATGCAGCCGGAATGTCTTCAGCAGAGACTTGAGGCCTTGGACCTTTGCGAAGCCTGCGGAATGCAGACGACGCCTATGGAGTTGGAGTGGGCTGGGCCTCATAGTCTTCTTCCTCTTGTGGGCGATCCGCCCATGAAGCATCCTGTGCAAGTGGCGTCAGTGGACGACCAATGCTGATGAGTTTGTTGTTTTCAAACTGAGGAAGGACTACATCATCTTCTACATTGTCATGATGACCAATGTCTTCAGCAGTGATGGGATCAGCTGCTGGAATGTCTTCAGCTTCAGGAGCCTCTGTGGAAGCAGGCTCATGAACTGTCAGTTGACGTTCTGCGTCAGGATGAACCATAGAAATGGGTTCAACTATCAAGGGCTTTGTGGGAGCAGCTCGAGCTTTCTTGGTCTTTCTCTTTTTCTTGGTGGGGGCAGTAGGAGAGGCTTCAGAGTGTTTCCTCTTCCTGGCTTCAGCCTCAGCAGTTCTTGTCTTCTTGAGCTCTGAAGCTGTTGACCGGCTCTTTGGCTTCGAGCCAGTCATTCTTGTTGGGAAGACAATCGGAACTGCTTCTTGCCTTGGTGCATCAGATTCAGCCGTAGCAGGCTTCTTCTTCTTCTTTGCGGCCATCCTGGGGTCGATGCCAGGACGCCCAAGTGCTTTGCGCTTCTCAGCCTCATTATAGGCTTGCACACATCTGTCAGCCAGAGTCTTCATGCGCTCACGCGAACCCTGAGCTTCTGCACGCTTCTTCACAAAGGCTTCCTTGAGCTCGTGCATCATTGTCTTGAAGTTCTTCACTTCTTGCACGCTGAGCTTGGTCATATGCTTCTTGAACTGAGCCTTTTCATAGTCAATCTTCTGCTTCAGTTCAACAATGCGTTGGGCAATAGCAAGTTCTGAAGCAATGGCGCCTTGGAAGGCGACACTGAGGCCAATAGGTAGTTGCAGATCTTCAAAGCTGATGTTTGGCGTGTCAAACCACTCGTCAATGAAGTTGTGGATGATGGTGACATCAAAGAGAGGCAGATCATTGAAGATTTCTGCTTCTTCTTTGCTCTTGATGAGTTGCTCAAGAGCGTCATCTGCAAGATCTTCATCACTTGACAGATCAATGTCGTCATTGCGCAGGATGGCAGCAGCTGTTAGCTCTTTGCCAGTGTGAGACAGAGGCATCTTGGCCTTCTGGGGCTTGGAGACGCGTGATAAATCTTCAGACTGCACACTGTCTTCGGGAGGTGCAGTTGCCAATGGCTTCGCCCTTGAGATTTTTGGTGAAGGGGCTGGCTTTGAAGCTTTTGGCTTCTTCAACTGCTTTGGCTTCGGCACTGCAGGCGCGTCATCAGACTCAGTGTCAGCCGCAGGCTCATTCACTGCAGTCCCTTGAACCAAGATGTAGGTGATGAGGCCTTCAAGGTTGGCGAAAGGACCGATGACATTGGGTTCTGCATGTCATGTGCCATCTGCCCTTGGAGATGAGGGACCAGGGTTGAAGTCTAACCCAAAAGTCTTCTTGTTCTGCTTCGCAGAGTTTTGAGCAAACTGGAAGTTGCGCTTGAATAGATTGTCGTCACGACACCATAGCAGTGACGACGAGTGTGCATCAGCAGGATGTGGTCCACGGACCATGCATGGATAGAAACCTTGAGCAATGGCTTCATCTCTGGACCTGGGTAGAAGATTCTTGAATAGGATGTCTCCCCATGGTCTCTTGATGGCGTTTTTCTCAGCATACTCCTGGGTCACATATCTGTATTTGAACCATTGTTCTGCCCAATATCTTCGAATCCATTGGATTCGGGTCTTGCGCTGACTGTAATCCTCTTCGGGATATGTCTTGTACATTTCTGAGAGTTCATCTGGCAGATCTCTAGAGGTCTCACCACGACGCTTTCTGCCACCCTTCCTTGCCGCCTTTTCTGAAGCCATAAACTTTAACTTGAAAGGCTTCAAGATGTTCAAAGGCTTCAAAGGTTTTCGTTTGCTGGACCAACAGGAACTGGCTTCGGGAGAATTTATGTGATGCTGTAAGAATTCTGCAAATGAATGCAGACTATGAGAACCAAAGGATTCTCCCACGGACATGTACCTGTGACAGCATTAAGGTGCGAGGGAAGGGGAAGAGGTCATATGCATTCTCAGAAGATTTTAAAGATAAATCAGTTTAGAAGACATTGACCTCATCGTGCGAAGACATTCACTCATAGATAAGAAGTTGGTTCCAGATTTGTATGAATCCACAGATCAGTACAAGTGAGGAATCTAACTACTTTGTGAAGCACAAGTGAATATACTAGGCATGTTATGAGATGCAGTATGAGAGAGATCTAGCTTGTGTGAACAGAAACTGCTTGTGGTAGAAAGTGACGGATCAATAGGATCAACGGTGCTGTAAAAAAGGGAGTTTTATTTACCACACTGAGAATTTCTAGACGGAGTGGGAGATGAGGCCGAGCAGTTCACTCTTCCGTGCCCTAACTTGGTGATGGAGGACACCTATGGCGATGGCGGAGAGGACGATGTCCGCGGTCGGCGTGAAGACGGCGTCGGAGAGGTTGCGGCAGCGAAGCGCTTCGTCGTTGGCGTCATCGAGAGCTAGCGGTGGCGCTAGGGTTCGTGCGAGGGTGGAAGAAGAGATAATGACCGCTGTGAGTGTGTATTTATAGGCACAGGGGCGGCGCTGTGCTATTACACAGGTGCCCCTGGCGATTCGCATCTGAGGAACACGTGGCTAGTATGCGGAATTTTGGGGTTTGTTCCACGTCCCACGCATGCCTGGATTGTCGGGTGGTCGTTCCTACTTCTCCGGATTTCATGTGGAGGAATGAGCATTGAAAACGGACTTAATGGTTGTCTCTGTATCTTCTGCTGACAAGGACGCAGAGAAGACATTCGACAGTTTCAATAGAATGCATATGACTTGGAGAGATAGAGTTTGAGATAGAAAGCATAGAGAAGTTGGGGTCCGATCACATTCACTTAGTTCAAAAGATTCAACATGAAGACATAGCTATAAGTGAATGCTGTAGAGGACAGAACACTAGCATATATATATATATATATATATATATATATATATATATATATATATATATATAATCAACATAGTGAAGATAATCATGAAAATATGTTGAGTTTGAAGCCAAACCAAATGTGAAGACATTGCAAGGTAATGCCATGAGTGAAACACTTCAAAATAGAATGCTTGGTGGTGGCGTTACCCACCGTATAGGAAGTATTAGACCCAGACACGGCGCACAATTATCGTGGCGCTCAGAAGTCAAATTCCACATTAATGTATTCACACTTAGAATGTATGTCTTCATTGATTGAAGATATACTTCACTTCGTGTGTTGCACATCTAAGTCATCAATATGCATATGGGTTAGGATGTGTGCCTGATCACAGGACATTTGAGGATTCCAGGATATTTAGCTCACACCGTAACTTGCAAAACCTCTTCTCATCCAAGGGCTTGGTGAAGATATCTGCCAATTGCTCTTCAATGTTGACGTGTATGATATCAATGTCTTCCTTCACATGATCTCTGAGAAAGTGATGACGAATTTCAATGTGCTTTGTCTTCAAGTGCTGAACTGGGTTGTCGGCAATCTTGATGGCGCTTTCATTGTCGCAGTAAAGTGGCACTTGCTTCAGATGAATGCCATAGTCCTTGAGTGTTTGCTTCATCCACAGAAGCTGAGTGCAGCAAGATCCAGCAGCAATGTATTCAGATTCAGCAGTGGAGAGAGATACACAGCTCTGCTTCTTTGAAGACCAACATACAAGTGATCGTCCCAGAAAGTGACATGTGCCTGATGTAGACTTGCGATCAACTTTGTCACCAGCATAATCAGCATCCGAGAATCCAACCAGATCAAACTCTGAGCCCTTTGGATACCATAATCCTAGAGTTGGGGTGTGAGCCAAATATCGAAGAATTCGCTTCACAGCTAAGTGATGCGACTCCTTTGGTGCCGCTTGAAATCGAGCACACATGCAAACACTAAGCATAATATCTGGCCTAGATGCACATAGATAAAGTAAAGAACCAATCATGGAGCGGTATACCTTTTGATCGAACTCTTTACCATTGTCGTCAGGACCCAGATGATGTTTGGCTGGCATTGGTGTTGTGAAGCCTTTGCAGTCTTGCATACCGAACTTCTTCAGGCAATCTTTGAGGTACTTCTCTTGAGATATGAAGATGCCATTGCATTGTTGTCGTATTTGAAGACCAAGGAAGAACTTCAGCTCCCCCATCATGGACATCTGATATTGCTCTTGCATCATATATCCAAACTCTTCACTGAACTTCTAATTGGTGCAGCCGAAGATAATGTCATCCACATATATTTGGCACACAAACAGTTCACCATCATATGTCTTCGTGAAAAGAGTGGGATCTAGGGAACCAGGTATGAAGCCTTTGCTCTTTAGGAAGTATTTGAGTGTGTCATACCAGGCCCTAGGGGCTTGTTTGAGGCCATACAGTGCCTTGTTGAGCTTGTATACCATGTCAGGATGTTTTGGATTTTCAAAGCCAGGCGGTTGTGCAACATACACTTCTTCTTCAATCTTGCCATTGAGAAAGGCACTCTTCACATCCATTTGATATAGAAGTATGTTATGATGATTTGCATAGGCCAGCAGTATGCGTATGGCTTCAAGTCTAGCCACAGGAGCAAATGTTTCATCGAAGTCAATGCCTTCCACTTGAGTATATCCTTGAGCAACGAGACGAGCTTTGTTTTTGACAACTTGACCATGCTCATCTTGCTTGTTGCGGTATATCCATTTGGTGCCTATTATATTGTGCTTCCGTGGATCAGGACGCTTAACCAGTTCCCATACATTATTCAGCTCAAACTGTTGAAGCTCTTCTTGCATAGCTTGAATCCATTCAGGTTCCATGAAGGCTTCTTCAACTTTCTTGGGTTCTGATATCGAGACGAATGCGAAGTGCCCACAGAAATTTGCTAGCTGAGTTGCCCTTGAACGAGTGAGTGGACTAGGTGCATTGATGCTATCAATTATTCTTTCAATCTGCACTTCATTGGCAACGCGAGGATGTACAGGGCGAAGACTTTGCTCTTGTTGTTCATTGTCGTTGTTGGAAGGAATGTCTTCAGGCTGAGCATTGTCTTCATCTTGATCAGGTGCTGAAATGATAAGTTCTTCTTCAGGATGAGCTTCAGAAGGTATAATTTCTCCAGTTCCCATTAGCTTGATTGATTCACTGGATGGAACTTCATCTAGCACACTCGGCAGCTGCTCTCTTTGTGAGCCGTTGGTCTCATCGAACCGCACATCCACTGTTTCAACCACTTTGTAATGAAAGAGATTGAAGACTCTGTAGGAGTGCGAATCCTTTCCATATCCAAGCATAAAACCCTCATGTGCTTTTGGTGCAAATTTTGAGGTGTGATGTGGGTCCTTGATCCAGCACCTTGCGCCAAATACTCTGAAGTAACTGACATTTGGCTTTTTGCCAGTAAGGAGCTCATAAGATGTCTTGTTCAGTAGCTTGTGAAGATAAACACGATTGATTGTATGGCATGCAGTATCAATGGCTTCGGGCCAGAATTTTCTTGGGGTCTTGTATTCATCTAGCATCGTTCTGGCCATCTCAATTAGTGTTCTGTTATTGCGTTCGACGACGCCATTCTGCTGTGGCGTGTACGGGGCTGAGAATTCATGTGTGATGCCCAAGGTATCAAGATATGTATCAAGGCCAGTGTTCTTGAATTCAGTGCCATTGTCACTTCTGATGTGCTTTATCTTGGCGCCAAAATTGTTCATAGCTCGATTGGCGAAGCGTCTGAAGACATCCTGCACTTCAGTCTTGTAAAGGATTATGTGCACCCAAGTATATCTAGAATAATCATCAACAATAACGAAGCCATAGAGGCAAGCAGTAGTAGTTAGATTTGAGTAATGAGTGGGACCGAAAAGATCCATGTGAAGCAGTTCGAAGGGTTGAGTAGTAGTCATGATTGTCTTCGAGGGATGTTTGGCCCTCATCATCTTCCCTGCTTCACAGGCACCGCATAAGTGGTCTTTCTTGAACTTGACGCCCTCGATGCATATCACATGCTTCTTCTTCGCAAGGGTGTGGAGGTTCCTCATGCCAGCATGTCCAAGCCTCCGATGCCAGAGCCAGCATTCTGAAGCCTTTGCTAGAAGACATACTGCAAGCTGTGGCCCTGCTGAGAAATCTACCACGTACAAATCATCTTTTCGATACCCTTCAAACACTAGAGACTTGTCAGATTCCATTAGTACAAGGCAACGATATTTTCCAAACATTACGATCATGTTCAAATCGCAAAGCATTGAGACAGACATTAAGTTGAAGCCAAGGGATTCAACAAGCATGACTTTATCCATGTGTTGATCCCTTGAGATTGCAACTCTACCTAGACCCAATACCTTACTTTTACCAGTGTCAGCAAATGTGATGTGGCTCTTGTCGGATGGACGTAAGGTTGAGTCCATAAGAAGACTTCATTTGCCAGTCATGTGATTTGTACACCCACTGTCAATAATCCATTCTGAAGACGCTGGTGTCGTACCCTACAGTGCAGTTAGGGGGATAGGCTTCACCAAGAGCATTGTGAAGCAAAAACATTTGACGAACCAGTGGGTTATGAAAGCTTAGATCCAGGTTAGGACTAATAGGGAGGGTAGCAAGCGATTCAGGTACTAAGTACATAGTAAGACCATTTGGGCATTTGATCTTGCGCCCTACAAGATGTTTAAGGTCCCCAGCCTTAGCATCAGACAATTTTGGTTTTCTGCTGGAGACCTTTCCCTGCAAAAGAGAGTTAAGCCTTCTTAACCACCCACATCTTCAAGGGTGGCTTAGAAGCAATAAGTCTAAGTGCAGCATCTGAGAATTTTGGCTTTGAAGCCTTAGCAAACAGTCTTGCAGGCGGACAATAGTACTCATAAGAATGAGCAGAATAGTTCTTGCTCTTATGAACATGGCGGTTTGATGAACCGCTCTCATATTCATATGCCTGAGTATGATTTTCCTGCAAAACATTTGCGTTAGTGCGACTCAGGTGAGTCCTCTATCTGTATGAAGCCTTTGGACCGTATGAAGCCTTTGGTCTGAGGTTTGTCTTCTTCACGTGAGGTGTCATGATGACATTCACAGGAAGACTCTCCAGACACCTTTTCGGAACCCAGATCTTCTTCATAGGTGGTCCATTCCTGCAGTTAGTACCAATGTACCTGGCAAACACTTCACCATTCTGATTCTTAAACAGTATATAGTTTGCATCAAAGGATTCATCGATGATAATGGGGTTTGCACAAGTGAAGCCAGATAGATTGGATGGATCTGCTAAAGGTTCCTTTGCAGCAACCCACATGGTTTTGGGGTACTGCTCAGGTTTCCAATAAGAGCCATCTGCATTCATTTTCCTTATGAACCCTACACCCTCTTTCCTAGGGTTTCGGTTCAGAATCTGCTTTTTCAGGACATCACATAGCGTCTGATGCCCTTTAAGACTTTTGTACATCCCTGTTTCAAGCAATGTCTTCAACCTAGCATTCTCATCAGCAATAGTGGTGGTATCCTCAGCAGAGGGGTTAGTTACCGCATCAACAGTTGAAGATATTGCAACAGCAGTAGCAGTAGAACATTCAGCAACAGAAGTAGCATTATCACGCTCAATGCATTTAATACATGGTGGTTCAAATCCTTCCTGAGCGGGACTGATCTATTTGGCGCGAAGTGACTCGTTTTCCGTTTGAAGATCTTCATGAACCGCTCTCAATTTCTCAAGATCTTGCTTCCTTTGAAGATAATCATAGGAAAGCTTTTCATGAGTTGTTGAGAGAGTTTCATGACGACTTTCAAGTTCCTGATACTTAACGTGAAGATTTTTTATGTCTTCAATTAAGGATTCAGATCGAGTCATTTCAGCACCTAACAGATCATCGCTTCTGTCTAACAGTTTTTGAATATGTTCCATAGCTTTCTGTTGTTCAGTTGCAATTTTAGCAAGTGTTTTGTAGCTAGGTTTTGAACCACAATCAGACTCATCGTCACTAGATGTTTGATAGTGAGTAGTGCGTGTGTTTACCTTGGCACCGCGTGCCATGAAGCAGTAGGTAGAAGTGGAGTAGTCCTTGTCATTTGCATCGGTGTCGGTGATGAAGTCATTGTCTTCAGTGTTGAAGATGGACTTGGCAACGTATGCTGTAGCCAGACTTGCGATGCCTGAGTCGGATTCCTCCTCAGACTCCACCTCCGCCTCCTCAGAAGCAGACTCCTCCTCTGAATCCATTTCCTTGCCAACAAACACACGTGCCTTGCCAGATGAGCTCTTCTTGTGTGATGAAGACTTTGAGGAAGACTTGGAAGAAGACTTTGAGTATTTCTTCTTCTTCTTGTCGTCAGAGTCATATTCCTTGCTCTTCTTCTTCTTTTTGTTCTCATTGTCCCACTGTGGACACTCGGAGATGAAGTGGCCAAGTTTCTTGCACTTGTGACATGTTTTCTTCTTGTAGTCATGAGCAGGAGCTTCATCATTCCTTGAACTTGATCGGGAAGACTTTCTGAAGCCTTTCTTCTTGGTGAATTTTTGGAACTTCTTGACAAGCATAGCAAGTTCCCTTCCAATGTCTTCAGGGTCATCAGAACTGCTGTCAGATTCTTCTTCAGATGAGGAGACAGCTTTTGCCTTCAAGGCATGAGTTCGCCCATAGTTTGGACCGCAGATCTCTCTTTTCTCCGAAAGCTGAAACTCATGTGTGTTGAGCCTCTCAAGTATGTCATACGGATTGAGTGTCTTGAAATCAGGACATTCTTGAATCATCAGGGCCAGGATGTCAAACGAACCATCAAGTGATCTCAGCAGCGTCTTGACGACTTCGTGTTTGGTAATCTCAGTGGCGCCGAGGGCTTGAAGCTCATTTGTGATGTCGGTGAGTCGGTCAAATGTGTGCTGGACATTCTCATTGTCATTTCTCTTGAAGCGGTTGAAGAGATTGCGAAGGACACTGATTCTCTGATCTCTCCGGGTTGAGATGCCTTCATTGACCTTGGAGAGCCAGTCCCAGACCAGCTTGGATGTCTTCAAAGCACTCACACAGCCATACTGTCCTTTGGTCAGATGACCACAGATGATATTCTTGGCAGTAGAGTCCAGTTGAACGAATTTCTTGACATCAGCAGCAGTGACACCTTCTCCAGCCTTGGGAACGCCGTTCTCGACGACATACCATAGGTCGACATCAATGGCTTCAAGATGCATACGCATCTTATTCTTCCAGTAGGGATATTCAGTTCCATCGAAGACGGGGCACGCAGCGGAGACTTTAATTATCCCTGCAGTCGACATAGCTAAAACTCCAGGTGGTTAAACTGAATCACACAAAACAAGGGAGCACCTTGCTCTGATACCAATTGAAAGTGCGTTATATCGACTAGAGGGGGGGTGAATAGGCGATTTTTATGAAAGTCTTCAGAACATGGGAGTTCTGAAGACAAACGATAAAATTAAACCTATTACCATGCAGCGGAAGGTAGGCTACACTAGGCAAACCATAGTCAAGTATTCAATGAAGTGAAAGCACAAAGACTAATAGCAGCTAGGTAGTAAGGATCAGGTAGGAAGATATTGTGAAGCCAAACAGAACACGCAGTCACTCAGTGAAGACAAATGATAGCGCAAACATACAATGACTTCACAAGGAGTAACAGTAAGTAAAGTGAAGTGAAGATGAAACCAGTGACTCATTGAAGACAATGATTTGTTGGACCAGTTCCAGTTGTTGTGACAATTGTACGTCTGGTTGGAGCGGCTAGGTATTTAAACCTTAGGACACACAGTCCCGGACACCCAGTCCTGAACACGCAGCTCAGGACACCCAGTCCTCACCGTATTCTCCTTGAGCTAAGGTCACATAGACCTCGCCCAATCACTCTGGTAATTCTTCAAGGTAGACTCCCAAACCTTCACAGACTTCGTTCACCGGCAATCCACAATGTCTCTTGGATGCTTAGAACGCGACGCCTAACCGGCTGGAGGATGCACAGTCCTCAAGTGTAATAAGTCTTCAGATCACACAGACAAGAAGACTTAAGTGATGCCCAATTCTCTCTGGCTCTGGTGGTTAGGGCTTTATCCTCGCAGGGAATTCTCTCTCAAAGGCTTCGAGGTGGGTTGCTCTCAAACGACAAAAGTTGTACTTTCAATTTGAGCAGTCAACCGTTTATGGTTGTAGGGTGTGGGCTATTTATAGCCACTTGGCAACCCGACCTGATTTGTCCAAAATGACCCTGGGTCACTAAGGAACTGACACGTGTCCCAACGGTCAGATTTCAAACTCACACGACAACTTTACTTGGGCTACAAGCAAAGCTGACTTGTCCGACTCTGGACAAGATTCGCTCTCATAGTCTTCACTCGAAGACATAGGTTTTTGGTTTAGGCATCACTTCAGTCATCCTGACTGGTTCTCTTGGACCCCACTTAACAGTACGGTGGTTCCTATGACTCAACACAAAAGAAAAAGAACTACGAAAGATCTAAGTCTTCGAGCTCCATAGGCTTCATATCGTGTCTTCTCTTGTCATAGTCTTCAATGTGAATATCTTCATATACCACCTTTGACTTCAATGTATTCATAAAGTTTTAGGGGTCATCTCTGGTAGTAAAACCGAATCAATGAGGGACTTCTACATGTGTTATCCTGCAATTCTCACAAACACATTAGTCCCTCAACTAGGTTTGTCGTCAATACTCCAAAACCAACTAGGGGTGGCACTAGATGCACTTACGGGCGGTATCGTTGGATGAAGCGGCCTGGACCGACATTACGTGTACGCTTACACGCGACTGGTTCTACCGACGTGCTTTGCACATAGGTGGCTGGCGGGTGTCAGTTTCTCGAACTTTAGTTGAACCGAGTGTGGCTACGCCCGGTCCTTGAGAATGTTAAAACAACACTAACTTGACGAACTATCGTTGTGGTTTTGACGCGTACGTAAGAACGGTTCTTGCTCAGCCCGTAGCAGCCACGTAAAACTTGCAACAACAAAGTAGAGAACGTCTAACTTGTTTTTGCAGGGCATGTTGTGATGTGATATGGTCAAGACATGATGCTATATTTTATTGTATGAGATGATAATGTGATCATGTTTTGTAACCGAGTTATCGGCAACTGGCAGGAGCCATATGGTTGTCGCTTTATTGTATGCAATGCAATCACCCTATAATGCTTTACTTTATCACTAAGAGGTAGCGATAGTCATAGAAGCATAAGTTGGCGAGACGACAACGATGCTACAATGGAGATCAAGGTGTCGCGCCGGTGACGATTGTGATCATGACGATGCTTCGGAGATGGAGATCACAAGCACAAGATGATGATGGCCATATCGTATCACTTATATTGATTGCATGTGATGTTTATCTTTTATGCATCTTATCTTGCTTTGTTTGATGGTAGCATTATAAGATGATCTCTCACTAAATTTCAAGATAAAAGTGTTCTCCCTGAGTATGCACCGTTATGAAGTTCTTCGTGCTGAGACACCAGGTGATGATCGGGTGTGATAGGCTCTACGTTCAAATACAATGGGTGCAAAATAGTTGCACACGCAGAATACTCAGGTTAAACTTGACGAGCCTAGCATATGCAGATATGGCCTCGGAACACTGAGACCCGAAAGGTCGACCGTGAATCATATAGTAGATATGATCAACATAGTGATGTTCACCATTGAAAACTACTCCATCTCACGTGATGATCGGACACGGTTTAGTTTATTTGGATCACGTGATCACTTAGATGATTAGAGGGATGTCTATCTAAGTGGGAGTTCTTAAGTAATATGATTAATTGAACTAAATTTATCATGAACTTAGTACCTGATAGTATTTTGCTTGTCTATGTTGATTGTAGATAGATGGCCCGCGCTATTGTTCCATTGAATTTTAATGCGTTCCTTGAGAAAGCAAAGTTGAAAGATGATGGTAGCAATTACACAAACTGGGTCCGTAACTTGAGGATTATCCTCATTGCTGCACAAAAGAATTACGTCCTGGAAGCACCGCTAGGTGCCAGACCTGCTGCAGGAGCAACACCAGATGTTATGAACGTCTGGCAGAGCAAAGCTGATGACTACTTGATAGTTCAGTGTGCCATGCTTTACAGCTTAGAATCGGGACTTCAACGACGTTTTGAACGTCATGGAGCATATGAGATGTTCCGGGAGTTGAAGTTAATATTTCAAGCAAATGCCCGAATTGAGAGATATGAAGTCTCCAATAAGTTCTATAGCTGCAAGATGGAGGAGAATAGTTCTATCAGTGAACATATACTCAAAATGTCTGGGTATCATAATCACTTGACTCAACTGGGAGTCAATCTTCCTATTGATAGTGTCATTGACAGAGTTCTTCAATCACTGCCACCAAGCTACAAAAGCTTCGTGGTGAACTATAATATGCAAGGGATGAATAAGACAATTCCCGAGCTCTTCGCGATGCTAAAGGCTACGGAGGTAGAAATCAAAAAGGAGCATCAAGTGTTGATGGTCAACAAGACCACAAGTTTCAAGAAAAAAGGGTAAAGGAAAGAACAAGGGGAACTTCAAGAAGAACGGCAAACAAGTTGCTGCTCAAGAGAAGAAACCCAAGTCTGGACCTAAGCCTGAGACTGAGTGCTTCTACTGCAAACAGACTGGTCACTGGAAGCGGGACTGCCCCAAGTATTTGGCGGATAAGAAGGATGGCAAGGTGAACAAAGGTATATGTGATATACATGTTATTGATGTGTACATTACGAATGCTCGCAGTAGTACCTGGGTATTTGATACTAGTTCTATTGCTAATATTTGCAACTCGAAATAGGGGCTACGGATTAAGCGAAGATTGTCTAAGTACGAGGTGACGATGCGCGTGGGAAATGGTTCCAAAGTCGATGTGATTGCCGTCGGCATGCTACCTCTACATCTACCTTCGGGATTAGTTTTAGACCTGAATAATTTTTATTTGGTTCCAGCGTTGAGCATGAACATTATATCTGGTTCTTTTTTGATGCGAGACGGTTATTCATTTAAATCAGAGAATAATGGTTGTTCTATTTATATGAGTAATATCTTTTATGGTCATGCACCCTTGAAGAGTGGTCTATTTTTGTTGAATCTCGATAGTAGTGATACACATATTCATAATATTGAAGCCAAAAGATGCAGAGTTGATAATGATAGTGCAACTTATTTGTGGCACTTCCGTTTGGGTCATATTGGTGTCAAGCGCATGAAGAAACTCCATACTGATGGACTTTTGGAATCACTTGATTATGAATCACTTGGTACTTCTGAACCATGCCTCATGGGCAAGATGACTAAAACGCTGTTCTCCGGAACTATGGAGCGAGCAACTGATTTATTAGAGATCATACATACTGATGTATGTGGTCAAATGAATGTTGAGGCTCGCGACGGGTATTGTTATTTTCTCACCTTCACAGATGATTTAAGCAGATATGGGTATATCTACTTAATGAAACATAAGTCTGAAACATTTGAAAAGTTCAAATTTCAGAGTGAAGTTGAAAATCATCGTAACAATAAAATAAAGTTTCTACGGTCTGATCGTGGAGGAGAATATTTGAGTTATGAGTTTGGTCTGCATTTGAAACAATGCGGAATAGTTTCGCAACTCACGCCACCCGGAACACCACAGCGTAATGGTGTGTCCGAACGTCGTAATCATACTTTACTAGATATGGTGCGATCTATGATGTCTCTTACTGATTTCCCGCTATCGTTTTGGGGTTATGCTTTAGAGACGGTTGCATTCACGTTAAATATGGCATCATCGAAATCCGTTGAGACGACGCCTTATGAACTGTTGGTTGGCAAGAAACCAAAGTTGTCGTTTCTTAAAGTTTGGGGCTGCGATGCTTATGTGAAAAAGCTTCAACTTGATAAGCTCGAACCCAAATTGGAGATATGTGTCTTCATAGGATACCCAAAGGAAACTGTTGGGTACACCTTCTATCACGGATCCGAAGGCAAGACTTTTGTTGCTAAATTTGGATCCTTTCTAGACAAGGAGTTTCTCTCGAAAGAAGTGAGTGGGAGGAAAGTAGAACTTGATGAGGTAATTGTACCTGCTACCTTGTTGGAAATTAGTTCATCACAGAAACTGATTCCTGTGACACCTACACCAATTAGCGAGGAAGCTAATGATATTGATCATGAAACTTCAGATCAAGTTACTACTGAACCTCGTAGGTCAACCATAGTAAGATCCGCACCAGAGTGGTACGGTAATCCTATTATGGAGGTTATGTTACTAGACCATGACGAACCTACGAACTATGAAGAAGCGATGGTGAGCCCAGATTCCGCGAAATGGCTTGAGGCCATGAAATCTGAGATGGGATCCATGTATGAGAACAAAGTGTGGACTTTGGTTGACTTGCCCAATGATTGGCAAGCCATTGAGAATAAATGGATATTCAAGAAGAAGACTGACGCTGACGGTAATGTTACTGTCTACAAAGCTCGACTTGTTGCGAAAGGTTTTCGGCAAGTTCAAGGAGTTGACTACGATGAGACCTTCTCACCCATAGCAATGCTTAAGTTCGTCCGAATCATGTTAGCTATTGCTGCATTTTATGATTATGAAATTTGGCAAATGGATGTAAAGACTGCATTCCTGAATGGATTTTTGGAAAAAGAGTTGTATATGATGCAACCTGAAGGTTTTATCGATCCAAATGGTACTAACAAGGTTTGCAAGCTCCAGCGATTCATTTATGGACTGGTGCAAGCCTCTCGAAGTTGGAATAAACGCTTTGATAGTGTGATTAAAGCATATGGTTTTATACAGACTTTTGGAGAAGCCTGTATTTACAAGAAAGTGAGTGGGAGCTCTGTAGCATTTCCAATATTATATGTGGATGACATATTATTGATTAGAAATGATATAGAATTTTTGGATAGCATAAAAGGATACTTGAATAAGAGTTTTTCAATGAAAAACCTCGGTGAAGCTGCTTACATATTGGGCATCAAGATCTATAGAGATAGATCATTAATTGGACTTTCACAAAACACATACCTTGACAAAGTTTTGAAAAAGTTCAAAATGGATCAGGCAAACAAAGGGTTCTTGCCTGTGTTACAAGGTGTGAAGTTGAGTAAGACTCAATGCCCAACCACTACGGAAGATAGAGAGAAAATGAAAGATGTTCCCTATGCTTCAGCCATAGGCTCTATCATGTATGCAATGTTGTGTACCAGACCTGATGTGTGCCTTGCTATTAGTTTAGCAGGGAGGTACCAAAGTAATCCAGGAGTGGATCACTGGACAGCGGTCAAGAACATTCTAAAATACCTGAAAAGGACTAAGGATATGTTTCTCGTTTATGGAGGTGACAAATAGCTCATCGTAAATGGTTATGTCGATGCAAGCTTTGACACTGATCTGGACGATTCTAAATCGCAAACCGGATACGTGTTTATATTGAACGGAGGACCTGTCGGTTGGAGCAGTTCTAAACAGAGCATCATGGCAGGATCTACATGTGAAGCGGAGTACATTGCTGCTTCGGAAGCAGCGAATGAAGGAGTCTGGATGAAGGAGTTCATATCTGATCTAGGTGTCATACCTAGTGCATCGGGTCCAATGAAAATCTTTTGTGACAATACTGGTCCAATTGCCTTGGCAAAGGAATCCAGATTTCACAAGAGAACCAAGCACATCAAGAGACGCTTCAACTCCATCCGGGATCAAGTCCAGGTGGGAGACATAGAAATTTGCAAGATACATACGAATCTCAATGTTGCAGACCCGTTGACTAAGCCTCTTCCACGAGCAAAACATGATCAGCACCAAGGCTCCATGGGTGTTAGAATCATTACTGTGTAATCTAGATTATTGACTCTAGTGCAAGTGGGAGACTGATGCCCTAGAGGCAATAATAAAGTTATTATTTATTTCCTTATATCATGATAAATGTTTATTATTCAAGCTAGAATTGTATTAACCGGAAATATGATACATGTGTGAATACATACACAAACATAGTGTCACTAGTATGCCTCTACTTGACTAGCTCGTTGATCAAAGATGGTTATGTTTCCTAACCATAGACATGAGTTGTCATTTGATTAAACGGGATCACATCATTAGGAGAATGATGTGATTGACTTGACCCATTCCGTTAGCTTAGCACTTGATCGTTTAGTTTGTTGTTGTTGCTTTCTTCATGACTTATACATGTTCCTATGACTATGATATTATGCAACTCCCGTTTACCAGAGGAACACTTTGTGTGCTACCAAACGTCACAACGTAACTAGGTGATTATAAAGGTGCTCTTCAGGTGTCTCCAAAGGTACTTGTTGAGTTGGCGTATTTCAAGATTAGGATTTGTCACTCTGATTGTCGGAGAGGTATCTCTGGGCCCACTCGGTAATGCACATCACTATAAGCCTTGCAAGCACTGTAACTAACGAGTTAGTTGCGGGATGATGTATTACAGAACGAGTAAAGAGACTTTCCGGTAACGAGAATGAACTAGGTATTGAGATACCGACGATCGAATCTCGGGCAAGTAACATACCGATGACAAAGGGAACAACGTATATTGTTATGTGGTTCGACCGATAAAGATCTTTGTAGAATATGTAGGAGCCAATATGGGCATCGAGGTTCCGCTATTGGTTATTGACCAGAGAAGTGTCTCGGTCATGCCTACATAGTTCCCAAACCCGTAGGGCCCGCACGCTTAACGTTCGTTGACGATATAGTATTTATGAGTTATGTATGTCGGTAACTGAATGTTGTTCGGAGTTTCGGATAAGATCACTGACATGACGAGGAACTCCAGAATGGTCTGGAGATAAAGATTGATATATGGGATAATAGTGTTTGGACTCCGGAAGGGTTCCGGAATTCACCGAAAGGGTTTCCGGATGTTTCCCGAAATGTTTGGGTACGATAACACTTTATTTGGGCCAAAGGGGAAAGCCCACAAGGTTTTTGGAAAGTGCAAAGGGAAGTTTTGCAAAGTCGAGGGGCCAGACGCCAGGGTTCCCGGCGTCCCCAGACGTCGGGAACCCTGTCGTCTGGTCCTGGAGTCCGAGAAGGACTCTTGCCTTTCGGGTGAAACTGACTTTGTGGAGGCTTTTACTCCAAGTTTCGACCCCAAGGTTCAACATATAAATAGATGGGTAGGGCTAGCACACAAGAGAGATCAAGAAACACCAAGCCGTGTGCCGGCAACCCCGTCCCCTCTAGTTTATCCTCTGTCATAGTTATCGTAGTGCTTAGGCAAAGCCCTGCGGAGATTGTTCTTGACCAACACCGTCACCATGCCGTCGTGCTGCCGGAACTCATCTACTACTTCGCCCCTCTTGCTGGATCGAGAAGGCGAGGACGTCATCGAGCTGAATGTGTGCTGAACTTGGAGGTACCGTACGTACGGTACTTGATCGGGACGGATCGTGAAGGTGTATGACTACATCCAGAGGTGGAGGACGAAATTTTTAAGGTGTGGCGACACGCCGTACTCTTGTCTGACGGCCATGACCTGTGAAGGAGGCGGTGCTGGGCAGCTGGCTACCGTCATGCTGCTCGTGCCGTCACTCACTACCACCGCTTGCTAGGCCACAACTGCATCCCTTCACGCTTGCTCGACGTCTCGATGCCCAACCTCAGCCGCCGTTGGCCGTCTCGTCCTGGCCTAGCTAGCCGCCGCCGTGCTAGGAAACAGAGAGGAAAACGTGGAGGTTTTTCTAGGGTTGTTGCATGTGCCGGAGTGCGTCTCGGGTCGCTGGTTGGCTTCGTGCGGTCTGGGGCGATCGGTTCAGTAGTTGATCGGTGGTTCAAGGCCTCATGGGCCTGCGTCTCCGTGGCCCATTCTAGCAAATGGTGACTTTCCCATTGATACGACAAGTCAAACGAGTCAACGAGCGTACCCAGCCAGCGAATAGCACGTTATGTGTAGGTATATAATTTTTTTGCACCACATTAAGGTATGGCGGCTGCCACCCCTCTCCCATCGGGGTCCTCTGCCAGTGACTACATCAACCGCATTGATAAACGCTTCCACTTACGGTCTACGAGGGTACATAGACAACACTCTCCCCTCTCATTGCTATGCATCACCATGACCTTGCGTGTGTGTAGGAAAATTTTGAAATTACTACGTTCCCCAACAAAGCTCTGGTGGGCGAAGATGTCGAGGCCCAGCTGGAAGGTTACTGGAGGAGGCTGTCGGTGTCAAAACCAGCGGATCTCGGGTAGGGGGACCCGAACTGTGCGTCTAAGGCGGATGGTAACAGGAGGCAGGGGACACGATGTTTACCCGAGTTCGGGACCTCTCGATGGAGGTAATACCCTACGTCCTGCTTGATTGATCTTGATGATATGAGTATTACAAGAGTTGATCTACCACGAGATCGTAGAGGCTAAACCCTAGAAGCTAGCCTATGGTATGATTGTTGTTGTCCTGCGGACTAAACCCTCCGTTTTATATACACCGGAGGGGGCTAGGGTTACACAGAGTCGGTTACAAGGGAGGAGATCTACATATCCGTATTACCAAGCTTGCCTTCCACGCCAACGAAAGTCCCATCTGAACATGGGACGAAGTCTTCAATCTTGTATCTTCATAGTCCAACAGTCCGGCCAAAGGACATAGTCCGGCTGTCCGGAGACCCCCTAATCCAGGACTCCCTCAGTAGCCCCTGAACCAGGCTTCAATGACAATGAGTCCGGCGTGTAGATTTTTCTTCAGCATTGGAAGGTGGGTTCTTCTTCCTAATACTCCATAGAAGATTTTGAACACAAGAATAGTGTCCGGCTCTGCAAAATAAGTTCCACATACCACCATAGAGAGAATAATATTTCCACAAATCTAATCTGCTGACACGTTTAGCAACATGACATTATGCCATGGCCCGGTCTTTATTCGAACCATTTTTCTCAACCAGCACTGCACATATTGCGAGGCGATTTTCTTGACACGTCTTGTCAAAGCAGAGATCGTGCCCCCCTTATTACGGGATTCTCATCAATACGGACGTGGGTAACCCAATCGTGCCCGCTGGTATGACTCCTCAATTTTAGGCAAGTCCCAAACGGCCATGAGGAGGACTCTTGATATTCACCCTCTTTATAAAGAGGCCAAGGCTTGTCCTTTTTCCCTCTCGTGCTCAATCGAATCCTTCCCCTGCCTCGAGTTCCAACACCCAAGGCTCAAGTCGGGCGCTTCGGACCTTCAACCATGTCCGGATCCAACCTCCAAGGTCGGTGGACGCCTTCCTCTATCACAGAGGAAGACATCAAGAAGCTAAGAGAGGCCAGGTATTTGACCCTCGAAATCTCGCACAGGCTACCTGCTCGAGGGCAGGTCATTCCCTCTCCCGAACCCGGCGAGAGCGTTGTATTCATATCTCATTTCCTCCGAGGGCTAGGCCTCGCTCTGGATCCCTTTGTTAGGGGGCTCATGTTCTATTATGGGATGGATTTCCATGACCTGGCCCCGGATTCCCTCCTTCACATCTCGTCGTTCATCGTCGTGTGTGAGGCCTTCCTCCGCATTACCCCGCACTTCGGCTTGTGGCTCAAGACTTTCAATGTGAAGCCAAAGATGATCGAGGGGCGACACGCAGAGGCGGAGGTGCCGTGATAAGCAAAAGTGCTGATGTTCCGTGGCCAGAGGGTTCCTTCCCGGAGGTGTCCGGTTTATGGCAACCGGAGTGGTTTTATATCACAGCTCCCCGAAGTGCCAAGTGGGTAGCCACCCCTGCCTTTCGCTCGGGCCCCCCACCACAACTAATGTCATGGATCAGCAAGGGGCTGAAGTGGGGGCCAGTAAATGATGTGTCGATATTGCAGAGTCGCATCCGAGATCTCCTCGAGAGAGATGTCGGCCTGGTCACGGTAATGCAAGTCATGCTAGTTCGTCGAGTCCTGCCTTGCAAACATCGACCCCTCCCTATGTGGGAATTCAACCCAGAAGGACCGCGAACTATTCAGTACTTCTTCGGCATGACGCTCGAAGAGATGTACAAATTGTTCTTAGGACCACAAATAAAGTGTCCTAGCAAGCGACGAAATGCTTCGGGGAGTTGAAAATAAGCATAGATCCGGAGATTCCCAAATAGGGGACACTACCGAGGATGCGGGTCTGAGCTGTAATCACCCAGATACCCAAGTAAGTAATCTCGTGACCGAACACACTGTCTTTTTATTTATCATAACATCATTCTGAAAAATCGCTCTTTGACTAGTACTGGGTAATAAAGGCGAATATGATCAGGTGTTCAGCCCCCCTTCCCGAAGATTCAGCAAATCCAGTACTAGCCAGAATGCTTGAGTCGGCGCCTTATTAGGCGCCCTCAGGGGAAGATAAAGGGGAGAATAAAGAGGCTGAAAGCGGGCCTCGCTCATTATTCATCCAAACCGGGGGAATTAGCGCCTCCGCGAAGGAGGATAACCAGGGAGAAGAATCTGAAATTCCCTCTCCCCAAGGAAGGAAGAGGACCACCTCTGAAGACCCGGAAACAAAGATTTCCAAACGGGGGAAGAAATCTTCGCCAGAGGGTCCTGCCTCAGAGGGTACTCTTGCCGCACAGTGTCCGCAAGGGGATCAGCCCTCTACCGAGTTGTAAGTAAACAAAAGGTACTTAATAGTAAAAATATCCTACATTACTTCTGAAGACAATAACCGAAGCATATGTTTTGTAGTTCGGGTTGTAGCCCTTCTCGACAGAGTTTGTCTTCGGGGGATCTTCTTCCGGAGATGATGGAGAGCGAAACACCTCCCCCTGCCTCTCCGCCTCATGAGGCGGGCGACCCTGAAGTGTCGTCGCGGAGGGTTTCTCCTGATCAGCCAAGGCCAGAGGGTAATCCGTTGGCCACCCGGGTCCTCAGTATTCGGCTCCTAAAGAGAGCAACAAAAAGAGTCTGGAACCGTACAGTGTGCGGTCGGACGCATTGAAGGATCTTCTGGAGCAAGCGGCCATCTCAGAAGCACGTTGTACGCTAATGGGTACGGTGATTGAGAGGATTTCATCCGCCGAAAGCGGGTTGCATGAAGCTTTTATGAGTCTGCTGAAAGGCTTTGAGGTACGTGAAACAGTGTATGTTTTTGACAGTACCGCACACGTTAGGTGTGCCCTATGCAGATAGTAGCCCCTGAGACTCTGGTTGCCGTCGAGAACGGCGGCAAACAGAGGATCATAGTCCCAGTCAATAATCAAGCCGCCGTCATGTGCAGGTGGCTGAAGGTCCGGTGGCTAGCCGGATTGATGAGTTTGCCGAGTTGAAGCGGCAATTTGATGCGGCAGATGCCGACATCGTGCTTGTCAACAAGCGGCTCGACGAGGCACACGGTATGTGATTTCTCCGGTGATCAACACATAGTAAGAGGAGCATGATGCCAGTATCTTTAATATGTTTTGACTACAGATGGAGCTGCCGCCGTGGAGACCCTTCGGGCGGAACTTGCCCGAGCCAAGGAACAAGCCAGGAATAGTAATGCGGCCGCTCTAAAGGCGGTCGAAGAGCTGAGGGCCGAAAAGGTCGCGCATTGCCAAAGCAAGGAAAAAATAGCCAAAATGGCCGTTGAGTTGAAAGATGCCGTCGACCGTTACCAACTTCTTGAAAAAGAAAGTCGGGCGAAGGCGACGGACCTGGAGAAGGCCATGGTAGCAGCCAAGGAAGCCCGCTCCAAATCAGAGCATCGAAGGAGGAGCTGCATCAAGCTGGGGATATCGCGGCTGGGAAGCCCTTTTTGTTGCGGACTAAGTTTGGAGGTCCAAAGTATGCCCCTCTTGATCAACTATGGAGTTCTGCAGACGCATACATGGATTTGGCAGCAAGTGCTGCTGATGCGGCCGAGTACTTCAAGGATCAAAAAGATCGTGAACTGGAAAAGCTGTTCTGGTCACAGTTCCATGCTCCAGTGCGTCCGCTGCTGTTGAATGAGCGAATGGCCGAGTGGGCCAAGCTCCATAGGTTGTCCGGGCTTACCATGAGGTCTGTTGTGGATCATCTGTGGCCAGAAGGGCCAAGGCCGGATAGTTACTTTAGTTTAGTGCAACAATTCCTTAGTGTTGTGCCGCACATCGATGCTATGAAGAGGTCGGCGTGCATAGAGGGTGCGCGGATGGCACTTGCCCGTGTCAAGACATACTGGGTAGAGATGGAGGCCACCACTATTGCAACACAGGGTTCGGTCGTGGGCCAAGTAGCTGCTGAGCACTACTTTGAAGAAGTCCTTGAAGGCGCTCGTTCGATAGAGGCTCAGTGCTCGAAGAATATAATGTTCTAGTGACATCTATTCCCATTGTAAAAACAATGTTTTATTGAATTATGAAGGTTGTGTTTATACTTTTGCCTAAAAGTATTATGATGCCTCCTGTGCGGCCGTTTATGTATTTATGTATATAACCTGAAAGTTTGCAGTCGTCGGCTTCAGCCCCCACGTATATAATGTGGGGGTGTTCGCAAAAAACGTGTATTCACACTTAATCCAACGTCTTGGTCCATGAAGGAGGAGGTAGCGCAGCGAACGAGGCAATCGAACTATATTGCTTTAACACTTTCACTTAGCCATAGGAGTTTGACGGTGGGACTACTATGTAGCCCCTAGTACTTCCGCCCTCGTCCGAATATGGGGCGCGTACGTACATAACCGGGAAACGGCCCTTCGTTAATGTGGAGGAATCCCGAAGATTCCGCTAAGTCATCGAGTGGTTGACCAGTCTCGCGCTTTATCATGACAGTCAGTTTTCGGCTTTCTCTACTGAGGTGCTCATCCGGATGAACCAGGGCACAATCGCAGTAGTTCTCCCGGTGCCGCCTTAGCCGATAGAGCGGAATGTAAGGTAGCAAAACAAGGGAGCCGGGCAAACCCAACATTTGACCAAAGACATGATTCGGAGCTGATGCATATAAGGCCAAACTCGCGACGCCGAACACTCCCTAAGGTATTCGGTCTTTATAACATATGCCGAGCTGAACAATGCCCTTAATAATAAACCCCGAGTGTCCAGGTACGTGCAATATCCTAACATGGCCACATGCCAATAACGTCAGCATCCTTCTCGGTTGTATTGAGTATTCGGAGGATGTGAATCAACAAGAGACAGTAAAAAAGGTTTACGCATGGTCTTAATCTGAAAAGAAACCTTTGAGCAGGTCCCTGCTGCATGTCTGTGCCTGTGTCTCTATTGTGCCGTGTCCTGGATGGGTGTAGCACGATTGTTATCTGTAAAAGAGAAGAACTTAGGTGAAAGTTGTCGTGCCAAAAAAAAGTTGGTTATTCTAGATAAACCATTAAAATTCAAGATAAGTCAAGTTGAGCCGAACTAGCCCTGATTACACGCGTGAAGCCCCTTGTACTGCCTATGAGGGTTTAACCATCAAACCAATCTCAGGTATATCTAGTGATGCACTGGACTCGTCTAACCGTGTCCGCGGTCTTGACGACATGTCACTTATTCTAGTTGGTGAGGCCGTCTAGTGCTCGGCTGCTAAAGCCGCCTCACGTTCTTCCGCGTGTAGAGAACGCTCAATATTTCCACTAACTATGATGGTGCCACGTGGACCGGGCATCTTAAGCTTGAGAGAAGAGTAATGCGGTACTGCATTAAAACGAGCGAAAGCCACTCTTCCGACTAGTGCTTGATAGCCACTTCGGAATGGAGCGATGTAGAAAGTTAACTTTTCGCTTCGGAAGTTGTCGGAAGAACCGAATACAACCTCTAGTAATAGAGAGCCCGTGCAGCGGGCCTCTGGGCCTGGTATTACTCCCTTAAAGGTAGTATTACTGCGGCTGATTTTTATTGGGTCTATCCCCATTTTGCGGATTGTGTCCTAATATATCAGATTTAGACCACTGCCACCATCCATAAGGACTCGTGTGAGATGGTATCCGTTTATTATTGGGTCTAACACCAAGGCAGCCAATCCTTCATGTTGGATGCTTGTCGGGTGATCCCTGCGATCGAAAGTGATCGGGCAAGCCAACCAGGGGGTCAACTTGGGGGCGACGGGCTCTACGGCGCGTATGTCTCGGAGTGCATGTTTGCTTCTCCTCTTCGTCACATGGATCATGTTTACTGTTTTAACCTTTGGTGGGAATTTTTTCTGTTCTCTAGTGCTTTGCTGGTGAGGTTCGTCCTCGTCTTCGCTTGGTGTCTCCCCCCCCCCCCCTTGTGTTCGGCGTTTAGCTTACCGGCCTGCTTGAAGACCCAGCATTCTCTGTGGGTGTGATTTGCAGGTTTATCGGGGGTGCCATGAATATGACATAGTTTGTCTAGAATCTTGTTTAGGCTAGATGGTCCATCTTGGCTGCCTTTGAAAGGCTTTTTCCGCTGACCTGGTCGAGAGCCCATGAATCCGGCGTTTACCGTCGTATTATCTGGGTTGTCTTCTTTATTGCGACGCTTGCTTTTACTGTGTCGTGGTTTTCCATTGCCATTCCTGACTTCGGATGTGCTTGGGTTGCTGGTGCTACTGCGGGCTAATCAGCTATCTTCGCTCGCGCAAAAGCGGGTCATGAGGCTTGTCAGGGCTGCCGTTGTTCTTGGTTTTTCTTGGCCGAGGTGTCTGGCGAGCCATTCGTCTCGGACACTGTGTTTGAAAGTTGCTAAGGCTTCGGTGTCCGGATAGTCGACGATTTGGTTCTCCTTAGTGAGAAACATGTTCCAAAGCTTTTGGGCTGACTCTCTAGGCTGTTGAATTATATGACTTAAATCATCTGCATCCAGAGGTCGGACATAGGTCCCTTGAAAATTAGCCCGAAAAGCATCCTCAAGCTCCTCCCAACTTCCAATTGAGTTTTCGGGGAGGCTTTTCAGCCAGTGCCGAGTTGGTCCTTTAAGCTTGAGGGGCAAGTACTTGATGGCATGGAGATCGTCTTGGCGAGCCATATGGATATGGAGGATGAAGTCCTCAATCCAGACCCCAGGGTTTGTGGTCCCGTCATACGCCTCTATGTTTACTGGTTTGAATCCTTCTGGGAATTCGTGGTCCAGCACCTCATAGGTGAAACATAGGGGGTGTGCGGCACCCCTTATTTGGATGTATCATGGCGTTCGGACGGTTGTAGTATTCGGTTTTGATTGTGTGCCGGAGCGCGCTTCCTAGATCCATAGATGAATCTGGTCATACTGGATTTTTGGCGCAAGTCCTCACGTAGATCGTGTGTTGACTTATGTGTGATCTTGTTAGCCGCTCTATCGCGGTCACAAGGTGGTTTATCCGGCCGGTTGGCCGTTTTATTTTTCAGCTATGTGGGATCTAAGGCCTCGTCGTCGAATTCGAGTAATAGCTTGCGCTTTGGATAGCTTTTTGTGTGGTAACTTCCACCATACTTTTCTTCGTTGTCGAGCACTTTGTTCCACCTGTTGTTGAGCGTATTTTGCGTGGCCTTAAGCCTTTACTTCTGCTTCTTCAGACTCCTCGTTGTGGCAATAAGCCTTCTGCGGAGGTTCTCTTGCTCCAAGTGTGTTTCCGGGATGATGTGTGCATCTTCGTCCGGACTGTTTTCCTCCCCAGAGGGGGTTTGATGAGGTTTATCCTCAGCGTCGCCGTGTTCGGACATCGGATCCGTACTGTGTTCACCGTTTGAAGTTTCATCGTGCTCTGCCGCTGGGTCGATGTGGTTGTCGTTTCCTCTGGAGTCGACTTGAGTGTTATTTTCTCTTGCGCTGTTATCGTTGTTTTTGCCGAGGCGGGATTTTGAGCGGCGCCTACATCGACGCTTTGATTGATTCTCGAGGGAGCTATTCTTCGCTTTATCCTGCCGTTCTTCGTCATTGTTTTCTTTGGGTATATCCACCATGTATATGTCATGTGGTGAAGTGGTTATCCAGCGCCCTGTGGGTACTGGTTCCTGTTCCTCTCCTGCATCGTCATCCATGCCGCCGATGTCTTCGGAGTCGAAACCGAGCATGTCGGTTAAATCGTCGACAGAGGCTACTAAGTGGGTGGTGGGTGGGCAGCGAATTTCTTCGTCGTCCGCATCCCATTCTAGCCGGACATAGTTCGGCCAAGGTTCTCCTGACAAGGAGAGAGACCTTAATGAATTTAGCACATCACCGAAAGGCGAGTGCTGAAAGATATCCGCGGAGGTGAACTCCATGCTCGGCGCCCAATCAGATTCGATACGCACGGATGTAGGCAGCTCGGAGTCCGTGGCCGGAGACGAATCCAGTGGTTTCGCAACATGGCTCTCGTAAGGGGTGAAGTCAGTATCCGGCTCCATCGCCACTGAAAGTGAGGCCTCCATGGCGGGGTCTATCCCTCCGTCCTTGGATGGTGCAATTTGCTCCGGATTGAAGGTCGGAGTAGTTGCAGATGCGATCTCCCGAACACTGTCCGACAGCAGAGTTACGTCATGCTCGTCGTGATTGTGCGGCGCACCTGACGTGGGCTCGAATCCGCCGAAGATCAAGTCTCCACGGATGTCGGCAGTGTAGTTTAAGTTTCTGAACCAGACCTGATGGCCAGGGGCGTAGCTCTCGATCTGCTCCAGATGGCCAAGCGAATTGACCCGCAGTGCGAAGCCACCGAATACGAAGATCTGTCCGGGGAGGAAACCTCACCTTGGACCACATCGTTACCAATGATCTAAGGGGCCATCGAGCCTTATGGTGACGGCATAGTGGAACTCTCAATGAAAGCACCAATGTCGGTGTCAAAACCGGCGGATCTTGGGTAGGGGGTCCCGAACTGTGTGTCTAAGGCGGATGGTAACAGGAGGCAGGGGACACGATGCTTACCCATGTTCGGGCCCTCCCGATGGAGGTAATACCCTACGTCCTACTTGATTGATCTTGATGATATGAGTATTACAAGAGTTGATCTACCACGAGATCGTAGAGGCTAAACCCTAGAAGCTAGCCTATGGTATGATTGTTGTTGTCCTATGGATTAAACCCTCCGGTTTATATAGACACCGGAGGGGGCTAGGGTTACATAGAGTTGGTTACAAGGGAAGAGATCTACATATTCGTATTGCCAAGCTTGCCTTCCACGCCAACGAAAGTCCCATCCGGACATGGGACGAAATCTTCAATCTTGTATCTTCATAGTCCAACAGTCCGGCCAAAGGATATAGTCCGGCTGTCCAGATACCCCCTAATCCAGGACTCCCTTAGAGGCGGAAGCACCAGAGGGGCGAGCATTTCCCCGAAGCTGAGAAAATAGTGATGACAACACCAGGGAAAGAGGGGGAGCGCCAGACAGGTGGGCAGCAGGCCGCCAATACGAGACGAACGCGTCGATGCTATCGTACTCCGACTGGACGGCCTGCCTCCCGTCTTCTCCTTCTCCCCTGGCTTCATATCCGTCGACACCACCCCTGGGGAGCGCCGGCCTTGCGGTCCGGCACCCTCTTCAGGGAGACGGTGAGCGACCAAGATGGCCAGGGGGTCAAAGCGCACTACCTCCCACCTTGGCGGGTTGGAAGGCGCGCCTCTCATCGACATCAACCCCAAGACCTCCGGGAGGGCAGTGCTGGGATTACCAATGATCTCCAACCCCGCCCCCGGCCGAGCCACGAAGGAACCAAGAGATTTGCCGCGGCGAGTACCAGGCTCACTCCCCGAGCACCAGCGCCAGCATTTAGCAACACTGGCCTCAGCCAAGAGCCCGGGGGCTGGCCCCAGGATCTTCTCTTCAGCATAATCAACAAGAAGCAGGAAGCAGAGGAGGGTGAACACAGGGATGGGTGACTCCGCCCTCCCTTCGCCCCTCCTTTTATAAGCAGACCAAGGAGGGGAGTCGCTCCCTCGACGGACGGCCACCGTCCTCCTCCGCCAATTCAAGACGACCGGGCCCTTGCCTTGATGCTCTCCCACACCACACGCCTCCATTACCTACCCCGCGTGATGCATGCAGCATACGTGGCTAAGGATAAGGGCGTGGTGGGAAGAGTGAATTGTCAGTTTCTACCCCGTGCGTTAAAGTCATTCACGGGCCATTAGTGGAGCGGCCCCACCACTATTGGCTTTACACGACGCGCAGAGAAACCAGAAACTGGCCTGAAGTCAAGGCTAATGAAGAAGCAAAGAAGACCTCAAGAGACCAGCCGCTTCAGCAACCCTGCCTGTGCACTTAATAGGCCCTACCCCGTGACAACGCTCGGCAGCACGTTCGGGGCAGGCCTGGGGGCTTTTGTTGGTGCAACAAACCTGGGTCTGTTGCCCAGACTGTGCACATGCACGGGGACAAGATTGAGACTCCAACCCAAGTCAGAGTACAAGGGACTAAGAGATTTGAAGGACCAACATGCAGATCGAAGGGACCAAGATCAGGCCAGAGAAGCAAGACACCATCAGGAGAAGGTCCTCCTTTGCCGGGCAGGCGAGCTCGGCAAGGGGCGAGGCCTCCCCCGGAAGAGGTCGTCCAAGACGTCCCGGCAGGGTCTACCGGGGCACACAGAAGCAAAACCACCTCACCAACTACTCCACCACGACCCACGTCGTCAATAAGTGCGGTGTCAAGCCGCAAAGTGACTAAGTGGCATCCATTCACCACATGGCAGCCTCTCCCTACAAGAAATACCTATAGATGACACCCATCCTGCGATGTGTCAAGCGAGCAGGCATGGAGCTGGCGAGATAGCCCGGCAAGCCTTGCCGGGCAACCAACGATGTGACGTTGAGCGATGCATTTAATACACCTTGTCAGCCTGCAGAGTTAGGTATGATAGCACTATTTGTTATCTTGTCGGTGCATAATGACTACTCTGCCATTGTGGTAACCCCTTGATCTATAAAAGGAGGACCATGGCAACCATAGAAGGGGTTAGAAGGATGGATAACTCACACCCCCATACGCGCGTAGCCAGTGCCGCCCTGAGGTAACCCCTGTCGGGCAAGTGTACTATGCTCCACCACCACCTTTCCACCATCAATCCACCAAAGCAGGAGTAGGGTTTTACGCCTCGCGGTGGTCCGAACCTGGGTAAAACTGCCTGTGTGATCTCTACCGTGTTGTCCCACACTCGCCTGCTCTTTGTGCAACATGACCTCCCCCTGCCGAACCAGCAAGGGGCCCTCCGGTCCCATAGGTGGTCGTGGTTTCCCACGACAATTTGCAACCACAACGGGCACATCCTCACAGACACCGATAGGTATGGTAGTTGATTTGTCAGCCATTTGCAATGATATTTTAGTGGGAGTGATTTTATTCAAATCAAGTCTTTTGTATAAATAGAAAGGCATAACTATAACACCGGCTCCCAAATCACATAAGGCAGTTTTGACATAACTTCTTTTAATGGAGCATGGTATAGTTGGTATTCCGGGATCTCCTAATTTCTTAGGTACTCCATCCTTAAAATAATAGTTTGCAAGCATGGTGGAGATTTCAGCTTCATGTATTTTTATTTTATTGGTGACAATATCTTTCATATATTTAGCATAAGGGGCCATCTTTAAAATATCAGTCAAACGAGTGCGCAAAAAGACTGGCCTAAGCATTTCAGCAAAGCGTTCAAATTATTTCTCATCCTTTTTCTTAGATGGTTTAGGTGGAAAGGGCGTGGGTTTGTGAACCCAGCGTTCTCTTTCTTTACCATGTTTTCTAGCAAGAAAATCTCTCTTATCATAACATTTATTTTTAGAAGGTGGGTTATCAAGATCAACAACAGGTTCTATTTCAACATCATTATCTGGTTCTTTATCATTGTCTGGTTGAGCATGTATATGAACATCATCATTGTCATTATCATTATCACTAGGTGAATGTTCATTACCAGATTGAGTTTCAGCATCAGAAATAGAAACATCATTATCATCCTCAGAAGGTTTTTCTACCTCAGGTTCACTAGAATTATGCAAAGTCCTATCATTTTTCTTTTTCTCTTTTTAGAAGGACTAGGTGCATCAACATTAGCTCTTTGGGAGTCTTGTTCAATTCTTTTAGGGTGACCTTCAATATAAAGTGGCTCCTGAGTCATTCTACCTCCTCTAGTCATTAGTCTAACAGCATGATCATTCATATTATTATTCATTTCATTGAGCAATTCACCCTGAGATTTAGCAACTTGTTCTAACTGAGTTTGGACCATAGAAGCATGTTTACTAACACCTTTGACGTTGATACATCTCTAACGTATCTATAATTTTTTATTGTTCCATGGTATTATATTATCCATCTTGGATGTTTTATATGCATTAATATCCTATTTTATATCACTTTTGGGGACTAACCTATTATCCTAGTGCCCAGTTCCAGTTGCTGTTTTTTCCTTGTATTTGTCTTTTACAAAAAATCAATACCAAACGGACGAAACTTTTTGAGGATTTTTCTTGGACCAGAAGACAACCATGAAGCTTCGGGAAGAGGCCAGAGGAGCCACGAGAGGGCCACAAGCCCTAGGGGGGGCGCCCCCAAGGCTTGTGGTCCCCTCATAGCTCCCCCAGCCCTAATCTCAGCTCTATAAGTACCCAAATATTCCCCATACAACTATATACTTTTCTATCAATTGCTCAACAGTAATTTGTTCACCCACTGTATGTTTTCTTCAAGAGAGAAGCCTCTAGTGAAACCTATGGCCCCGGGGTCTATTTCCTATCATATTATTTTCAGATCTATAAAACCAAAAACCCAAAAATACCTTGCTGCAATTTATTTACTTTTTACCTTTTTACTTATCTTTTATACCTATCTCTATCAGATCTCACTCTTGCTAGTGATCGTGAAGGGATTGACAACCCCTTTTTCGGTTTGTGTGCAAGTGTTTGTTAGTTTGTGCAGGTGCATCTATTAGGGACTTGCTTGTGCCTCCTACTGGATTGATACCTTGGTTCTTAATTGTGGGATATACTTATATCTACTTTGCTACATCACCCTTTCCTCTTCAAGGAAAAAATCAATGCAAGCTCAAGAAGTAGCAGGAAGAATTTCTGGCGCCATTGTCGGGGAAGAATTTCTGGCACCGTTGCCGGGGAGGTTCTACATCAAGCCTACCAAGTACCTATCATAAACTCTCATCTCTTGCACTTACATTATTTACCATTTGCCTCTCATTTTCCTATCCCCCACTTCTAAAACCTTTTCAGAAAAATACAAAAATATTTGCCATTTTTATTCACCTTCTTTCCATCCGTCTTTTCATTTGCTTTTTGTTTGCTTGTGTTCCAGATTGCTTGCTTTGTCACTATGTGTCAAGAGAATACCACGTTGTATGATTTTTCCAACACTAATAATAATGATTTTATTAGTACTCCGATTGCTCCCACCACTAGTGCGGAATCTTATGAAATTAATGCTGCTTTATTGAATCTTGTTATGAAAGAACAATTTTCTGGTAGTCCTAATGAAGATGTTGCATATTATATAAATACTTTCGTTGAGTTGTGTGATATGCAAAAGAAAAAATATGTGGATAATGATATTTCTAAATTGAAGCTATTTCCGTTCTCACTACGAGATCGTGCTAAAACTCGGTTTTCATCTTTGCCTAAAAATAGTATTAATTCATGGAGTAAGTGTAAAGATGCTTTCATTTCCAAGTATTTTCCTCCCGCTAAGATCATCGCCCTTAGGAACGATATAATAAATTTTAAGCAACTTGATCATGAACATGTTGCACAATCTTGGTAGAGGATGAAATTGATGATAAGAAATGGCCCTACTCATGGTTTAAGTTTATGGATGATCATAGCAAAATTTTATGCGGGATTGAATTTTACATCTAGAAATCTTTTAGATTCCATCGCGGGAGGTACTTTTATGGAAATCACATTAGAAGAAGATACTAAACTCCTAGATAATATTATGGCAAATTGCTCTCAATGGCATAACGAAGATCTTCTACTAGTAAAAAAGTGCATGTGATTGAAGAAATTAATACTTTGAGTGGAAAGATGGATGAACTTATGAAATTGATTGCTAGTAAGAGTGCTCCTATTGATCCTAATGATATGCCTTTGTCCACTTTGATTGACAATAATGACGAATCTATGGATGTGAATTTTGTTGGTAGGAATAATTTTGGTAATAACGCGTATAGAGGCAATTTCAACCCTAGGCTGTTTTCTAGTAATTCCTGTAATAATTATGGTAATTCCTACAACAATTCTTATGGAAATTATAATGAAATACCCTATTTTCTTGAGAATAATATTAAATATTTCATTAATTCTCAAAAGATTTTCAATGCTATGGTAGAAGAAAAATTGCTTAAGATTGATGATTTAGCTTAGAACGTTGATAAAATTTGTCATGAGATTGATTCTTTTAAGATTAGATCTATGTCACCCAAGATTGATATTAATGAGTCTCTGAAATCTATTAAAATTTCTAATAATGAAATTAGAGAGAGAACCGCTAGGATGCGTGCTAAGAGAGAATGGCTAGAAAAAGCATGTTTTTCTAGTTTTTGTGAAAATAATGATGAAGATCTTAAAGTGACTGGTGTGAATTCTATTGAGTCTTTGTTTGCTAATATAAAAACTTGATAAATAATGGACTAGAGATGAGTCAACTTTAGCTAGAAGACGTCCCAATAATTTGGAGGGTGAAGATCTTAATGAAAAATTGATAAAGGTGGGATTGGCGAGGTCAAAACTTTAAGTAGTGATGAACCCACTCTTTTGGATTTCAAGGACTTTAATTATGATAATTGTTCTTTGATTGATTGTATTTCCTTGTTGCACTCTATGATTAATTCACCTCATGCTTATAATCAAAATAAAGCTTTTACTAAACATATTGTTGATGCTATGATGAAATCTTTTGAAGAATAACTTGAGTTGGAAGTTTCAATCCCTAGAAAGCTTTATGATGAATGGGAACCTACTATTAAAATTAAGATTAAAGATTATGATTGCAATGCTTTGTGTGATTTGGGTGCTAGCGTTTCCACTATTCCAAAAACTCTATGTGATGTGCTAGGTTTCCATAAACTTGATGATTGTTCTTTAAATTTGCATCTAGCGAATTCCACTATTAAGAAACCTATGAGAAGAATTAATGATATTCTTATTGTTGCAAATAGGAATTATATGCCCGTAGATTTTTATTGTGATTGATATAGACTGCATCTTTCATGCCTTATTATTCTTGGTAGACCTTTCCTTATAACGATTGGTGCAATTATTGGTATGAAAGAAGGAAACATTAGATTTCAATTTTCGTTAAGGAAGGGCATGGAACACTTTTCAAGAAAGAAAATTAAGTTACCATATGCGTCTATTATGAGGGCTACGTATGGATTGCATACCAAAAATGACAATACCTAGATCTATGCATTATGCCTAGCTAGGGGCGTTAAACAATAACGCTTGTTGGGAGGTGACCCAATTTTATTTTGTGTTTTTTGTTTTTGCTTATGTTCTTGAATAAATACACAATATTAATTTTGTAATAGTTGTGTCTTAGTGTTTTAATTAGTGTTTGAGCCAAGTAAGACATTTCGGCTGATCTATGGTGATAGTTTATTTGATTTGTTGAAAAACAGAAACTTTTGCGTCTAGTAGCAGAATTGTTAAAATTCACTACAACGTGATAAAATTCTGAATGTTTTACACAAGATTGATGTAGACATTGCCTCTGTTATCCTAATATTTCAGAATTTTTGGAGTTACAGAAGTTTGGCTAAAGTCCAGATTACTACAGACTATTCTGTTTTTGACAGATTATGTTTCCATTGTGTTGTTTGCTTATTTTGATGAATTTATGGGTAGTATCAGGGGAGAACCATGGAGAAGTTAGAATAATACAGTAGATATAATGCCAATATAAAATTGAAATGAGTTTACACCAGTACCTAAAAGTGGTTATTTGCTTTATTTCACTAACGGATCCCACGAGTTTTTTGTTGATTTTTTTGTTGTGAAGTTTTTAAGTTTTGAGTAAAGTTTTGATGGACTACAGAATAAGGAGTGGCAAGAGCCTAAGCTTATGGGTGCCCAAGGCACCACAAGGTAATATTCAAGGACAATCAAGCATCTATGCTTGGTGATGCCCAAGGCACCCCAAAGTAATATTCAAGGACGACCAAGTATCTAAGTTTGGGAATGCCCTGGATGGCATCCCCTCTTTTGTCTTCAATCCATCGGTAAAATTACTTGAGGTTATATTTTTATTCACCACATGATATGTGTTTTGCTTGGAGCATTTTGTATTATATGAGTCTTTGCTTTTTAGTTTGCCACAATCATCCTTATTTCACACACCTTTTGAGAGGGACACACATTAATCGTGAAATTTATTAGAATACTCTATGTGCTTCACTTATATCTTTTGAGCTAGGCAGTTGCTCTAGTGCTTCACTTATATCTTTTTAGAGAAATACAGTGGTTTTATTTTGTAGAAATTGATGAACTCTCATTCTTCACTTATATTATTTCGAGTCTTAAAAATAGTATGTCAATTTGCTTAGGTTATGAATTTAGTCCTAATATGATGAGTATTCAAGAGGGATATAATAAAAACTTTCATGTAGATCATTGAATATATGAGAAGTTTGATTCTTTGCAATTGTTTTGAGATATAAAGATGGTGATATTAGAGTCATGCTAGTTGGTAATTCTGGGTTGATAGAAATACTTGTGTTAAGGTTTGTGATTTGCGAAGCATGCACATATGGTCCTACATTATGTGATGAAGTGGAGCATGGTTTATTTTTTATTATCTTCCTTATGAGTGGAGGTCGGGGACGAGCGATGGTCTTTTCCGACCAATCTATCCCCCTAGGAGCATCCGTATTAGTACTTTGTTTACGATGGCTAATAAATTTTTGCAGTAAGTATGTGAGTTCTTTATAACTAATGTTGAGTCTATGGATTATACACACTCTCACCCTTCCACCCTTGCTACTCTAGTATCGCACAACTTTCGCCGGTGCATTAACCCACCTTATACCTTTCCTCAAAACAGCCACCATACCTATCTATTATGACATTTCCATAGCCATTGCGAGATATATTGCCATGCAACTTCCACCACTCCGTTTATTATGACACATACAATCATTGTCATATTGCTTTGCATGATCATGTAGTTGGCATAGTATTTGTGGCTTGACCACCGTTCATATTTTTTATACATGTCACGCTAGATCAGTGCACATCCCAGTACATCGTTGGAGGCATTCATATATAGTCATATCTTTATTCTAGTATCGAGTTGTAATTCTTGAGTTGTAAGTAAATAAAAGTATGATGGTCGTCATTATTAGAGCATTATCTCATGTGACGAAAGAATGATGAAGGCTATGATTCTCCCATAAGTCGGGATGAGACTCCGGACTTAAAATAAAAAGAGCCAAAATAAAAAAAAGGCCAAAGGACCCAAAAGAAAAAATTGGTGTTTTAAATATTCTTACATTTTAAATATATATAATGTGTAAATATTATTTCGTAATGAATCTAGTTAACAAAATTTGGTGTTTTAAATATTCCTACATTTTTATATAGACTTGGTCCAGTTTAACGATGTTTGACTTAGCAGCAAGGTAGAACTTCAATTATTTTGTAACAGAGTAATTAACAATGACAATCTCAACATGGGAGATATAATAAGTTGGTGGTCGTAAGCATGTACAAATACATGCAATCTTTATTTATTAGTAATAAATAATAATCAATAATAAAATGACAGCCCAGGGAAATTATACAAACCAAGATTGATTATTTAGTGTGTATATCAAATTAAACTAAACTGGGGTTTGGGTATCAGAAATGAGAGCGCGCACATGTATGGGTATGTGGGTATGGGTGTGGGTAGCGTGATCAATCCACAGAAACCAAAACATGGAATGAAAACCGATTCTACCACCTGTCTACATTGCATTTGCATGCTGTACGTGAAAACTGTGCAACGTTGCATGCATGGCTATGTTGGAAATTGTGGACTACACGGTCTACCCTCTAATTCCTCTGCCTTTTCCGTGGTGCCGCTCACAATGCGTTTGAGGCTAGAGGGTAGGGACCTATTTATAGACTCCACTTCCAGGCTTTTCATTATTCCACCTGTTTCCGGAAAGATCCGTATGACTCCTGGGCAATGTTACCAATCACGATCAAACATGCCAGTTTTCCGAGTCTAAATATACTAGTCCCTAGCACACATGTGTGAGTCATGTGCCATGATTAGATTGTATATGTGAGATCAATTTCCAATCTTAATCATGTGGGTCAACAGCCTGCAGAGCCGGTCCTGCAAAACAAACCCAGCTTTTCCACCATGTGATGTCCCGGGAAAAATACATACGTACATATAAATTCCAGTAGAGTCGATCCCTATTAATTCCTCTATTGTATTCCATCACATCCTCGGCACCTCGAGTATTACTTCCTCGAGTTAAATTCCGCATCAATTATTCCCCGTCACAAACATTAATAATATGAATAATTCCAGATTGAGTTAAATAAATAATAACCATGTTGAGTAAATGTTGAAGCCACAAAAATATCCAACATCTCCCACTTGGCTGAAACATATTAATTAATAAATGAAGTTCCATGAGTAAACATGTTTTGAAAAGAATTCCTGACTATAGTCAGTGAACCTGCACTATATTAGTATTATTATACAAATAAATTAATTATACATACCTGAGTTTAATCATTCCACACCTCGTGTATACAATGGTAACTTCCTCAATGTGTTTAACTTTAACCGTAAACTTCAAAATAAGTGACAGGTTGTGATGCACATTCCACGATCATATATGATGTGTGAAATTCCCTTAGCTACACATAATTCCTTCCACCGCCTGAGTGCGCGACAATAAATTCCGGTAGCTAAGGTTGATAGTATAATGAAAATATATTCAAATTCCAATACCATTTAGTATCCCCTTTCTCCTCATGAGTTCAAACATAATTCCTCACTGAGTATGATTTCTCTTATCAAGGTATTTTAACAAGTTTGCTATTTTCCATAGAAAATATTTCAAAATATTCCCTATGTAGTTCCACTCCCAAAACATAGGAAGCTTCAAACATTCCTTTCATATGAAAGTTATAATATGGCCAAGCTTTCACTTTCATCAATGTGACTTTATCATTGCAAATAGTAATAACAAAGCAACATATATAATAATGCAATTTTCACATACCTTTTTACATGGTCACCTCACTCCATTTATAAGACCATATGACCTACTATTCCATTGATGTGAAGCTTGTTTCAAGGCCACAAATTGATATATTATGTTGCAAACTTCATATTTCCTCTTTGTCCAAAGATTTCCGGCTACAACATATATGATTATTTTCCTCCTGATTCCAAACATATGGGCTGTGGTTGTTTGGTAAAAACAATAAGTTCCCAAACTTCTATCTTTCCTCGTTGAGTTTCTTCCCGCGTTACTTCCACCCATACCGTGCATTGATAGAAAATTTAAGCCTTCTTAAGAGACTTTAATTATTCCTCAGAAAAATTTAGAGTGACTTCCCCCAGCAACACACGATAATTATCTAGAAATGATTTTCCAAGTTATTTCCTCCCATTTATCCTAAGCATATTAGTATTAGGAGTTTCACTTGTATTTTCCATTGGGGTAAAGATTATATTCTAGTATAATTGCCAATAATTCCACCATTATCCATAAAAATACCGGCTTCCACTTTCCACCAGTTTTCCTTTTCCAGATCAAAATCCATACCCTTGACCCACTAGAATAACAATTAGCAAAACCTGGTGTGTGTTGTGTAGTAATTGAGAACTTCTTTTCAAAATAAAATAGTTCCTTCCAGTCCAGTCCACAAACCGTAAGGAGTGACTGTAGATGAAAAATGGTATAAATGCAATATGCAATGCTTCTTCCAAAGAAAAAAGAAGTATCAAAGATATTTACTTCCTCCACTCAATTGTGAAGTATACATGAGTATTAAAGATATTCAATTCCTCATACCATATGAAGTAGACAATATATTACAATGGTGAATAAAGTTCCATGCACTTATTCAATTGATATATTCCTGAAGTGTATTTCCCCTACGAATCAGTTGTTAGAACTTTGAAATCCTTTAATCAACTGATTCTCCACGTCATTACATTATGTGAACAACACAATAAAACTTTCCGACTTGTTTAATGAAAGGTAAACATATAACCATATAAAGTGTGATCATCAATGAGTGATATGATAAACAATCTAACCTCTAGTGGGAGTGTCGAAAAAAAACCATAAGTATGTATATATAAAATGATGTGAAGCTTTTTGCCTCCTTCCACCTTAAGAAAAGGTGTGCAAGTCAAATACCCATTATATATGTGCTTCAGAAAACCAAATTCCTCCCACTAAAGTTTTGAATTCCTGAATCAGTAAGCCACTTGATTCGGTTCCATGATATGTGACCAAGTCGTCCATGACAAACATAATAAATCCCAAGCATGAATTCCCATTATCAGCATTCCTCTCTATGGAGTCATCTTCCCCAAACAACAATTTAGGTTTCTAACTTCCAATGGACCATCAAGAAAGAATAGACCATCGTGTGAAATTCCGTAATGCACTAATTTTATCATTGAGCAATATTTCCACTCTTCCTTTTCCAAATAGTATTTCGTAAACAATGGGTTCCAAGATAGAACCAAAAATTAAATCCCTACACACTGAAGTTGCATAGTGTGTCGTATAACAATAATACCTTTCCTCCATGAAGGAGTTTCATGGCAAAATTTCCAATTCCAAAGTGTATAAGATTTAGCAGCAATGGAAAAAACACACAAAATATATAATTTCCTTTGGTACTGTTAGGGTGTTAATAAAATTGCTATTGTATTCCAGCAATATAATACATAGAAGCTTAAATCCACATTCCAACTATTTAAAAAAAATATTGACATATAAATATTTAATGCAACTATTCACAATGTGCATATCGTTAAGTGAGAGCAAATTTCCTTAATTTCTCATGGAGTGGTTCCCATCTTCCTCCATAAATAAGTGATTGTCATAATAGACACTTTTTGAATTCCTTCCCATGCAAGGTTGGTATAATAGTGTATCCATCAACAATAATTTTCCTCCACAACGGAGTTTGTGGGCATAATTTACAATTCCAATTTTATTAACTTTAGCATTTCCTTGGAATTTCTTGCATGGAAGTATATGATATATAACAAGAATGCACAATACAACTTCCTCTTTGCCAATTGAATTGATAAAATATTATATCTTCCTCTTCGAGGTGCAACCAGTAATTTTTGGTCAAATCCTTCCCACGGGGAGTTTCGATCTTCCTCCATAGAGCAAATAATGTCCCATATTGCACAGTATCAAATGAAGTTAGATTGGAAAATCAATTATTTTGATCAATTTGGCAGAGTTAGAAATAACCAATATAAGCCAGTAATATGTATTTTCCAAGAGACATCAACCGAAAAATGAAGACAATATTCCAGATTGCACCTATTTTCCATGCAATTTGTTCACTATGGTATGAACCTAACATAAGTATGCAAGCCATTTGACACCTATAATATATTTCCTTTTCCTCAATAGTGGCTTTCTGAATTTGGCCTTGTCCAGTTTGTTTCAATCAATGATGTGATGGATAATTTCCACGGAAAATACATCATAATATTCCATCTTCCAAAGCCGATTAATTCCTTGTGCTTTCTCTCCCAAATCAGGGTGTGCACAAGTATTAAGACAATCAAGAAATACCAGCCTTCCTCGTTATAATCTGATCCTTATAGAGAAATAAAGTAGACGTGGACTTCAGCATGTAGATGCGTATATAAGAATAAATTCCTTGCTCCTTGTGCAAGATGGACCAGTAGAACGAGTAGTACTGTATATAAACAACAGCAACAAAGCTTCCTTCCTGCACCATCTTTGCTGCTGGTGTCCTTCTAATCAATTTTGACTGGCCCACCTGCATCTTGTCTCACCGGCTTCTTGGTTATGAACAGCAGCAAGCAACAGCAGGCGTGGGCAAGCCCTGGAGCTTCAATCTTCCCCGAGCAGCTAGCTCGCTCAGCAGAAGGCGTGGGTCCCGCATGAGTTCGACGAGCGACGAGATGCAGCGAGGAAACGCCGATTCGACTGTCGATGCCTCAACGGCACGCCGGAGCTTAGATGGACCGATATGTAGCAAGGTATCTCGAGGAAGCGCAGAACAAATCGATCTTGTTTAATTCCCAACTTCTCATGCACAACATGCAAATGGTACAAGTAACAGCAGCCGAAGTGATTTGCTTGGTCCGCACACACATTAAAGAAGCAAGACAGGACTTGGATTTCATCACGTGAACCTGCTGTTTGTCCACTCCACGATCGCGTGCGTGGCAGAATCCTCCGAGCCAGCGAGTGTCTTCTTCCGTTCCGTCGATCGTGTTAAAAGCCATGAATTAATCTATTTTGTCCTCCAGATCAAGTATAGCCACGTGAAAAGGCTCCAATAATTCCGTGCTTCATGCACGCAGGAGATAGCATAATACGCATCGATCTTACGTACATCCGTCAGGCAAATCGACATGGCGTTGAATTAGAGTACCAGGCGGATGGCGGATAGCGCAGAGTTGCAAGGCGATGGAGTAGTTCAATCTCACGAGGGACGTCAGAGTATTCCAAGGCACCGGCGGGAGAGGCAGAGTTGGCAGCGAAACGGATCGGATGGCGGCGATTAGGGTTACGGGCAACCGTGATCGAATCTGGCTCTGATATCAATGTTGGAAATTGTGGACTACACGGTCTACCCTCTAATTCCTTTGTCTTTTCCGTGGTGCCGCTCACAATGCGTTTGAGGCTAGAGGGTAGGGACCTATTTATAGACTTCATTTTCAGGCTTTTCATTATTCCACTTGTTTCCGGAAAGATCCGTATGACTTTTGGGCAATGTTATCAACCACGATCAAACATGCCAGTTTTCCGAGTCTAAATATACTAGTCCCTAGCACACATGTGTGAGTCATGCCATGATTAGATTGTATATGTGAGATCAATTTTCAATATTAATCATGTGGGTCAACAGCCTGCAGAGCCGGTCCTGCAAAATAAACCCAGCTTTTCCACCATGTGATGTCCCTGAAAAAATACATACGTACATATAAATTCCAGTAGAGTCGATCCCTATTAATTCCTCTATTGTATTCCATCACATCCTCGGCACCTCGAGTATTCCTTCCTCGAGTTAAATTCCGCATCAATTATTCCCCGTCACAAACATTAATAATATGAATAATTTCAGATTGAGTTAAGTAAATAATAACCATGTTGAGTAAATGTTGAAGCCACAAAAATATCTAACAGGCTAGGCCACGCAAATATTGTGCCTCATTCTTCTCCCTGCCGATCGGTAAGCATCCACATAAATCCGTTGATTCATATACTCGGAGCCATTTCAGGATTGTCATCGTCATCATCATGAATTATACCATTTCAATACACGTGACATAATAAATACTTCCTCCGTCCGAAATTACTTGTCGCGGAAATGGATGTATTTAGACATATTTTAGTTTTAGATACACCTATTTTTATTCATTTCTGCTATAAATAATTCGGGACAGAGGGAGTATATTATCTGTCAAAAAGATAAAGAAAGGTGAGATTGGAATTTGAAATATGTGAGATCCTTGCGTCTAGAGTCCTCAAAGGACAAAATTAGCTTTCTTCTCGACGGATCGTCACTTGCACTGAAAATAAACATTATAGCTTCTATTTTTACAAAAAAAGCATCGAGATCTCTTATAAAAGTTCATTATAAATGCAAAGCATCTTAAACATAATAAAAATTACATCGAGATACTTAGACCATCAAACTACAAATACTACCGCTAATGAGCCGATGACGTGTCGTTGTCACTGCTCTCATACCGGAGCCGGTTTGACCTTATCGATGACAGTCGGAAAGTCTTCATGCGTGTGCCTTTAAGAACGAGCGCCCTAGACCTGCAATCTCGTCCTTGAACCCTTGAACCGTTCTGAAGTGCCTAACACCATAACTCGCCGCCGCACACGCATGACGAGAACTCTAACCTCACCGTGCCGAGGAGACGGCAGGAATCTACGTTGGAGCTTTGTCGATTCCGTTCAAATGATGAACTTGAAGAGGATCGAAGCCCGGAAACCAACTCGACAAAGTTGCGCCTTGATCCGCCCAAACGCCGCCTTGCGAGGACTAAAAAAATCCTAACCTAAACTACTAGCCAAAGCAGAGGCATTGGGACTATCCTCCCCGCCATCGGCCGCCAGAGTGGCAGGCAGAAGGAAGATGAATCCACAGGTTAGCTGGTGGTGCTTGTAGGTGAATTGTAAACCCTAGCCTCCGCTGGGGAAAAAGAACAGTCCGCTGGTGCGTTGGTCCTATGGGGCCTTACTTCCTGACCGCCTACTATGATAAATTATACCATCGGTCCGTTTCAGTGTTTGTAGTTGTCGCTAGGTGGTCTATGGATCTGAATGTAATTTTTATTATTTTTGATGTTTTTTTACTGCATAAATAGAAAGTTTTAACGCTCCGCTAAAAATGGATGTACTAGTACTTTATTACTCACACAATAGTAGTGGGTCTGATACAATTTCCACAGCGTCACGGTGGGAGAGAAGACTCGCACTGCAAGTTCAAAGGGGAAGGTAGGCGGAGACAGTGTCTCGCATTCTTCGATGCCCTCATGCCCACGCCGCTCTCGCAGTCTCGCCTATTTAGCTGTTACGTCTGGGCCCTCGGTCATGGGCTGCTTCCCTTTGCTCTTGGGGGTTTGCTTGCTAACTGGGCCTCTCTCTGTCTTTGGGGTTCATCTTTTCTCCTTTTCACCTTCATCGCTTCACGTACATAGCTAACTCGTGACAGAGTCACTCATCACTGTGACCATCTCAAATGTGAGATTCTCACACATTTTCATGAAACGATGATGTTTGAACCACCCGGAGCATAAAAGAAACTGTCGCCACAAAATGCCTTCATATTTCCACAAACGATTCAGATTTCAAGTCCGGCAGACATTCGAAGGACAAAAGTAAACATGTTGACACACAAAACACCCTTTGTTGGAACGAAAATACCAAGAAAGAAGAAACGGCTTCAAATTGAAGTTCAAACATTGGGGGGTGGCCAGATCTTGACGAAGAGCTCCTCCACGCGCCGCGCCTGGTTCGCGTACCCTTCCAGCCCAGAAGCAAGCAGCTCCTCCGCCGCTGGCCCCATCGCCGCCGCCAGGCTCAGCTGGTCCCATTTCACAAGCTGCGTTCATCACAACTACCCACTTAGCACAAATACCACGTCAAAACTATACTTTTGTTCACACATGATATGAATAAGCCAAACGAACCTCCTCTTGGCTGAAGTTGTACATCTTGTCAAGCGAAGGAGTCAGCCTCTGGACATAACCGTACTTTTCATCGGAATCGGTCACAGATTCATCCAAGGACTGCAGTATCTTCAGGGGCGCGATGATGTAGTCGATCCTAAATATTCAAAAAGATTAATTAGTACAGTACCTACCAATTCAGGTCCACAGTCTATATTAAGGGGAAAAAGGGCAAGTATTTACCCCAGAAGGCTAAACACGTCTTGCTTGTTGCGCACGGCAGCGGCCATCAACTTTGTCTTGTACCCATTCTTGTGAATGTACACATACGCTTTCTTCACCTGAAATCCAGATCAGAATCATATATGAAGTCCAACTCCTAGCCAAGTAAGTAGCACAGCATATTATGTAATCCACTGCAAATATGGAAAACTCGACTCGACGCCGTGTTATCTTCAGCATCTTAATTGGGGAGACACGAGCTCCTGAATAACCCTACTCTTGTTCATTCAAACTTTCCTTATTATTTTCATTAATTGTTCGATTAATCTATTCTCACCAAAAAACAGTATAAGTGTACTGCCATTCAACCATAGTTCCCTTGCAACTGTCATTAACGCTATTTACGATATAGCATGGCAAACCAGCATATGATGTGCTAAAAGAAATTGATGCCAAGAGCTCTGCCTCGCTGCTGCACTGTGACACGGACGAGGCGACAGCAGCACTTGCGCACCTAGGCTGCCCCATCGTCAACTTGCCGATCACCTACCTCGGGATCCCCCTCACGGTAGGCCGACCAACTGCTGCCCAACTGCAGCCCCTAGTTGATGGGATTGCCGGCCGGCTCCCCTCTTGGAAGGCCAACCTGATGAACAAGCCTGGGCGGCTTGCGCTGGTGAAGTCTGTGCTGAGCGCCATCCCCGTGCATCAACTACTCGCCTATGCGCCGCCTAAGAAAACGCTTCGTCAAATTGAGAAGATTGAGCGCGGCTTCTTGTGGGCCAGCCGCGCTGCCGCCAATGGAGGCCACTGCCATGTCACCTGGCGCCGCGTTTGCCGCCCCATATCGTACGGAGGCCTGGGTGTCCAGGACCTGGAGTGCGCTGGCCTTGCTCTACGGCTACGATGGCTATGGTTCTCGCGCACTGACCATGAGCGCGCCTGGAATGGCCTGGACCTACAATTCTCTGCCGAGGAGCGAGCACTCTTCTTCGCGTCCACCACGATGACCCTCGGAAACGGAACAACGGCATATTTCTGGGAAGACCGCTGGATAAATGGGCAATCCATTTGCGAGATCGCCCCGGCACTTTACAAGTGCATACCCAAACACCGGCGCAAAATCCGGACCGTCGCTGAAGGACTGCAAGGCCATAGCTGGGCCAGGGACATTCATGGGACCTTGGGCATACACGAGATTGGCCAGTACCTTCAAGTCTGGCTGGCGATCGAGCATATCACGCTCTCGAACACCCCTGATCAGCTAGTTTGGAGATGGACGGCCTCCGGTATATACTCTGCTAACTCATGCTATCTTGCCACCTTCCAGGGATCCATGACTTGCTTCTCGTGGAAGCTCATATGGAAGAATTGGGCGCCGCCAAGAGTGAAGTTTTTTCACTGGTTGGCCAGCCAAGACCGGTGCTGGACGGCCGACCGCTTGGCTCGACGCGGTCTCCAGCATCAGCCAAGATGCCCACTCTGCGACCAGGCTCCCGAGACGATGCGCCACCTCCTCTTGGAGTGCCCCTTCGCCAGGCAGACTTGGCACGAAATCCTGTCCTGGCTACGGATGACCACTGCAGGGCCAAGCCACGAAGATTCATTGATGGACTGGTGGCTGCAGGCAAGGCAAAACACGCCAACACTGATGCGTAAGGGCCTAGCCTCCATTGCTCTGTTGACACCATGGATGATCTGGAAACAGCGCAACGAATGCATCTTTGAGGGCGCCCAGCCCCTGGTTCAGGTCCTGGTCTCGAAGATCAAAGAGGAAGCCAAGCAGTGGGCAAGAGCGGGCGCCCACGGCCTACGCGTCATTCTGCCGCCCACCTGGGACGTGCACTAACTTGTATCTAACCTCCTAGGAGGATTGTATCAAAACTCCATCTTTTCAATGCAATGAAATGCAAAAGCCCTTTGCATTTTCTCGAGAAAAAAAATGATGAGAATTTTGCATCAAGTAAAAGGAAACAGTACAAAATGGGCAAAGTACCCAGGACAGAGAACACAACAACAACAGAAAGGACTGGAAATGGTCAGCACATTTTCCCTGTACAGGGAGCCCTGTTCATGGGCCAGACCCCTCTACAAGGAGGCTAATGTCATCTTGAATGAGGCGTGCTGCTACTGAGCACATGATCGTAGTTTGGCTTTCAAGAGATGATGCGAATCAAATGGAATTTTAAAATAATAGTCAGTGCTATTACTTGCTGGTAGTGACCGCAAAACTTTTGAAATTTTCACTTCTTAGCACAAAACACAGCTAAAGAAGAGTACTGGGGAAAGCGACGCCAGGAACATTAAAAATTGCAGAACTGCAGAGTAAAGAAGCCCTGTTTCCAGATATTAGCTTATGCTGATAAACACAAAAATGAAATGGTAACTGATGCTAACCAAGGCAAGCCCAGCATCTTCTCCCTTCTTTAAAGCTTCATCAATCTCTGGGTCACCAGAGTGATTCTTTGCCCAATCCTGTATAGTTTATCGTCATTGGTCAGCATAACATCTACATTTTAGCGCGAGGTAATGAAAACAGAACATGGTAAATTTACCCGAATACGCCCCACAAATATTTGTACGACTGATGCACCAGCTTGCGCTGCAGCTGCTGCTTGTGCAAAACTTAAGAAGAAGACACACACAAGGCTTCAGTTATTAACTATCGGGTCAAAGCTACAAATTCTACAGAGAAAAAATATCTTTCCAAAATTGCCTTACCATCTTACATAAATTGAAAGTCTATGTAAGTGCACCTACAATAGTGCATGTCCTTTCGTAGTAAACATGTTCGTCTCAATAACTAGTAAGGCCTGTTGAGTTGTCTTGTGGAGCCTCCCATACAAAGGGGTGCTAACCCTCACAAAGATATGAAAATCTTTGAGTGAAGTGCATTGTAGGTCCTCAAACTATTTCAGAGGTGTCACATAGGTCCTCGAACTATGAAAAGTGTCATCCAGGTCCCCGAAGTGCAATATGCGTGGCATACAGGGTTTTTTTCGAAAAGGGGGGACTCCCCGGCCTCTGCATCAGAACGATGCATACGGTCACATTTATACAGAAATAAAGAAGTTCAACAAGGTCTTAAAGTCTGAAAACAAAATAACGGCAAGCTCACAAAGAGCCACAACGCCAAGAAACAAAAGGCCCAAAAGCCACAACCGGCTGGCATAACAATGATAGGTAAACTAATTGCTTATCCTATTACATGACCGCCATCCAAACCGGTTGAAGATATCCCGCACTACCATCTCCCACCGGACAGATCCAGTAACCAAACGCTCCATTTTAGAGGTCCTCAAACTATTTTAGAGGTGTCACGTAAGTCCTCGAACCATTTTAGAGGTGCCACATATGTACACACTTATTGCACTTTGAGGACCTTCGAGGACAATCCCACAATTACTCATCATGTGAGATGAGTACTTCACTTGTAAGTTACAAGACAGATTGGACTGACAACCTCTCCTTGTGCTAACACCAAAGAGCAATAGGTATTTATGTTGCCGACAGGCAAAAAATGGGATACTGTGGCCATTTAGCCCTCTTCAGCTTTCTACAAGTCCCACGCTAAGTAATTTAAAGACAGTTCTGTGGTTCCAAATTGCGACAAGAAAGAAGTTTCAGGCACCAAAGCATTGTAACATTAAAGAAGAGAGGGAAGAACATTCATACAACTCCCCGCTACAAGAAATATGGTTGGGACCAAATTAAGCAAAGTGCACGTACGTACCTGTAAACGAATGTTAGATGTGTTTGAGTTCCTTCAGATTCAAGTAATCTTGACGCTTCTATACCCTGATGATTGTAAACAAGTTGACGACAAAAATGCATGGTCAGCAGGTATGAACAAGACCACACTTAAGAGATTGATGCAGTGCAAACTTACTTGCCATGTAGCAGGAATTTTGAATAACAGACGTTCTGATGGGATATCATGTTCATTGTATATCTGCAACAGTTCATGCACCTGAACATAGAAATATCAAATAGTTTTCATCAAACATAAGTTCTTTTTGTTTCTTCAAATGATATCAGCCAACAGCACACATGCTTTACTCTGAAGCATCAGCCAGACAAGGCTATGAGTAAAAAGTATATGCCAAAACTTGATAATAAGTAACTACACATGCTCTCAGCCTTAACATTAGGAAAAGATATTACAGACATCAAACGGATACTTGCAGTTAAATAGTACCATCACGACTAAGGTACGATTTGTGGGAATATTGGAAGTGAAGCAGAAGATATTCAATAAGTTCATGACAAATTGAATATGACAGTGATGAAAAGAATTCAGAGCAATCAAAAAAGAAAAACGAAATGATTGCCAAATCTGTTAACAATTTGGAGAGAGAAAATATTCACTCCAGAGCTAATAGTAAAGATTTGGCCAAACGAGGATGGAACCATGACCCGATTTGCTCGCTCTGCTGGAATACTTCAGAGGATGCTGTGCATCTGCTGGCACCTACCTCTTCACTGCTGCACTATGGCGCCGGGCCTTGCAGCTGTGCCATCTCCCGACGACGCTGGCTCCTGCCTAATCTACAAGCTCACTTCTTCAGTCGTGGGAAGATGGTGCCCACACCATCGCGTGCATGGAGCTTACTGGTGCAGCTTGTGTGGTAGCACGTTTGGAAGGAACGCAACGAGCACGTCTTCACAAATAAGGCATCAACAACAACTACCACATTCTACTGCTTAAAATATGAGCTGGCTAATTGGACAGCCGCAAAGAGGATCAGAATCGATCAACTCATACAAAGACCCAGTTATGGAGCTGTGGTTGCCGTTGCTTGCATGAGCCATATGCAACTAAAATCCTCTTGTAACCGTGTACTACACACCCTGTACTCTCTCCCCCTAATGAATGAAAAGCCGATCCAGCATTTTTGTCAAAAAAAAAATTGTTCTATCAATTAATGTCAAGCTAGTGGGGGGAAACATAAATATCCTAATTCTGTGTACGGTATGTAATATATCAAACTTATGTTAATGTTAATGGTTATTTTGCTCAATATTCAGTTTAGCCCATTAGAAGTAAACAAATCCTTTTTTCATGGAAATTTTCAAATATACTTTAGTTTTGATTACTAAACTAACTGATTACTTACTCATGCATACTTAAGCATCATCAATGTGATGAAAATAAGCTACTATGGTCTACAGATTGATGTTTTGCCCACATCAAAATAACTTGTCATCATTGAGAACACACAAAATATTGGACTAATTAAACTGAAAGTAGATTCAAATAAATGATGGTCTTGGTAAATACTTCACGTTCACGGCATGCTAGTAAAAATACTTAAGTTCATAACCATCTATGCAAATCACAATGTGGGTACTTTGGGTACACAATTCAGTTACACAACACGAGAACAACAAAAGAAGAAAGAAGCTCATACCCTCTGGACGATTCCTTGGGTATCGTAAGCCAATCGAGCATCTATTTCCGTGGACACTCTTCCAGGAACTTGATGAGCCAGCTCAGCTCCAACATTCCCCAGGGCCTGCCAAATTTCGTATCAAATCAACTTGTCAGATGAACAGAACAGGTGATACTGAAACCGAAATGCAAAGTGCACCTTGGTAAGGTAACAGGACATCCGGTCCCCGGGCTTCTCCATTGTGTTACATTCACCATCTACCAATGCGGTATCTATGGCACTCTACAAAAAACACGCAGCCCGAGCACTAGTCATGTGACCCTTCCTCTGTTAAGTGTTCACCATCTGCCGGTTAAACATGCCAGTAATAATTTCTCACCTTGAACTTGGTATCCGGTAGCCCTGCGATCCCAAGCAACAGTGAAGAGCTCACGGTGGCCGCCGTTGGTGCAAACCTGCAATTGACCAGCAGTATGATGTATCACTGACCATCGCCCCAACCAGATTCATTCAGCGGAAGTACAGGAGCAAAGAGCGGAGCTTACTTCTCAAAATCATCGAACACGACTGTGTCCGGCACGATCTCGCTGAAGCTGGAGACCACGTCGAGCTCAGTTACGACCGCTGCAAGCAACCCACAAGCAGGTAGCGCGGATCAAGACTCAAGAACACCGCACATCATAACAGGCCGGGGGGCAGGAAGGAAACCAAGAGAAACCCTGTACCGCCTGCGGGGGAAGAGGGCGCGTTGCCGGCGGCGGCCCGTGCCGCCACAACCGGCCTCCGGAGGCTAAAAACCGCGGGCTTAGCCGAGCTTGGTGACGAGCTCCACCTGCCGGCCTGGAGCGGCGATCAAGAACGGGTCAGACCGTGCAAGCGGCCAAATCGAGCAAATGGGAGCTCGTCGGACGGAGGATGAAGAACGCGAGCGAGAGAGTGTACCTGGCGGGGGGCGGGGAGGAAGGGAGACGAGGTGGGTGCGGAAATGGAGAGCGCCATGGGTGGAGCTGGGATCGGGGGAAGTGGGGGAGTGAGAGCGTATATTTACAGGATCGCAAGTCGCATAAATTAGCTCGACGTTTGGGGTTAGTTCATGATGTGACGACTTTGCCCTCGGATGAGTCCATGGATCATTTCTCTATGTGCGCCCCCAAGTTTGAGTTTTTTTTAAGATCCGGCAATTGCTGTTTTTTCATTGTCCTAACTAATTGCAACGGAAATATACATATTCTTGTGACTAACTTAATCCCGTGCATTGTCATAAATAAAAAATACTTGTCCTCTTTTCTTCTTGCTTTCTTCCAATATTGCTTGGAAACCTTATTTAACTTTAACAATTTTGTAGAATAAACTTGACCATCTATGCCTTATTACTTCAAATAAAATTTGTTCCAACATGTCCAGCAACATCTCTAGAATCACAAATTGACTACACAAAGGAAGTGCGTGAAAAACAGGTTAGCAAGTGTTTCCCCGGCGGCCATGTCAATGGACAATCGCTTCTACTTGATTTAGGTATATCTGCTCATGGTAAGCACAACTGCATTTCCCCAGGGCCGGCCCATAGGCCGGGGCAACGGGGCGACCGCCCTGGGCCCCTGGGAGGTAGGGGCCCCGGCCCAGGTAGTAGTACAGTATACACATATTATAATGTTTCTTCTTTAGATCCAGAAAAATAAGAGGAAAAAACAAGGCCCAAGCCCACCACGTAGCTAGCACTCAGGGACCAAAATAATCGATGGGTTCGCTACGCTGTTGCAGCATTCATCGACCTCCTCGGCTCTAGTCTCCTCGCCTCCTCGGCTCCTCCCCCAAATTTCTCCAAACCCTAGACAACAGCGCCACCGCTCCCGTGCACTTCCAAATTCGAGGCGCTGCTCCTTGCATCCATTAGTGGAGATCAACAGTGCTATTCCCTTCCCAATCATCTCTCTTTGCATCCTCACAATTTCCCATCAAGTAGACGTTTGAGGGATCATCATATCAGAGATGGTACGTCTACCTCCTTCCCTTAATCAAGTATTCTTTTGATTTGTTGTTAAATAGCCCGGTGCTCCGCCTCTGATTGCTCCATTTGACATCTCCAATTCTTCTCTTCCTAGTTCCCACTCTTCTGTTGGCCTTTTCTTCAAAGCTTCATTGGATCCAGGGATGAGAAGGGGGGGGCGGGGAATGAGTGTTGCAGCCTTGTAGATCTGGGATGCTACATCAACAATTCGACATCAAGCCATATGCTGATATTCAGGTGCTTTTGTTCCATGTATTGACTGTTTTTCCCCAATTTTTTGGTGACATATCTTCTCGAAAATGTTTATCAGTGACAAAAGGAAGTGAAAAAAATAGAGAGATGAACTGGTAGAACCCAGAAAGGTTCGATTGAAATTTTTTTAGAACAGGTAGTTCTACCAGAATCGTTTGTGCCATTGCATGTTATGGTGGTTCGTTTGTTAGAGACATAGACTCTTGTCCAAATATATTAATAGCTTATCGAATTTTATTTACTGCACTAGTCAGTCATTGTAGCATAAGCTTAACACAGTTTCTCAAAAGTTCAAGTTATTGGGAAACTATTTGAAATCATCAATGTCACAGGAAAGGTTGAATGGTCTTGCTACATTATGCATTGAGAAAGAAAAGTTGGATGAAATAAATATTGAAGTGGTTATTGATGACTTTTCTTCCAGAAGTATTAGGAGAAACAACAAGATCTGATCATCATATTCAGGAAGCTTTGGAGACATTTTCTTTGGGTGAAAACATCGATTGACGAACAGATTGAAGAGAATAGAAACTGATGTAAGTTCTCATGCATTAACATTATATCTCATGATAACACAAACGCTTCAAGTTGCTATCAGTTTTGACAAGGTTTTCACACTTAGAAGAGCAAGATGATGGTCTCTTTGTGCCACTTACAAGAGCAATCTTTTGTAGAATTATATTGTTTCTATACTATTATGATATAGTAGTTCTATGGACCGTTACAAATAAATAATTTGTGGCATGTGCTTTTTAGTTCAAAGACCATCAATCTATGTTATCTACTAAATTGCTTTCGAAATACAATATATTCTAAATTTTTATTTGTCCACAAGGGCCCCATTTTGTCGTCTCGCCCCAGGGCCCCGAATATGTATGGACCGGCCCTGCATTTCCCAATTATATCCATGACGAGACCACGATTACATTTAAAGGCATATATTGCTGAATTCAGGACAGGCTCGTATTCATATTTCTTTAATCCTCTTGAAGGTAATCCTCGGATATATCAATTCAGCCACCACAATAGATGGCCACAGATAAAAATGTGTTTATATATTTATTTATTTGAGATGAGAAGAATAACCGGTAGGGGTAGATCATTCCAGGAGGGAGACTTAATAAACAATATAATAGACATCTTTAATTTTTGTTAATTACTGAAGTAAAAATGGGATGCTATTCACCTCAATAAAAAAACATAATAAATATATCTATTTTATGCCTAGTCAATTTAGATATATCAACATACAAATCGAGCATGTTTATGGATCCTTGTAACGGGAGTGCTTTGCAAAGGCTTGAATCCATGAAGAATGAATCTTTGAGATTCAGGTTTCAGGACGATACTGATTAGTATCGCGGTCGAGGCATTTTGTGGCCACACTGGTTGCTTGACAGAAAGATTGAACACCATTATTTTTGGTCATTCTCTCTCATGCACATTATTAATAATAGTTGCAAAGTCATCTAAATATAACCATTCCAATTCAAATTTGAATGAATGGCTCAAAACAGATGGTGTTTGGTAATGTGTTTGCTTTTAACATGATGGATGTTGCAAGTTGGCCACGATGACGGGTATTGCGACACGGTGGTCTCGTATGGTCGCCCAACAACATGGTGGATGTTGCAATGGGAGTAGGGTAGCCTTGCAACTAGGTGGTCTTCCACGATTGCCTTGCAACAAGGTGGTTGGTGTAGCGACAATGTGCGACAGCAAGGTAGCCTTGCAACTGGGTAGTCTTCGTGGTTGCTTTGCAACACAACGGTTGTCGCAACAGCGGGTGGCGGTGTGTGCAGTCTTCTCCTCTTCAGCAACGCACAAGTGTCTAATTTGATAGCGATGGAGACATCAGACATGACGATTGTTTGGTGGGGAGAAAAAGAAAAACGTGGGGGTTCAAAAAATTCATGTGAAGGAGGATGAGGAAAAGGCAAGAAAGAAGAAAGGTCGTATGGGCTCAGGACACGCGTCATGACACACACGGCTCACACAACCGGCTGATTTATTTTCAAAAATCAGTTGGTTGTGTCGCACTAGCGCATTTGAATAAGTTGGTGAATATACGCCCTATATGAAAAAAATAGTAATTATAAAAAATCCAAAAAACAAGTAAACTTTTTTGGCGGGTAAAAAAAACAAATAAACTTGATCTTCTACTGTATTCATGTAAAAACAATTGGCCAAGGAGTGACTTTCATAGTATTCTTTGTGGAAAAATAAACACTCATACAAGTTACTATTCACATTTTTTTCCTTAAAATTTTGGGTTTTTTCCCTTGAAGTTGATAGTAGTTTTTTCTTCATGATTTTTTTTATATGTGAGTACAACAGAAGGTCACGTTTATTTTGAAAAAGATTTTTTTTATTTTTTCTAGTTACTACTATAATTTGTTCTCATATTTAAATACACTCAAGAGCTAAGGGTATTTCCCGGGTTTGGGGCTGAGTACTTTCCTACTTAAATTGTACTGTAGTAGGTGTCAGGTTGTTGCATAGAAAAATATAAAAATGGTTCGGATTCCGCATCCACGTGACATCCGGATGCAAAAGTAAAGCAAGGCTAGTTTGGTAATCCGGACGATGGTTAGTTACTTGGTTAGCATCGATCTGCTCTCTATTGAGGTTTAGTTTATTCGCTTAGCTCCGTGCGGGGCTGATGCATAGAGGTTTCGATACCATCGAGGCCCGAGCGCGAGCGAGGAGGATTTGGATAGAGCTTTGCTCATGTGATGAATGTGATGATGCGTTCTTGGATTTGGATAGTGCAACTAGTCTATTTTTTGTTTTCTTTTGCATTGTCTTTTGCGTTTGGGATACACGGTCAGTTTGAGAATGATTGGATCGACACGATCGAGTATCTCCAGCCGTTGGCTTGCTAGGGGCGTATAAAATCGCCGTCTCAAGACGAACTGACGCTAAACTATATGTTGGGGGTATGATACTCCCTAGTCGCCGTCCCCACGTCACTTTTTTTTAAAAAACAAATTCCGGTCTTACATTCACACAAACAAGACGCAAATTTAATCAAACTTGGGCGAGTTTACCAAATATTTTACAAACAAAGAAAAAAGACACTATTAGACCCGCCGTCGCCCTCGCCGTTCCCCGCCGCCCACCGCCCTGAAGCTCTACATGCCGAGGAGCCTGTAAAACTGCGTGTAGTCGCCGCCGCCGCCGCCGTTGTTGCCTCCTCCGCGGCCGCCGTCCCTGCTGCTCCCCTGCCCAGGGTTGCCGAGGCGCGGCGGGTTAGACGGTCCGGGGGCGTCCTCGTCCTCGTCGCTGTCGAGGATCACCACGCCGTCCTCGTCCTCGCGCCCATGCTGGCGGGCGGCTATCTCCTGCAGGGCTCGGCGCTGCCAGACCATCTCGTTGCGGAGGTAGTCGTCCCGCGCCCACTTTAGGGCGGCCTCGTCGGAGAAGCCGAACTGGGCTATGGCCTCTGAGGGAGTCCTGGATTAGGGGGTGTTCGGATAGCCGAACTATACCTTCAGGCCGGACTCCTGGACTATGAAGATACAAGATTGAAGACTCCGTCCCGTGTCCGGAAGGGACTTTCCTTGGCGTGGAAGGCAAGCTTGGCGATACGGATATGAAGATCTCCTACCATTGTAACCGACTCTATGTAACCCTAACCCTATCCGGTGTCTATATAAACCGGAGGGTTTTAGTCTGTAGGACAACATACACATCAACAATCATACCATAGGCTAGCTTCTAGGGTTTAGCCTCTCCGATCTCGTGGTAGATCTACTCTTGTACTATCCATATCATCAATATTAATCAAGCAGGACGTAGGGTTTTACCTCCATCGAGAGGGCCCGAACCTGGGTAAAACTTCGTGTCCCTTGCCTTCTGTTACCATCCGGCCTAGACGCACAGTTCGGGACCCCCTACCCGAGATCCGCCGGTTTTGACACCGACATTGGTGCTTTCATTGAGAGTTCCTCTGTGTCGTCGCCATTAGGAAGGATGCCTCGCCCCGTCTTTAAAGACGGCACCATTGCTAAGGGAGCTTTGGCTGTCGGCCAAACCCTCCGGCTAGGTGGTTTTTTTATGACCACCTGTTCGGCTTCTGCGCCGACGATGATCTCTCGAGCCATCAAAAACAATCTTCATGTCAACTCGGAACTTGCCGAGCAGTTAGATCCAATAGAGCTTTCCTCCATAAACGAGCTCTTGGATCGCTTCGCCGCCCTGGGAGTCGCTACGGATTACGACCAGATTAAGCCTAAAACCAATCTGAGAGAGATTAACTCTCCCCAAGCCACCCATCACGTTGCCGTGGTAGAGGGACAGTGCGGCGACCCTTCATCTATCTTAAGGACTCGCTACGTCCGGATTCCCGATCCCTCCAAGCCGGATGTCCGCGGAGGGGAGGATATCACTCAAGACCTAAACTTAGAATCAGGCGACAGACTGGATTCATTGGACGACATCCAGGAATCCAAATTTTTGAGTTCGGAAATTCCTCGGCCTCTGAGCCTTAGAAGGGGTAAGGCTTCGGATTTAATTCCACCCACCCACCCGAACATTAGCGATCTATCCCAAATCAGGCAAGAGCCCAAAGAAACAGTACATCATTACTGGGCCAGATTCGTCCTGGTTATGAACAGGATAAAGGGCTGCCGCGAGGAAGACGCAATTTCATTCTTCTGCAATAATTGCACGGACAAGGGAATACTCAACGCCATAAGTCACCGTGATATTACACGCTTCGCTGACTTAGCGTCCATAGTACGAAAGTACTGTGCGATGGAAAGCGCCCGGAAAACCGAAACAAAATTTTGGGTCAATCCGGCCCTTAAGGCAAGCCCGGTCCGAAATAAAAGGGTGCATCATCGCCAGACACCCGGGTCAAACACCAAAAGGCAAAAACCCTCTACAGGGCATGGAACCGTACTAGAAGGATGGCTTAATGGACCCTGTAAAATTCATAGTACAGAGGACGCCACACCAACTCACAGCCTTAGAGCATGTTGGATACTCCGACAGGTGGCCAAAATTGGCGAAAACCTCCTAATTCCGGAGGCCACAGAAAGCCACCCCAGATACACCAATACGGTATTAACAGTCTTAGATACCTTCGCATCAAATAATATGCGAAAAAGGACACTCCGCAGCCTTGCCGAAGTCTACCAAGTGGCAACAATAAACCCATGGAGTGACTCGGCCATCACCTTTAACGCCAGTGATGAACCTAAATTCCGAACAGCCCGAGCACCAGCTGCATTGGTCCTCAGTCCAATAGTGGACGGCTTTCGTCTTACCAAGATACTCATGGACGGCGGCAGCGGATTGAACCTCATTTATGAGGAAACTCTTCAAAAAATGGATATAGACTGGAACCGCATCATGCGAAGCAACACAACCTTTAGAGGAATAATCCCCAGTCGGGAAGCACGCTGTACAGGAAAAATCACACTAGATGTGGTGTTCGGCACGCCGGACAATTACAGGTCCGAAGAGGTCACGTTCCATGTGGCCCCGTTCAGCAGCGGTTATCACGCTTTGCTGGGGTGGGAAGCATTCACAATCTTCCAAGCAATACCCCATTACGGGTACATGAAGCTCAAGATGCCCGGGCCTAACGGGATCATCACTCTCGCTAGTGATCCGGACATAGCACTCCGCGCCGAAAACAAGACAGCCGCACTGGCCCTCGAGGCACTATCCGAAGCCCTAGTGGCTGAGGAGCTGACTGCGCTACGCTCTACGGTGAATAAGGACGACGTGGTACTCGACAAAAGATCCAAATCCACCTCCTTTAAACCAGCAGACGAAATAGTCAAATTCCAAGTCCATCCAACGGACCCCAATAAAACAGCTTCCATCGGGGCACAGCTAAACCCTGATGTCGACGCCGCATTGCAAGAGTTCCTACGAGAGAACTGGGACATTTTCGCCTGGCACCCTTCAGACATGCCAGGAATCCCACACAGGCTGGCCGAACACAGCTTAAATATCCAAACAGGATTCAAACCTGTCAAACAGGCTCTCCGGCGTTTTTCCGAACCTAAGAGACAGGCTATGGGAGAGGAGCTAGCAAAGCTATTAGAGGCCGGATTCATCAGAGATATAAAACATCCAGACTGGCTAGCAAACCTGGTGATGGTACCAAAGAAGGACAAATCCCGGCGCCTGTGTGTTGATTTTAACGACCTTAACAAGGCTTGCCCAAATGATCCCTTCCCCCTCCCCCGCATCGATCAAATTATCGATGCGACCGCAGGACACGATTCGTTGTGTTTCCTCGACGCATATTCTGGCTACCATCAAATCAAGATGGCAGAACCAGACCAAGCCGCAACGGCATTTATCACACCATACGGGCCATTCTGCTTCAACACGATGCCCTTCGGGCTCAAAAATGCCGGCGCAACATATCAGCGTATGATTCAGACATGTTTGGCAAGCCAGATCGGTAAAAAGTGGAGGCATACATAGATGATGTGGTCATCAAAACAAGACATGTTGAATCTCTAGTAGACGACTTGAGGCTCACATTTGATAATCTCCAAACATACGACATCAAGCTCAACCCGGAAAAATGCGTTTTCGGCGTTCCAGCCAGAAAGCTCTTGGGCTTCATTGTATCCAGCAGAGGAATTGAAGCAAATCCAGCCAAGATCCGAGCTCTGTCGCAACTGGATATCCCAAAGGACCTCAAACAAATACAAAAGTTAACCGGATGTGTGGCGGCTCTAAGCCGCTTTATCTCCCGCTTGGGAGAAAAGGCCCTTCTCCTTTACCGCCTCCTTCGGCGCACCGAACACTTCAAATGGATGGACGCAGCCACGGCCGGACTCGACGAAATAAAAGCCATACTGGCAACAAACCCAGTCCTGGCCGCGCCAAACACTGGCGAACCAATGCTATTGTACATCGCAGCAACACATCAGGTTGTAAGCGCAGTGCTCGTCGTCGAACGAGAAGCAAACGGACACAAATTCCCCCTTCAAAGGCCGGTCTATTATGTGTCCACTGTCCTCACTCCCTGCAAATCACGGTATCCGCATTATCAAAAGATTGCGTACGCGGTATTCATGGCATCCCGAAATCTACGACACTACTTTCAAGAGTGTTCAATAATAGTAGCCTCGGAAGTACCACTTAACGACATTATAAACAACCGTGACACAACGGGCCGGATCGCGAAATGGGCCATCGAGCTCCTCCCGTTCGACATAACTTATAATCCATGACGAGCCATCAAGTCACAAGTTTTGGCCGACTTCGTCGCAGAATGGACGGAGGCCGAACTCCTTAGAGAGTACGGCACATATTCAAATTGGATCATGCATTTCGACGGCTCCAAAATGTTGGCTGGACTGGGGGCTGGCATCGTTTTGACGTCCCCCACAGGAGACACAGTTCAATACGTACTACAGATTCTGTACACGGACTCCAACAATGCAGCCGAATATGAGGCCCTTCTACATGGTCTTCGGATGGCAGCATCCATGGGCATCCAACGCCTAGAGGTGCGTGGGGACTCGAACCTCGCAATCTCTCAAATAAATGGAGACTTCGATGCCAAGGATCCGAAAATGGCAGCTTACCACAACGCCGTCCTAAAAATGCCAGCTCGGTTCGAGGGACTTGAATTTCACCATATAGCCCGGGAAAATAATCAGGCGGCAGATGTCCTGGCACGCATCGGTGCAAAATGCGATGTAGTCCCCCCCAACATCTTCTTGGAAAGGCTTTTCAAGCCATTCATGGTATGGGAAGGGGAGCCGAACAATAACAGCCCAGACCCAACCACACTACCCGACACCGAACATTCTGACACAATCGGAGGCTCTGTCATTGAAATAAAACCTTCAGCCCACGTAATAATGGCCGTCATCGCCCCGTGGACAGAATCATTCCTCGCCTACCTTACTAGGCAGGAACTCCCCGAGGACCAAAATGAGGCACGCTGCATAGTGCGGTGATCCAAAGCCTACAGAGTCCACGAGGGAGAGCTTTATAAGAAAAGCACTACCGGAGTCCTTCAAAGGCGCATCTCCGAAGAGGAGGGGCGGAATCTCCTGGCTGAAATCCATGCCGGACTCGGCGGTCATCACGCTGCAGCCTGGTCCCTGGTAAGCAAAGCCTTCCGTACAGGCTTTTATTGGCGGACGACCCGGGCAGACGCTCAGGACTTAGTCCAACGATGCACCGGCTGCCAGCTCTTTGCAAACCAAAGCCATATGCCACCCACCGCCCTCCAAACTATCCCCATCACTTGGCCCTTTGCGGTCTGGGGGCTTGATATGGTTGGACCCCTTAAAGGCGGAACCCACAAGCACAAATACTTACTAGTCATGGTGGATAAGTTCACCAAATGGATAGAAGCCAAGCCTGTTAAGACGGCCGAATCCGGACCTGTGATAGACTTCATATCCGGGGTTGTACACCGTTACGGCGTCCCCCACAGCGTCATCACTGATAATGGCACGAACTTTACGGCCGACGAGGTAAAACTCTGGTGCAAAAACATGGGCATAAAACTCGATTATGCTTCCGTCTATCATCCACAAACTAACGTCCAGGTCGAACGTGCAAATGGTCTTATCATGAGCGGCATCAAACCCAGACTAGTGCGGTCCCTTAAGGAATCTAACACGCACTGGGTAGAGGAGCTCGACTCCGTACTCTAGGGGCTGCGGACCACGCCGAATCGCACCACCGGATACACATCATTCTTCATGGTGTACGGCGCAGAGGCAGTTCTGCCTTGCGACATAATTCCATGACTCACCTCGAGTGCGCATGTACGAGGAAAGAGAAGCCGAGCTCGATCGGCAGGACAGTTTGGACGCATTAGAGGAGGAGCGTGACGTGGCGAAAGCTCGTTCCGCATTCTATCAACAGCAAGCTCGAAGATACCAAAGCAGAGAAGTATGGGCCAAAAATTACAACGTTGGCAAATTAGTTCTACGCTTGCCGGACAAGAAAAAGGACAAACTCAAGCCCAAGTGGGAAGGTCCCTTCATAATTGACCAAGTCCTGACTGGTGGAGCGTACCGCCTGCGAAACGCATCGGATAACCGACTCGAGCCGAACCCATGGAACGCAGCCCGTCTTCGAAGATTCTATGCCTAGCGCCGGATTCTGTCTTGGTCTCCTTACTCTGTCCATTTTTTATATACTATTCGTCTTACATTTCTCTCCTTCTCCCTTTTTATCTCTCTTATAACCTTTAAAGGCTCACAAATTGACGCGCTATCCGCGCTCAGTAAACCTGGGGGCTTCTTTAAACAAAAGCTTATTTATACGGGCTTCATGCCTAACACATGTGTCAAACTTCCGCATGTACCTTTTATTCACCATTATATGCATCGATATGACTTAAGTTTTGGCCAAGCTGGGTTGCCTGGCTCCTGTGTTTACCCCTACGTTCCCGATTATTCGGCTAGGTGGTAAAGGGAGCACCTCTGCGATTGTTACTGCCGGATCAGCCGGACGTGTACCTCAGACTGGGTGAAGCCGAAAGCTAGCGTTCTTAAGAGAATATTCGGTCGGTGAACTAAAGATGATCTTTTTCTTTATCTATGTGCCCCCAGGCGTTTTTCCTACGTTTCTTTTCGCAACATGGACATGCACTTTAGGGCATGCCCCCCAGGGAAAGGAACCCCTAACAGAACTATTCTCCCTGGAAGATGTTTCTTACTAACCATGTAATATAACATAACTAGTCGGGCACTTGTTTGTTCACGCACTAATGACCCCTACGCCTGGTCTCCATGCATTCCCCGGTTAGTATATAACCGCATGGGAATTCGTATACACTCCGGACCGTCAGGCCCCGAGGTTGAAGCGAAAAGGTCGGCCATGACAAATGATCTACAATCCGGCTAGAAGGCATTATAAATGTCAATTCGATTACATAGTCATTTTGACTGATTGTATTCCTCTTCAATACCATCTAACAGGCTGTCTAATTTACAGTCCTGCTGGGAGTACTTTGCGGCCAACTCTACTTGGCCGTATACTAAGCTTACAGGGATCTCCTTCCCATCGGGCCCTATAGGACGGACCTCGGCCATGTGGTTGGGGTCAGCCTTTGAGTACCGCGTCTTCACCATGGCCCAGGCCTCCCTAGCACCTTGATGGCAGGCTGATATCTTCCACAATTGGAAACGCCGCCGTGCTCCCTTTAGCTTCTCCGCAAGCTCTCCAATACCTTCGGGCATGGAGATGGATGGCCACAGGGCCTGGGCGACGCCTTGCATCGCCTGCTGAACCTGATCAAGCAGTTGCGAGAGCTCGGGAAGAAGGTCACCCGTAGAACCGGGCATCTCCTCCACTGGACGACCTGTTAACACACCTACAGACATTGCTCTGTCAGTCAACTTCCCCGCCGAACTTTCTTTCAAATGGTTCGTTCAAGCACTTACTAAATATGTCGCGCCGAAGCCGCTGATTCTCCTTCACGGAGTCTGATAGCTGGGCACAAACATCTTTCAGCTCGACGCCCAGCCGGGTGTTGGCATCTTGGAGAACGTTCTTCTCCCCCATCACCTTTAATAGCACCCTCTCACCAGCCTTTAGCTGGCGTAGGAGATGTTGCTTTTCCGGATACAATCCGGCGCCATCTGCAATTTTATTTGTCAGATTCGCACCAAAGCCGTGCTTCGCAACATACTTATCTTTCGAAATGTATATTACTAGAAGGGGCCTCCTTAGGCTCTCCTGCCGCGGCTAGTGCGGCCTCCAGTTGGGCTTTGCACTCTTCCAGCTCCTGGGATAGTAGGGAATTCTTTTCTATAAGAACCTGCTTATCAAATGACCCTTAAACCAGTTATTCTAACTGTTTCAAGTCTCGGGGGCTACTGCTACATATATATTTACCAAAATTTTCTTACCCGTATGTCTTTTACATATTGCTCCGTGGCTCTGGCTAGACCATTTTGAGCGGCACGGAGGTGCGCATCTCCCGAATTGAAGGCATTTAACGCCTCTTGGGAGAAGCAAGCGTCACGAAGAATTGTCCGGCGACGCCTGTGGTTCATGGCACTTTCCACTTCAGAGTTTGTGGCAGACAACCCGTCCGGATCCTCCGTCGGAGGAACGTCCGGCACGCGCCTTGCATTCGCCTTCGCCCCCGGACCAGGCTTTGGAGCCTGGCTGGTGGAGGCGCGATTGGCAGCCTCTCCGGATATAGTCCGGCAAGGTCTCTTTGTCCTGAAGGAGGCGCGAGTGTCAAATGTGCCTCGAAGGTATAACAACTGGGATAGAGGGGGGGCGCCATACCTTTGCGCTGATGCCTCGGTCCGGTCTGCACCTCTTTTCTACCCACGGGGCCCTGCGGCCCCTTGTTGGCTTGTCGCCGCAGGTTCGGCCTTCCGCCTCAACAACCTCCCCTGCAAAGTTCGGTTGCAATCAGGAAATTGAACACGCATGGACGGACCCCTATCCGGGTTACTGGGACTTCGATCTCAGGTACCTAGGGCGTCAGGATTAGCCCAGGGTAATCGGCCGTAATGGCCACCAAGGTGTTGTCCTCGCTCAATTGATGGAACACTCCATCAATCAGCTCCACAGATATGTCCGGGTCCTCTTGAGAGGCCGGGTCGATAGACCATCCTGGGTCCTCGGGTTGTGGAGGCGGGCTACTTATTTCCTTAACAGCCCGGCGCAGTTCCTGCGTTGAGGTCATCAGACTAAGTATTCAACAATGGGAACACTAAACGGATGAGAAAGTAGATGTGACCACTTACCCAACTTGGGGGATTATGCATAGATAATCCACCCTGTGGGTTGACGCGGAGAAATTCCTCCTCTTCTCCCTTGTACAAAATGGACAAGATCTTTAATAGAGCGGTAACTGAATCTGGCCCTTTACGGCCGTAGCGGGTGGCATCGTCCTCCCCGTTGAAATCCCACATGGGGTGGCTTCTATACTGAAGCGGCTGCACCCCCCGCATGATGCATTCGGCCATAACTCCGATCATGGTTAGTCCGGAATGGGCCAACAATCTTATTCGGCCCATCAGGTAAACAATGTTCCTGTCACTTTCCCTTTGAGGGCTCCGTGGACGCCAGCTTAGGCGCTTCTTTAAGGGAGCACTATCGAATTCTGGGAGGCTGATCCGGACAGGATCCGGCAGCGGGACGTCTTCTATATAGAACCATTCCGAGGGCCAATCTTCGGACGCCTTCTTTGGAGTTCCGGGCAGATATCCGGTCCCGGCGATGCGCCATACTTAGGCTCCGCCCACTTGATATATTGACCCTTTCTTGGAACGAGGCACGAGGCAAAACAACTCCTTCCACAGTCCGAAATGAGCTTCAATACCCAAGAACAGCTCGCAAAGGGCTACAAAGCCCGCGATATGCAATACTGAGGCAGGCGTGAGATGATGTAGCTGGAGGCCGTAGAACTCCAGCAGCCCCCGGAGAAATGGGTGGATGGGAAATCCGAGCCCCCTTATTAAGTAAGGGACAAGGCACACCCGCTCTCCTTTGGATGGATTAGGGGCATTCTCTGCTTGCTCTCCGCCGTTGTAGACGGCAAGACTGGCTCGAACCGGGACCATATAGGCCGGGGGTAGAAATCCCTTGGTCTGGAGCGTCACTAGTTCGCTATGCGGAGTGGAACATCTCTCCCAATATCCAGGCTTAGGGCTGGAAGGGTGAGCGGAGGAGTTGCGGCGGCTGGCTATGGTGGAATGGACCTTTGTCGGATGCGCTCTGATGAACACTCATGGAGGGGAGAAGGTGTGGATTGGATCTAAATCCTCGTCCCCTTAAATAGGGCAGCTCATTTACGCGACTAGGGGTGTGAATGAAAAAACACTCAGACTTTTCATATTCGTTTGACACGTGGGAAACGACCATTATTGGGCGTAGAAGCTAAGGAGCGCAACATCTTCAAGAAACCGGACTGGGCTATGGCCTCTGAGGGAGTCCTGGATTAGGGGGTGTTCGGATAGCCGAACTATACCTTCAGGCCGGACTCCTGGACTATGAAGATACAAGATTGAAGACTTCGTCCCGTGTCCGGAAGGGACTTTCCTTGGCGTGGAAGGCAAGCTTGGCGATACGAATATGAAGATCTCCTACCATTGTAACCGACTCTATGTAACCCTAACCCTATCCGGTGTTTATATAAACCGGAGGGTTTTAGTCCGTAGGACAACATACACATCAACAATCATACCATAGGCTAGCTTTTAGGGTTTAGCCTCTCCGATCTCGTGGTAGATCTACTCTTGTACTACCCATATCATCAATATTAATCAAGCAGGACGTAGGGTTTTACCTCCATCGAGAGGGCCCGAACCTGGGTAAAACTTTGTGTCCCTTGCCTCCTGTTACCATCCGGCCTAGACGCACAATTCGGGACCCCCTACCCGATATCCGCCGGTTTTGACACCGACAGCCTCGTACTCTGCGGGGAGGCCAGACTCCACCTTCGGCTTGACGAGCCGGGCAGAGGTGGGGGAGGACTCGGCGATGCGGACGCCGCAGCGGCGGGTGCGCCAGCTGATCGGCGCGTCCTGGGCTCTGGCTTAACGGGGAGGAGGGAGGGAGAGCCGGACGAGCGGCCGAACGAGGAGGAGGACACCGGGTCCATGTGTCTCGGCGTCCACGAGCTCCCACGCCGGAGGGAGAAGGTGGGGGAGCGGGGTACTCCAACCTCGGCATGTTGTCGCCCTCGATGTACTCGAGGACGGCCTCCAGCATGCGGCCGGGAACGCCCCACCATCAACGGCGCCCGTCGGCGTTGTAATTCCTGGAGGGCACGATGCCGTTGGTGGCCTCGAGCTGCTCGGTATGGCGACGACGGAAGTACGGCTCCCACAGCATGCTGTCGGGGGTGTACCTCAGTCCTTCTCTCGCCGCCTGCGGCAGAGAGGAACGGATACGGGCGATCTCCGCATGCCTGGCCGCCCCGGTGGGCGGCGGTGGCACCGGGACCCCACCAGCGCTTATCCTCCACGTCCCGGGCACCCGCATGTCCGGCGGGACCGGGTACTCGACCTCATAGAGAAGCCGGGCTTCGTCCTCATGAAGGTGGCGGCAGCCGAAGCCGTTGGCCGTCGTGCCATCACCTGAGTAGTGCTCGGCCATTGGGTGAAATGGAAACGGCGAGAAGAGAAGGAGGAACGGGGGCGTCGACGATGGAGAGCGAGGTATGTGTGTGGCTCACCGGTGCGGGAGGCGGCGACTTATATAGGCACGGTCGGGCGGCGCCCGCGTGGCCGCCGTGTGTATGCGTGGCAGGCGAGGGACGCTCGTCGCCCCGCCTTCACTACGCCGCCCGTGAGGCATCAATGGAGGCTGACCGACGCGGCAGCACGTGGCAGCTTTGGCATTAATTCCCCTGCGGGAACCGAGGCGATGAGGACGACGAAGTGACGAGAACAGCCGAGTCGCTGTCAAGGAAGGCCTGTCGATTTTTGCGGCAAAAACGATTCGGCCGGCGCCCCCAAGCTCCTCCCAACGCGCCGGGTTCGGCCTGGGTCCGCTGGCGCCAATTTTGGCCTGAGCCGGCGAAAAAAGTGCCTTTAGGGACGTAACTGAGCCGATTTTTTGACGCCGGCGGCAAAAAGATTGCCTGGGGGCCTTGTTGGGGATGCCGCTGGAGATACTCTTGCACTTGTTTTCCAAGGATAATGTGGTACAAGTACCAAAGCATGAGAATAAAATGAAACTGGTTTAGAAGGTACGTGAAATAAGGTGATTGATTAGCATACAAAAAAAAGTTAAGTGATGGTGTGGTGAATTTTTTTTTGAAACATTGAAATAAGTAGAGATTGGGGAAAAAATAACAAGAGATGCGCCGAAGAGAAATAAGTCCATGGGAGGGACGTGGGGGCCGGGATGGCGTGGATATAGTCCTTTTTACAAGGAAGGAAATTCTACCACATGAAACATGTGGTAAGCAATCCAAACAATTCAAAAAAAAACAAGGAGGAAATTCTTTTGAGATGGTAGAAAATAAATGTTAAGGCCTAATTTGGTGTGCAGGCTTGGGAGGAATTTGAGAGGATTATCCTTCTTGGGCTTAAAAGCCTACAAAATTTCGGGAATGGCCTGGCAAAATACTGAACCAACCTATTACACAGTCCCTGTTTTCCCAAAGCAACTAATTGAGGAGTGGCTAGAAGAAGGGAGCGGATCTTCCAATTCTGCAAGGGACGAGAAGTCTTAGTGTTCTCTGTGGAAGCTAAAAATCCCGTCCAAAATCAGAATTTTTCTATGGAGATTAGCGCATCATTCTCTACCAACTCTGGATATTTTGAAGAGGAGGAATATGTCTAATCGTGATGTTTGCCCACTGTGTGGCTGTGAGGACTCATGGAGGCATGCTCTCTTGTCTTGCACTACATCGCGGTGTGTGTGGGCTTTATTAGATGATCAACTAGTAGCTCAAATGTCAGAGAATATGGAACCGAATGCGAGAATCTGGCTGTTCGAGTTAAACGAGAAATTGGATCAAGCAAGCTTCACCAAGATGGTCGTCACACTCTGGTCGGTGTGATACTCGAGAAGAAAGGCTATTTACGAATCGATCTTTCAGAGTCCCCAACATACAGTGTCCTTTGTCACCAATTTTATTGCTGAGTTGGGCCAGCTACAACCTAGTGTTACTCACCAGGAGACCAGCTCTGCTCCGCGGCCGCAGGTCCGAAGGTGGCTTCCACCCCCGGCGGATTCGTGAAGATTAATGTTCATGGTGTTGTTGCTAGGTCTCATCATGGTGGAGCAGTCGCAGCTGTGTGTTGGGATCAAACTGGCATCTATTTAGGGTCATCGGCGGTGGTTTTTTGGGGAATCAACGACCCTCTAATCTTGGAGACTTACACATGCCGAGAAGCCTTGGCATTAGTAGATGACCTCGCAACCCAGAAAATTTGTGTGGCTTCGGATTGCCAAGAGGCGATCAATGATATCAATAGAGGGACAGGAGGTCCTAATGCTTCAATAGTACATGAAATAACAACCCACTGTACTAGTTTTATTTCCAGTTCTTTCATACATGAGCGTAGGAACTTTAATATTGAGGCTCATAATCTCGCCAAGTTTGCATGTAATCTTGCAGTAGGTAGACATGTTTGATTGGGGAATACTCATGACCCAAACCTTGTACCTATGATGATTGCTGTGAATGAATAAAGAAGGCGAGATTTTACTCAAAAAAAACTAATTGAGGAGCACTCGTTCCGGAGCCTTTCGAGGGTCACTTGGAGTAGACTAAGAGCGCGTCACTTGGCACGCTCTCAGAAGCCACCATGTCTTGCGCTCTGGGTGCTCCCTTCGAATTTGTTTTTTATATTTTTGCATGCGTTTTCGGTTTTAGATGTTTTTCTATTTTCTGCTTTTCACAGGTTGTTCTCAGCCTTTGGACAAAAAATATGATTTTTTTCTTTAAAAATAGCGCATTTTCCCCATTCCACGGGAGGCACGGTTTGCTTCCATGAGAGGCATGGATTTACTTCCACGAGAGCTCAGAAACGATAAAAAAGACGTGTTTTTATTTTATTCCTTTTGCGAGAGGCACGATTTTGCTTCCGGGAGAGGCATGGATTTGCTACCGCGAGAGGCACGTCCGTGGCTCTTGGAAACATAAAAATAAAGTATGTGTTTTCTTTTTTGTCCTTCCAAAGAGGCTCGGATTTGCTTTCGTGAGATGCACGGCCATGCCTCTTGGAAACAAATAAAATGTGTTTTTTTTTCATTTGGCGAGAGGCATGGATTTGCTTCCACAAGAGACACGGTTGTGCCTTTAGGAAACGGAGAAGGCGTGTTTTCTTTTTTTCATGGGAGACACGGTTCTGCTTCCGCGAGAGGCACAGATTTGCTTCGGTGAGACGCACGACCGTGCCTCTCGAAAATGAAAAAAAACATGTTTCCTTTTTTCCGCGAGAGGCGCAGTCATGCGTCTTTCAGAAAAGAAAAATTCATACTCCCGATTCATTTTTTTCGTCCGGTTTCTTTCGTGAAGGAAATTTCATTAAAAACTATCAATATGACATCTAGTTTTAAAGATCTGAACACGAGAAATCCAACAGTGAAAACGGTTCAAGATTTGAACACACGGTTTAGAAAATAAAACTTTTTGAATAAACAGATCTACAAGAAAAGGAAAAACTCAGAGGTTGTGACAAGTGGAGCACACCTAAGAAGGTGGGAGTGACATTTTCAAGCAGTGCTACTTAAATAGTGATTTCGTTATTTACCGCCTGTTGCACTAGTTAAGCTAGTTGGCGTCTACATGTTTTTCCTTCGATAGTTATATGGGCCGCCAAAAAAAAACGTGGTTCCCTTCGATTTTTGGCTTGTTTTTTGCGGGTTTTTTGTCGTTTTTTCTTTTTTCTTTTTTCCTTTTTTATTTTTCAAAAGTTTTTTTAACTCATGAACATTTTTGTGTCAGTGTTTTTTCAAATTGCAATTCTTCAAAATAAATTTCTAATTTTTGCGATTTATCCGCAAATTCGTAAACTTTTTTCAAATCTAAGTTTTTTTAATATTCATGGTTTTTTCAACTTCACGAAATAAACAAATTTTACATTATCTTTTCAATATTCTAATTTATGAACTTTTCTAAATTTTTTCTTTTACTAAATAATATAATTGTGTTTTTAAAATTTATGTATTTTTGTCATTTTGAAAAGTCAGCTGGTCTAGGCGTGCACGTAGCGATCGAGCAGTGCAAAGTGCTAATGGGATTTACCAAACCGAGACGCGTCGTGAGCGCTGGAGCTCCGGTCTACGCAAGAAGCGCCAATTCGGAGGTCCTAGCCCCTTCAATCCCTATCGATTCCCCTCTGTTCCATGTAGGAATGGCACCCGCAGGTTTTGGGTATGCATGGATGTAACACCCACGATGCGGATATATCTCCCACGCGTCGGAGCACGACTTAGAGGCATAACCACATAGTAGGCATGTCGCAAGAGGGGTAATCTTTACACATCCCATATACTGAATAAGAAAGGGATAAATAGTTGGCTTACAATCGCCATTTCACACAATACATAAATATAGCATTACATCATCTAGAATACAATCAAGGTTCGACTATGGAACCAAATAAAGAAAGACAACCCCTAATGCTAGATCCCTGATCACCCCAACTGGGCTCCTCTACTGATCAAACGGCAACGAAACAACACAACGAACAAGATCTTCATCGAGCTCCTCCTTGAACTCGGTTGCGTCACTTGCACGGTTATCATCAGCACCTGCAACTGTTTGAAGTAATCTGTGAGTCACGGGGACTCATCAATCTCACACCCTCGCGATCAAGACTATTTAAGCTTATGGGTAGGAAAAGGTAGTGAGGTGGAGCTGGAGCAAGCACTAGCATATATGGTGGCTAACTTACGCAAATGAGAGCGAGAAGAGAAGCAAAGCACGGCCGAGAAGCTATAATGATCAAGAAGTGATCCTGAAACTACTTACGTTCAAGCATAACACGAGACCGTGTTCTCTTCCCGGACTCCGCCGAAAAGAGACCATCACGGCTACACACGCGGTTGATTCATTTTAACTAAGTTAAGTTTCAAGTTCTCTACAACCGGACATTAACAAATTCCCATCTGCCCATAACCGCGAGCACAGCTTTCGAAAGTTCAAAAACCCTGCAGGGTTGTCCCAACTTAGCCCATCACAAGCTCTCACGGTCAACGAAGAATATTACTTCTCCCAGGAAGACCCGATCAGACTCGGAATCCCGGTTACAAGACATTTCGACAATGGTAAAACAAGACCAGCAAAGCCGCCCGAATGTGCCGACAAATCCCGATAGGAGCTGCACATATCTCGTTCTCAGGCACACCGGATTGTCCAAGATTCCGGTAGGCCAACCCAGAGTTGCCCCTGGTGGTCACCGACTGCTGACATGTTGGACCAACACTCATAGGAGCACTGGCCTGGGGGTTTAAAATAAAGATGACCCTTGAGTCTGCAGAACCCAAGGGAAAAAGACTTAGGTGGCAAATGGTAAAACAAAGGTTGGGCCTTGCTGGAGGAGTTTTATTTAAGGCGAACTGTCAAGGGATTCCCATTATAACCCAACCGCGTAAGGAACACAAAATCAAGGAACATAACACCAGTATGACGGAAACTAGGACAGCAAGAGTGGAACAAAACACCAGGCATAAGACCGAGCCTTCCACCCTTTACCAATTATATAGATGCATTAATTAAAATAAGAGATATTGTGATATCCCAACATATCCATGTTCCAACATGGAACAATCTTCATCTTCACCTGCAACTAACAACGCTATAAGAGGGGCTGAGCAAAGCGGTAACATAGCCAAACAACGGTTTGCTAGGACAAGGTGGGTCAGAGGCTTGACATGGCAATATGGAAGGCCTGATATAGCAAGTGGTAGGTATCGCGGCATAGCAATAGAGCGAGCAACTAGCAAGCAAAGATAGAAGTGATTTCGAGGGTATGGTCATTCTGCCTGAGATCCCGCAAGGAAGAAGAACGAGTCCATGAAGAAGACAAACGGGCAAAGTCGAACGGATCCTCACAAACGCGATGTTATCGGAACTAACCCGAAGAAGCAACACCGGAAAGAAGCAAACAACATGGTAAACAACCATCACATAAACATGGCATGATGCACAACCAAGTATGATGCATGTCCGGTTTAATGAGGCATGGCATGGCAAAGTGCACAAGCAATTCTACAAATTAAGTGGAGCTTAATATGCAACGAGTTGCATATTGACGAAACACCACAACAAGTTATTTAGTTCGATCTCGTTTATGTATTCAACAATATTAAATGTTGTTTAGCATGGCAAGGGGTGAAGCAAAGTAAAACTACCTATCTAGGCAAGTTTAAATGAGGCCGGAACAACAAGCAACAAGTCCGGAAAATCCTCATATGCATTTAGCAAATTAATGCAAACAACAATTTTAAACATTGTTGATGTTGTTATCATGATGCGGATGACATGTGCAAGTTTATGCAAGTTCTATGAAAATATTGATAAGAGCATTAAGAAGCATTTGTCATCGTGGCGGAAGCGAAAGGGGTACCACGGCGACGATAACGAAACGGTGCCACGACAACGTTCCGATTCCGACAACTCATTAAGACGTCGGTGCAAAAGAAAATGTGACGTGGGCGTGTCATGTGATGAACGGTGGGGTGCTTCCGGATACCGGGTTCCCACATGTCGACGGCAAGGCAACGAGGAACTCGCAAAGAATAACTCGGACACGGTGCAACCACGACCATCTCATACATCACACAACATTCGTTCCGGGCGTCGTCTCGGTGGTTATACCTTCCAAGGGAGCATTCTCGAGCGGTTTGAGTTCGTAGAGGAAGTAGAGGAAGTAGGCGTTCTCGGGACGTTCGTGGGAAGTAGTGGTACTATCGTTCCTCGGCGACGAAAGTGGAAGTAGTGGTACATGTTCGTTCTCAGAGAGGTACTTGACGGATCCAACGTCCTCGGGGCAACGATAGTTGTACACTTGGTTTTGTCGGACCCGCGGGGGCGGTAGAGGTACAGACGTTCTTAAGGTACTTGTCGAACCGGTCTTGGTGTAGTTGTGCACGTTGTCGGGGTACTTGTCGCATCACCGGGTGTAGTCGTACACATTCGAAGCGGAACTTGGCGGTCCATGTAGTCAAACTTGGCGCATCCGAAGATACTTGGTGAATCCTCGTAGTCGGTCTTGACGGTTTGTGTGGTCATTGATGTTGTGGTACTTGGGGTCTTCGGACTTGCCGATCCCGTTCTTGCGATGGTAGTCGTTCACGTTCGTTCGGAGGGGTACTTGATGACTCCAACGTCTTCGGGGTGACGGTAGTGATACACACGAGTCATCATGTAGTCATACACTTGTCGGAGAGGTTCTTGGCGTATCCAAAGTGAAGCAGCACAAAAAGGGCCTTGGTTCTCGGTGGTCAATGAACAGAGGCTGCCATGGCATCAGCAGGGGCCAGCGGGAGGTGCGGCAGCAAGCATAACAGCAGCGCCATGGTGGGCTCGCGGTGGAGGCAGGGAAGGAGCCGCGCGAGGGAGGAGGTCGAAGCCGGCAGCGACAGAGCTTGGTGTCGGGGACTTGAAGCATGGCTCCGACAACGCCGGGAACAGTGAAGCCGGTGGATCCGGTCGGCCGGCACCGGATCCGAGCAAACGATAGCGCGAACAGAGCTCGGGGCGGAGGAGCTTGCTCGCGGGACGGCGGTCTGGTGGCGTCGGCACTCCTGCGGGCGTTCATGGCAGCGGCGGCCTCCTGCTGGACGGGTGGCTAGACTCCAACGACGAGGAGGAGGCAGAGGGGTAACGGGACAAGGGCACGACGCTGGTCTCTCTCTCTCTCTCTCTCTCTCTCTCTCTCTCTCTCTGACGGCACAAGGGAGAGATCGATGGGAGAGGGAGAGAGCGATGCATGAGGGAGAGGGTGAGATGGGGATTGGGGACGATCCGATCTACGAGTGGCTGGCGGCGGCAGGGAACGAGGAGGAGATCGACGGGTGAGGGGGGTGTAGCGGCTGGGCCTCGGGCCGGCTAGGTCAGGCCGCAGTGGGCCTTAGGCGCAGAAGGTAGGGATGCCCAGCTGGGCTGGCTGATCACTGGTGGTGCTGGACTGGGCTGCGCTGGACTGCTGCTGTTGGTACTGCTTCTGCCTCTTTTCTATTTCTTCAAACAGAAATAAAAGGGCAAAAGTACGGAGTGATTGGAGGGGGTGGTGAGAGATATGAAAATATCCTCAGGACCCTGGAATTATGCCCTATTTCAAAAAATGATTTGGGGGATTTCAGAGGTTGAAAAATAATTCAAGTTTGAATTAAATTCAAATTTGAGCCATTTTAAAACCTAACCAAAACATTTCCAAAAGAGGTGAAATTTGGCGGAGGGGTTTAGGACAATAAGTTTGACTATTTGGGAGAAAATGAACATTAAAGGAGAAGGAAAAAAATGGCACTTGTAGAAATGGAAGAAAAGGAAGGAGAGGGGGTGATGGTGCAAGAACCACACATGGAGCATGCAACATGATGCATGAATACAAACACACAATGCACATGATGGGGATGCAATGCAAATGATGACATGAAGAATGCAAACAAACAAATAAATAACACAGCTGACACGCAAGACATGGAAGGCATCTGGAGCGTCGGTCTTGGGGCGTTACAGTGGAGCCACCCATACTCTTACCCGTACCCCCTGAGCTTGCCCATCATTCTTACCTATACCCATCAACGGACACAATTTTTCCCATACCCCTTACCTGACAAGGTAGATGAGTACCCACAGATAAAATTACCCAGTTTGCAAAGCATGAATTTGAACAACTAATAGTCATAAACATCAACATATAATATAATATATGAATAACAACATATCTACCATTCTTAAGAAGTTGCTCCCTACTACAAGGCATTCTCTTACCATGCATGATGTCCACAACAGCTTTATGCCACATCATCATTCAGTTTAATCAGCAACCAATCTGTCTTATTCCTCCTATGGGACGGTGGAAAAAAGACGTCTCGCAAGACTCTGCATGCAAACCTCCATCGGTAGGCATGCCAACGACAATCAATACACGCATGCAGTGGTCTCACGGTTAGACTTCAATATGGGATCATCAATCACAAATACTACCATCTACTAACTATTAACACAGGAGAAGATCAAGGAAACTGCTTTGATTATGATGGGAAGGTTCCTTCATCTCTCTGATAGAATAAATATCCACCGGTTCCTAAAAAATCCCATCGATTCTTCTCATCTTCCCTCTATCTCTAACTCTCTCTCGCCATACAGCGCCGCCGGCAGCCAAGGGAAATCGTCTCATCTTCTCAAGGGACACCGTTGTCGGAAACCTGCGCACGACTACCATAATACTTGGTTGTCTTTGCCACTGATTTGTTCAGATCTACAGTTTAATGCAACTCCGAGCAGCACTGACGCCTCGAACGCTCGTCCTTCCACCCAGTCATGTCTCCGACGAGCACTACTCCATCGGCAAGTTGCGGACCTGGTCGAGATCTTCCATCTCGCAGCCGGTGTGCTCCCAACAAAAGGTGCCCTTGTGGTGGTGCCGACGGAGTCGTCGAGCGCTTTTCTCTATGGTGCATGCTGCAACCTCCATGACGTCCACGCCGACGCTAGGTACGTGAAAGCACAAGTGCTCCCTGGGTAATTTTGGCAATTAATGTCAACATATCTCTTGTTGGACTAATATTTTCATCTAGTATATTTCAGATGAGTTCAACAGTGGATTGGCTTGGACAAGAGGATGTGGAACCCCTTCAAGATCCTAAGGACAAAGATTGGCAAAAGCTCAAGACTCTTCATTTTCATTTTAGTGATCCAAGATCACATTAAGTCCATAGGAAAGCCAATACTATTAAAAGGGGATGAGGTATTGCTTAATGGCTTGCTTGCTCAAAGTGCTTAGTGATATGCTCCAAAGCCCTCAACCACTTCCTCATTTCCACATATGTCCTAAACCTCCCACCGATTTGATTTATCCGGCGCCACCGAGTTCATTTAACATAGCCACTGCCAGAAACCCTAATTAGTTCGGTCTCACCGGTGGGATCTCAGTCTCACCGAGATGGGTTTGCAAACTCTCTATTGCCTGTTTCATCTATTTCAGTCTCACCGAGATATGCAGTCGGTCCCACCGATTTTGCTTGACCAACTCTCTGTTTTGCTTATTACCAAAATCGGTCTCATCGAGTTTGTGTAATCGGTCAAACCGAGTTGAGGTTTTATCCTAAACCTAGCACATCGGTCCCACCGAGTTGATCATATCGGTCCCACCAAAAACTCTAACGTTCATATTTTGAACCATATAGGTCTGACCGAGTTTCTCGATTCGGTCCCACCGAGTTTGGTGAATTGTGTGTAATGGCTACATTTTGTGTGGAGGCTATATATACCCCTCCACCCATCCTCCATTCGTGGAGAGAGCCATTAGAACGTGCCTACACTTCCACTACTCATTTTCTGAGGGAGAACCACCTACTCATGTGTTGAGACCAAGACATTCCAATCCAACCACAAGAATCTTGATCTCTAGCCTTCCCCAAGTTGCTTTCCACTCAAATCATCTTTCCACCATATCCAAATCTGTGAGAGAGAGTTGAGTGTTGGGGAGACTATCATTTGAAGCACAAGAGCAAGGAGTTCATCATCAACACACCATCTATTACCTTTTGGAGAGTGGTGTCTCCTAGATTGGTTAGGTGTCACTTGGGAGCCTTCGTCAAGATTGTGGAGTTGAACCAAGGAGTTTGTAAGGGCAAGGAGATCGCCTACTTCGTGAAGATCTACCCAAGTGAGGCAAGTCCTTTGTGGGCGATGGCCATGGTGGGATAGACAAGGTTGCTTCTTCGTGGACCCTTCGTGGGTGGAGTCCTCCATGGACTCGCGCAACCGTTACCCTTCGTGGGATAAAGTCTCCATCAATGTGGATGTACGATAGCACCACCTATCGGAACCACGCCAAAAATCTCTGTGTCTCCAATAGCATTTGCACACTCCAGTCCCATCCCTTTACTTTCTTGCAACTTGCATGATTTACTTTCCGCTGCTCATATACTCTTGCCATGCTTGCTTGAAATGTATTGTGAATGTTTCTTGTGCTAAAACTCCACCTTAACTTAAAGAAATTAAAAACTGCTACTTTTCCTTGTTGAGGGTCTAATCACCCCCTCTAGACACCTCTTCTCGATCCTACAGTACGCCTACGCATGGATGGGAGACGCCGAGCGCAAGTGACCCGACGAGTGCCTGGAAGGAGGATGGGCATGCCTAGGCGAGGGATGGTGGGGGTACTCCAACTGTTATGCTTTTGATACACCATGATAGTTTTTTTGTCTTCATTTTTCAGAAGGAACAAAAGACTCGGGATAAAGGATTAAGCTGGGACATATCCAGTAGGGACCCAAGACATATCTCCAACATGTATCCAGATTCCTTTTTCCTTTATTCTTAAAATGTCAATTCTTCCAAGACATGTTTAGGTATACGGTATCCAATATGGATCTACCCAATGTTGCATGTATCAGTGTTTTCAGTAAGCCCTGCAGCATACACTGCTATTTTGTCTCTCTTATTTCAATAAAACTCAACAAGCAAATGGTTGATGGCACACTTAGACTACATACATACCTCCACCAACAACAATGCCAATCTTATCAGTGAACATTGAACAAGATGATTTGGCCATTACAAGTAGTGACCTCCTTCAGAACAACCTTAAATCTCTCTTCAAAATCCCCTATTAATTATTTTTGTGGTTTGTTGTTTTTTCTATTTGTCTTTTCACCAACTATTTTTAGTTGAGTTTTCCACTAATATTTATCCTTATCATGCAAGTGTACAATGCAACCAATGTTGGTAGGAAGCACGAAAACAACTGTGAGTGACAGGTATCACACTCGGCTGCTATTATTTGATTGTGGTGTTCAAGGATAGAATTCTTTTTTGTCATAGAAGCTCCCTCTTACAAATGCAACAATTTTGCATTAATTCTACAATCTAAGAGGACTATTACATCTGTTTTGAACCTCATCCTCATGTCCACAAAGAAGAACGCCAAATTTTTAGCACTAACCCATGTTTATTTCTCAATTTTCTAATTGTAGGATCTTGCTATCATTGCTGGCCTTCTCACAAAGAAAAATGGGTAGACAAAGCTATATATATCCAAATATACTAACTCATTTCTATTTGTCAGTTTTATTATATTTAGATGTGCAACAAGTCATGTTGCGTATAGCAATGCAGTTTTACTGTATTTGGTGGCTCCATTCTTTCCAGGAGCCTTTTCTTGCTTAACCTACTTCATGCAGGGATGGTATTAGGACTAACAGTGTCAAATTTCTTGACCTACTTCGTGCAGGAATGGTATTGGGACTAGGGGTGACAAATTGCTCATGTTTTGGGATCATGGAAACCATATGTCGCTTTCAGCTCCATTTTGTGTGGTTATTCTCTCAAAGTCTTAACCGCATGTGTTGGATATTCAGATTTTTACTATGGCCTTTATACCATCAGAGCTATATTTCATATACCATAATTTTCTAAAGCATTCTTTTTTTACTTTGTATTATTTAGATTATTCTTTTCTTTATCAATTGATTGGTCCTTTTTTATGAATCCTCTAGGATGCCTTTTGGATTTGTAGGTCAGTAGTTAGGTAAGGGTTGTGTGAATAATTATCGGTTGGTTTCCCTTCATTATACTTTGTTAATTACGATGTTGCTCCCTTCTTTATTCTCTTATTGTAAGTCAGTGGCATGTGTTCTTCTACTACCCTCCTCACTATAAGCCACAACAACATATTCTTCATAGCCCCTGAATGAGCTGTAGTTGCATGTTGCAATCTTACATTCTTAAGAAGTTGATCCCCACTACTACCTATTCTCTTACCATGCACATTGTCCACATCAGCTTTATCAGTAGTTTGATGAGCTGGAATTGAGAAGATGGACCATTGTTTACTTTCCTATGCTGAGATGTGTCAATCTAATAAATATCACATATGACCAATTTCTTTTTTTCATATCTCTCTAAATCATTGCTGCATTTCCCGCTGCAACACGCGGGGTATCCTGTAGTTATAACAACAACACATGCTTATAAACAACAAAACGTCATAAACAACAACACATTTATTAAATAACATCCCTTTCTCGTAAATAACAACACGTCAAAGCAACATTACATAGTCATAAACATCAATAAACAACAACATATAGTCATACATTTTGAGTTCACAAATTCCGAACAAAGTGCAGATATAATTTTGAGTTCACATATATTTCATATGGATACATGGGTATGTGGGTATGAGTTATACGATCCCATACCCATACCCACTCTACCTGATGGGTTTCAGATTTCCCTATTTATATACCCATGGGTAACTGTCGTGGTGGGCGCATGGCAGATGCCAAAGGATAGCTAAAGAGAGGGACATGCTCAAGGGCACCGGTGGGCTCCAGAGGTGAGGTCGGCATGAGTGAGCGAGGGACGCAAGACATACCCAGGTTCCACTACAAAAAAAATACACTTCCGTGATGATACGTGTTTGTTACAGTAGGTCGCTTTTTTTGTCATGCATGTATATCCATGACAAATTTATGACAGAATCAAGATAGTCATACCTGTGCTGTCGTAGAAGTGTTCCATGACATTACCAAAATTATCATCACGGAAGTGTCCACTTCCATGACGATAAATCGCGCGTCACAGAAGTGCTTTCGTCAAGGGTGACCGACACGTGGCATCCACCGTAACGAAACGCTGTTAAGCTATCGGGTCGGGTTTTGGATCCGATAACCCGTTAACAGCCCTGACCAATGGGGATTTTCCACGTGTAAAATCATCATTGGCTAGAGGAAACACGTGTTGGCTCGTCGTTGGGACAGATGTCATCCACTCATTGGACAGGAGGCGCCTATGATAGGTCGACACGTGGCATGGCCCAACAGTGGCCCATTCCGGTGAAAAAGGCCGGCCCAGTAAAAATTAGCAGGCCGGCCCATATAAGGCCTACTTGTGTCAGGTCCATTTAAGCCCACGGCCCATACGAGATGTGCCAATTCGGCCCGTTAAAGATTTGACACCATTGCAGCCTATCGTTAGTTCGAGCCCATTAACAGCCCGCTATATATTTGGGCTCAATATCGGCCCGATGAGATTTCGGCCTGTTAACGACCCATTTAATGGATGGGCCAATTTTCAGGATGTACATCTTTCGGCCTTTTAGCGACCCATTTAAATGTTGGGCTAACTTTCGGCCCGGTGTGTCTTTCAGCCTGTTGATGGCCCATAAATCTGATGGGCCATTTGTAGTCGGACCTGAGTTTCAGCCTTTTAGTGGCCCATTTAAGTGTTGGGCCAATTTCTGGCCCGGTGTCACTTTCAGCCTGTTGACGACCCATAAATCAGTTGGGCCAATTGTAGTCGGACCTGAGTTTTGGCCTTTTAGCGACCCACTTAAGTGTTGGGCCAATTCCCGGCCATGTGTGCCTTTCGGCCTGTTAACGGACCATAAATGAGTTGGGCCATTTGTAGTCGGACCTTAGTTTTGGCCTCTTAACGGCCCATGCCCTTAATGGTCCAATACCAACCCGGTTTCTCTTTCGGCCTGCTAAAGGCCCACAACACAGTTGGGCCGTTTACAATACGACCTGACTTTCGGCCTCTTAGCGGCCCATGCTCTTCATGGTCCAATACAAGTCCGCTGTCTCTTTCGGCCTGCTAAAGGCCTACAGTATAGTTGGGCCATATGTAGCCCAAACTTAGTAACGGCCTGTTAACGGCCCGTGAAATAAATTGGGGCCACCTGTTGCCCGCTTCGACTGCGACCTGTTAACGACCCAGGAGGTAAGAGGGCCGACCATTAACTTTCGGCCTATTAATGGCCCATTAACTTAATGGGCCCACTAAAGTTCGTTCATGTCTTTAGGACAAATTAGATAATTTGAGCCCATTACGACGAGCAAAGGTACGGCATACAAGGAATAACGTTGCACATCCAGAATATATTACAGGAAATTACATCCACTGGGCAATCAAAGATTGATGCCAGTGCAAATAAATGAGCAGTACCTAACCATCTACAACGTCACAATCTGCAACCTCAACACAGATGACGCCCATAAGCATGTGGGCAAGTTCTTGCTGCTTTGCCACACTGTCTCTGAAAACATTGATCAGTTGTTGTGTCGCATGACTCTGCACCTCTGATTCATCCACCATTTCCATCATTGCTTCAGCCATTAATTGGTTCACAAACATACATTTATTCTGTCGCATTCAAGACAGAGGATACTAAAAAGATTCAGATGGTGATTTTGGTAGGCTTATATTATTGATAGTGGAGAGTGTCTTGAGCACTGCATCATAACATAAATTAGGACGGGAACCAAACAGATTAATCATGAGTTATTTTCATATTACCTGGCCTATATTTACTGGAAAGAAACAATGGGGTTGCCTTGCTGTTTTCAGAGTTTGTCTTCTTATCTTCAGCAGCCTGCACAAAATTAAAACACTAGCATTGCTATCATTGGCCAAGTCAGATAATAGGAAAGCAACATTGACACAACAAACGTTTGGGAAACTAGCCTACACCAAATTAACATAATATGACACAGCTATCATCGGCCAGGTAAGGTAATACGAAAGCAACATTGACACAATGAATGAATGGGCAACCAGAGAAGCACTACAATTCAGTAATGTGCGTGATATGAGATAGCACATTCATGCAGCTCAGTACGCAAAACTACCAGGCAGTTTTCCTTACAAAAATCAACATTGGCGCCTTTAACATTTTGCTACAACTAATTTTAGATCAGATAAAGGTTAGATTCAGGCCGATTAACAAAATACATGCTGATCTAAAAATATAGTGATATACAACAGGTACTTGCATCAGCACTGGAGCACAGAGAATTCTCGCAAGATATTTTCCTCGAATACGATCCCAATGGAGGAAGTCTTGTATCGTTTAACCTTATTTTCTAAAAGAGAGACGGGTAAGAAACATGTAGAAAATATGATCAGAATGCTATAAAATTTCATGATGCGAGGATACGCACACACTTCTTAGAATGGAGTTGACATTCTTTTGCTGGACTGGAGCGGACTAGTTCTTTGGCCACTGAAATCTGCTTATTATCAGTGGGAGTTGGGTTTCTCTGTGCTGGAGCAGTATCTATGAAAAATGGAGTTGGTTTATTATCTCCTGGCATTTGGATCTTTTGCAAAGACCTGGTTTGTAACCCTTCAGATTCTAACATAGCCATCTTCCCCTTGCATGCCTTATATAGAAGAATGGTGCTTCAATTATAAAACATGCTATAGCAGAGATGGAATAGGTACTGAAGAATAGAAAGGCATGACATATTGACATGTATTCCCTCCATCCAGAAAAAATGGATGGGTCTAGGCGTATTTTAGTTCTAGATACATCCTTTTTTATGCATTTCGGCAACATGTAATCCGGACGGAGGGAGTATGGTGTAAGAGCTAGGGATATGACAGGACAACACAACAAAAAAGACACTGGTTGAATGTAAAACTGTATGCTAGCGGAATACATACAGAAATAACTAAGGCAACATACATGTGTATGATTGGGAAAATAAGATGGCATTGCAACAGAGCACTAGAACAACACTTCAATGTAAAAAAACATGGTATGGTAGACAGATGAAGTACATACTGATGAATAACAATGCATAAGATATTCAGAAGCATGATGTCCAAATTAAGTAGATGGCATTGCGATAGAGTAGAATGACAGTACTTAAATTTGAAAACATGTTATCATGAATGGAATAGGTACTGAAAAATAGGAAGGCATGACATATTTACATGCATGATCAGCATGCTAAGCACATGGCATTGTAACAGAGTAGATACACTCCAGGACATTATATGCATGTTGTACCCATATCACAGGCCAAGTTAGAGCAAGGACCTTGTGGGGTGAAGAGGATTCATCATCTTTCTGCAAGTCTTATGAAGAACTGCCTTTACATGTTCCATCATATTGGGTATCATTGACATCAAGTTTATTGGCCTTTACATTGCTCCGTGAGGTTCTTGTGGATATATCAGTGTGTGCAATTATATCTAACATGCATGGAAGACAACTAGTAGTTAGATTTATGTAATGAGTGCCTGTAGAAGACGGCATAAGTAGTAGGACTGGGGTTAACTAGCAGCAACAGGTCTCATAAACTAAAGGGAGAACACAGATGAAAGCTACAGAATATGTATCGTTTGTACTCGAGATTAACTAGATGGCACACAAAAGTATTAAAGAACAGCATAGGGAATACTAGAAGTGGTATAATACTATAATCACCAGCCTGTGGGATAGCATTGGCTGATGGATGATAACTATGGAACAGTGTTACCTAAAGAACAAGTATCTTAGCTGAACTATGGAACAACGTTAACTCCTGAACAAGACCCGTAAGAGATCAGCATGAATATACAGTGAAATGTGATGATCTATTTTCCATGCTTAGATGAATAACAAAGCCATAAATGTTGCACACAAGTAAGATGAGGGTACAACCTATCTGGCTGCCATCCATAGGAGTGAGCATCATGTGCTGACTTGTGGATGGCCCTGCAGTTGTTGTGGCTGTGCATGTCGGGCACGCGCATTCGATGCAGGGAACTGTTGAGTGGGGACTATATATAGCTCCCTTCTGGTGTATGCTTCCCGTGTTGGAGCAGCTGCGGTGAGTCGGAAGATGGTGTATTTGAAGATGCAGATAACGCATAATGTTAAGAACGACATATCTCTTTGATATGAAGAAGTACACTAAGAGATCAACAGCAAGGTACGAGAGTGGTCACACGTCTGTTGACTGAAGACTAAATTTGGGTCACACGATTTTATTTTATTTTGGTACTGTCCGATCTACGCCGGATGGCTGGCCGTCTTGTGCCTCCCAGCTGACACTGTTTGGAATCTTCCCCGAAGAGCCAGCGACCAACGGCAGAGCAGCCTGCCTCCGCCGTCTGTGGCCCCGGCCAAAACCCCGCTCCCCGCCCCACTGCACTGCCGTGGTTGCGCCGCCCCCGGGCCAATCCACAAAGACTCCCCGTCATCCAGATCCGGTGGCGGCAGTACCTTCAACCCAGTCAACTCTAAAAGATAGCCATCTAAGCGCTGCTTCCGCGACGAACTTTGCGGCCCCGCACCCTTACGTTAGACACCAGCCAACCGGTAGCCTAGGAGCTCCGCCGCCTCGAGGGGTGCTGCTTCCCATTGCAAATCGATTGGCCCAAAATAAAAATTCAGACAACTGACGCCTAAATAAAGTGATTTGAGATGAGGGTGCGACCTATCTGGCGGCATGGTGAAGTAGGCAGGTCCAGCTGCCGAGTCGGTGAGGCCGGCGCGGTTGCGGTGGCGACCGGCGGCTGGGAAAGAGCGATGTCGCGACGGTCGACGGCTACGCCGAAGCAGCACCAGGACTCTGGACGGATCCAAATTGGAGCTGCTCCGGCGCCGTGAACAACGACGGGGGTGAATCGGCTCCGGTACAGTTCACGCGGCCGTCATCGAGGCAGCACCAGCAGCACAGAGTAAGAGGCGCACGGCCCAGTGCACCATGGCAAATGGACAGCGTCTCCGGCATTAGGGAGGAGGGCGGCTGTGAAATTGGTGCGGTGGGGGCGCCATGGAGGTGGGGCTGAGGTTTCGCGGCTCGGGAGAAGGGAGCTTCCCGGGGAGAAGGTGATTTGGTGCCCACGAGGTATGAATGGGGGCGGGCTGGGGAAATTGGGAGGGGAGTGGAACCATGTCTTACAGACGCATTTCGGGCGAGGCTTCTCGGCTTGGGTCTGTGTACTGAGGGTCGGGGATAGTAGAGTAACTTTGCTTCTCTGGGCGGGAGCGATTTCGGGCGAGGAGGGCGTGTTTTGAACTATAGTGGGTGCGAGCGATTTCGGGCGAGGAGAGCGTGTTTTGAAATATTGGGCGTGAGCTATTTCGGGCGAGGAGAGCGTGTTTTGCCGACCATTGTTTATGAATTATTCGGCACATGTCATTTCGGCCGAGGAGAAGGCGCGCTTGGATGAAGTTACGAACCTACCCTCGATGTACAACGGGCCAATTGATGCGTGTCCCACATAGGACGGTAATTTTGCGTCTCCCATTTATTTGCTCGGGCGAATTCCACCGAGCAGAGAGGATGTTTAACGGTTCGTTCAAATTTTGGGAGAACGAGCATCCATGTCTACCTTACCAAGTCGATTCGGATCAAATTTTGAAATATTAGCTTGCCACTTCTTTTTTAGATGGAGAGATGATGCTCGGGAGTAATGTGTCTTTACATGGTCGTTGCTAGCGATTTACTATATGACAAATAGTTGACCCACTCAAAAACGCGAATCAAACCCAAAATGAAATATCTCGATTCAATTAAATAGCTCGTTCAGTAGGTCAAAATAGTGAACTAAATCCAAAATTGAACACCTCAATCGAGTAGCATGTTGTACAGTATTATGGTACTCCATGAACATGTTGAAAGTCAAATTAATGAACTTGTTTGATATACACATATATCCGTTCATGTGTGGATTGCACACAACATGTTCTCCAATTTAAATATTTGAATGCAAGTTTATATCGAAACATGGTTTATATCAGTCTTTGATGCATAAAACGCGACCTCCCCCTCTCCCGGACTCCTGTTCTCTCTCTCTCTCTCTCGCCGACAATCTTCAATTCTGTCGTACGCATCCGAGACAAAAACCTTGTTCGTTCCTCTCCCTTTATCTCCATCTCTCTCTCTCTCCCTCTTTGTGTGTGTGTGTGTGTGGGGGGGGTCTTTCTAGTTCGCATGCAATATATACACCATCTATAGGTCTCTCTCGCACACTATGTATGATACTCTAGCTAGTCCAAGCTAGATATCTTGGGTGCACTCATCGTACTCACACAGATTCCTTGGCTCTTTGCCTGTAACTCTCTCACGCACCACTATGTCGTCTCGGAGCTCTTCCCCCCTCTCTCAAACTCTCCATCCACCTGGGTCACACATACACATGCATATCTCACTCGCATTCGATAGGCCCATCTAAAACTCTATCTCCCCCCCTCGTTCTCTCTCCATCTCACACGCGCACACACACAATCTCATGCCCAGCTAGCCAAGTATGATGGTCTCTCACTCAATTGTAGGCACACGCAATCCCCCCTATATGTATATGACTAGCTAATCTTAGTCTCCATCACAAACATGTGCATGGTCTATCTCGGTTTCTCTCGGGGCATCTTTCTATCGCGCATGCACTCCCTCGATCTCCCACCCATATAGTCCCCTCACGATCTCGACGAGATCTCTCTATCACAAACACACCCTCTCTCCCTCCTCATGCGTCCATGCCATCCATGTGTCCCTCTCGACCTTTGTTCCTTGTTTGCCACACCTCTATTGGACATGTTCTACAGGGGTGTCTCTCTCTGTTGCAAACAATCACACACTAGCTATCTTCACCATGAGATGTAGTTTTGTATGATGTATCTTTGGTATTGTAGATATAAATAACATTTGCGTAAACCTGATCAAAGTTTCCAAAGTTTGACTTTTAAAAAAATCACATGCACTGCATTATCGAGCGGATGGAATATCTCTTTCCCCCTCTCAGCTATCTGACGCACCACTCAGCCTTATCGGGGCTCCTCAATCTCTCTCAAACTTTATTGGTCAGTTTGGTTCGTGACCTGACCCTCATGCCTTGATGGCCGGTACTGCCTGGTGTGGACGTGAGATGTAAAATATTTTTGCCTGGCCAGGCTTGTGTGGTGCTGAAGCGTTTGGTTCATGCTTGGGCCAGGCAAAGCATCAACGTCCCATCAATCAATCCATGCATCAATTATTTAATGCTAATATCTATCCATGTTGCTGTTAGCCTTGTGGCCACACGACCAGGCACAACCAGGCGTTCGAAATTGGTCGCCTGGGCCAGGCTACTTGCAGTATGTGGAGTTCAGCCAGGCTAATTAAAGTGCAAGGGAACCCAGGCCAGGCGGGCTTTCTTTTTCATAGGGTAGCAACCAAACAAGCGTGCATGAAATCCAGCCACAACCCCAGGCCAGGCAAAGGATGCTCAAGACGCAAGCCAAACTGGCCTTATATCTCCCTGGTTCACACATACACATGTCTCGCTCGCGCTATACATATAGACCCATCCAACACTCTCTGCCCTTGTTCTCTCTCCACGTGACACACCCCCCCCTAAGTACCATAATCCCTCAATCCATCATAGGCGCAAGCACTCCCCCCTCCTAAGTATGATTATCTCTTACTAGCCAACAGGAACACACGTATTGTCTCCTTCCATCCATACATCTATCTCGATATCTCTCGGGGCATCTTCTATCGCGCACACACCTTGTCACTCGATCTCCCACCCATGTAGTCCCATCACGATCTCTAGGGGATCTCTCTATGACAAACATACACTCTCTCCTCCCCATGTCTGCATTTTCTCCGTACGTCTCTCTCGACCTCTCTCCCTTGTTTGTCAGACCCCTCTTGGACACGTGCTAGCTTAGGGGTCTTGCTCTCTCGGTTCCAAACAACCACACACTATCTCCTCACCTTGCCTCCGTTGTCGAAGATGCATGTGTGATATGTTTGCATAAGACACACACTCTTTTTCTCTACTTTTATCGTGTGTTGTCCATGTCTCTTTCACACACGCACACACACTTTTTTCACTCACTCTCTCTCTCTCTCTCTTGTTAGGGACTCTGTCACGTCCATAAGCATATGGATGTTTTGTAAAGTCAAACCTCAGAAACGTTTGACCAGGTATATGTGGAGAAAAACATTTACATCTGGAACGATCATTAGATTCATCACAACATGTACTTACTTCATACTATCATTTATCTTTGATATTGTAGATATAAGTAATTTCTTTATAAACTTGGTCAAAGTTTCAAAAGTTTGACTTAAAAAAATGTTGTAACTACATTATCGAACGGAGGGAGTAGCTCTCTCTCTCTCTCTCTCTGCTATCTCTCACGGGCCTCCCCTCTCACTCGAACTCTCTATACTGACGGATTATACGCTCACTGTGTCAGCGTATAGCTCCGTATATTGTTTAGTTGACCGGTCAACCAATCCACATGCTGCCTTGTCAGCTCGTGTTCTGTATCTTCGTGTGCTGGCCCATGTGGTAGTGGGTGAAAATAAGTAAACTAGAGGCCCATCTGACACGCGGTGAAGTAAGCAAAGTTGAAACGACTCGGGGTAGCACCCCACACGCTAGTAAATTGAGGGCGCATTGAGGACAAACTTCTTGCGCACGAAGGACGCACTCGCGCACAATTCACCACTGCGCGGCGGCACACACAGAAGGACGCACTCGCGCACACCCAGCACACAACACACACCAGCACACGTGTACACATCTAGGAGTAGAAGGTCGTGGAAAAATCTGGCGCAATGGCCGCTGCCAGAGCCGTCCACCCCCAATCTTGGTGTTCCGTGCAATGCACGGGCATCTACGCACGGGAAATTATGTCGAACATGGCTAGTTGTAAGCAGGCTAGCTCTACAGCCATGATGATAGTGACTGCAGACGGTGAGGCTGACTATGGTATGCCGAACACGGCGCCTATACTCAAGTGTCATCTCCGGCGCAGGGTCTTGTCACTTCACTGTGAGGAGCAGCATGTAATAATTTGACCAACGGATAGTACAATGCTAGTACTCCTACTACTACATTGGTAGTACTACTACTAGTACTAGTAGCACCACCGTCTGGATTTAGGAGTACTACCACGTCCATCTGGATTTTAGTATTTGACTAGCAATATCTAGTAATGCATGTCACCAGAAATGTACTACTCCCTCTGTAAATAAATACATGGTGTTTTATTCCTATCGGCGAGAGAACTTAATGTTTTTTTGCTACTCCTAACTAGAGTACTAATAGGATTACATGCAATGAACTAAACACTGCATGTCATGTTTGGTAGTCTCAAGTCATTGAAAGCATGCACGGCCCACATCTCTCATTGGTTGATATGTCACGAAATAAGAAACAAGGAGGGAGTTAATGCATCGTGCCTAAGTATTTTGGGATTATTTGGTTTTCGTAAGGTGACTTACACAACATTTTTGTTTACATGCATTAACATTTAATAGTTAAATCAAAGGTCAAAACTTGGCGCAAAATGCAAAGGGGACCAATAAACCAGTAAACATCAAACTTCTCTCGTTTGGCCCCAACTAGAGGTCCGGTAAGATGACTATACTGTACCGGCACGGAGGGGGACACAACTTCATTGACTTACGACAACTGCCTTTGGGTGAATGACACGTGGCCCCAGGGGGTGGCTGGCCCACCTATCATACAGCCAAAGGCAGGTGCAGTAGAGGGCCGAGGAGTAGTACGAAATCCTACGCACCTACGCACGCTAACCAAGGGCTGAGTGATCACTCGAATCGCAAGATCAGTTGACTAGAAGCTACGCTAGACCCATGGAGGCGATGAGCGCGAGCATCAGCCGGCTGTGCCAGATGGTCCACGATGCCGGCCTGCGGCCCGACACCGAGGAACGTCTCCAGGTAATATTGCTTGAGGCCACCAAGGTGAGGGGCCACTTGGACGACAGCTTCGTCTCCTTGTTCGACGAGGTCCTCGTCAGTTTCCTCGACAAGTTCACGGTCGTCAAGAAGCTTGCGGACGACTTTGACGTAAGCCTCCAGCCGACGCGCCCAGGCTCCGCGATGCCCGCCACCCTCAACGGCCACTATGATAATAACCTCTTCGACGCACTGGTGGCCCTGCGACTGCCTACCGTCGCGCCGGAGAATGTCCACCTCGAGGTCGCGCTCGCCGCGCAGCGCCTGGCGCAGCAAGACACCATCAACATAATCACCCACGTCTACGTGCAAATCGCCCACAAGGACTACTACATGCAAGAGGAGGACGATAGGACGCTGGCCTTCTTGGAGCGCAGGGCAACCTTGGACGACACTGTTCAGAAGCACGTTGAGCTCGCCGCCAATGCCGCTGCTCCTCACACGTCGGTTCGTGACCCGGCGCACTAGGGCGTGAGGATGTCGTTGAACGTTGATGGATCCGTATGTATTTTTATCTTTCCGTCAAATCCATGTAGTAGTATATGATACTACAGTAATTATCTTACCTTTCGCATCAACTTCATAATTTTCGTACGTACTCCATGCATGAACGGCGCCAGAACCAAACTTCTCATTACTCTAGGAAAAATCGTTATTTTCTATCTATCGGTCGCGCCATGGAGCAGAACCAAATTTTACAAGTTACGAGTTCAAAAGTAAAAACCTGCCGTGTTCGCGTTGCACCCCACACGGTTGGTCCGGCACGCCGCTCAAGCGGGAATGCGTGCGGTGTTGCATTTTCACTTACAAGTGGGACCGCAGTTGAGCAAACCGACTATCGGCAAACACCCACCCCGCCCACCGTGCGATGGCTGAGAAAACAGGAGGGAGAAGAGATGGCTGTAGCACGGACTCCACGAAAATTGGTGTCGGATGGGACTCATGTGGGTGGCGTGTGCCGTACTGCTAGACGTGAATGCTACTGAGTTATGGCCCATGCCACCCCACTATATCGAGCCTATATCGAGGTACGCAGAACAAATTTCCTGCAGTCCGTGCTCAGCCCTCCTCTATCTCTCTTCTCAGCCAGCCAGCGGACGTGCGGAGCCCATCATCTGTTTGCTCACATGCGGCCCCACATGTCAGTGAAAACGCAAGAGGACCCACTGAACCTGCACATATTTCACCTCGACGTGCTGGTGATGAAAAACAAATCCAATAAAGATCTTCGGTGGCCGCTTTTGGAGTTACTCAAGAGTAGTAAGATTCTATTTACAGTTTAACCCAAGATGCACATCTCGTGGCTTCAACTACCACTCTATTTTCTTTCATGACATGACCTGGATGTTGGATGTCCCACATGTCGGCAAAAGGAGGAAGAACCCGACCAAATCTTTGGTTCTGCTCTCGGATTAGACTAGTTGTGCTAACTTAAAATTTTTATTGTGTACTCCCTCCGTTCCAAAATACTTGACTTCCATTTGTCCAAAAATGGATGTACCTATATACTAAGACATGTCTAGATACATATATATTTTGACAAATAGAAGGCATGTATTGTGCAACAGAGGGAGTAGAATGGATGCAAGTTTTTGTATTGGGAAGAAGAGTACATCCATATATTGATAGTGCGCAATTTAGTAGATGTTCTATCACTTTTAGCTAGCACAGACGCAAGATCGAGCCTCCGCAGATCAACAATGAATGCATCGAGAAGGCACTAATCCAACTTACAGGAGTAGTAAAATGTATTCTTGTGGTTCTTGTTTTCTTTGGTCTTGCTTTTCTAGTCAAAATTATCGTTGGAGTCCGTGCAAAACGGAGGTGCGTTTGGGGTCATGCATTGGAGTTGGCCTTAGAAGTGGGACCGCAGTTAAGGAAACCGACTATCGGCAAACCCCCACCTCGCCCGCTGCGCGATGGCTGAAGTTAGAGAAACGACGAGGTTGAAGAGATTGCTCTAGCACAGACTCCAAGAAATAATATGGTGTCAGATGGATGTCGTGGTGGTGGCGTGTGCCGTACTCCTGGACGTGAATGCTTGTTCTGGCCCATGCCACCCTACTACTCCCTACTACTTACTCCTACTATATAGTACTAGTATCGAGGATTCGAGGTGCTGGTTACGTACAGCAAACACATTAACATATGGCCATAGTAAAAACACCCGCCCGACGCGCGAAGCATCTGAAGCTAGTACAAATAGTGTACTACTATTGTTGATTGGCCTCATCCGATAACCTGTTGCAATGCACGTACAATTATGTATTCGAAAAAATATTTTTTTGCCTCATCGCACCACTCACTCAGAGAAGCGACTCGAAAGCCATTCATAAATTTAGTAAGTTTATCACACACATATCATTTTATTACATACAACAGGTCATCAACCCACATCGACAATGAGGATACATTATAAATACTAAAGTTTTCACCACACAACAAATAACAAGCAATGAAATGAACTTCAACTCAACCATTCCTCGGCGTTGGAAATGCTTGCTTTGAACCACAAGTGATTCTTTGGGACGGGCCATCGATTGTCGATCTGGAAACCAATGCAGGACTGATCATCCAGGCTGAAGCGGCCTACTATATCCCTACCAGGGTAGGGAACCACACAAATGTCCGAGGTATAGACACAGTTGCTTCTCATAAATGTGTCAACAACAGTTGGATCACCTTTCACCATCATCGAATAGTTTTGTCCAAGGAAGAGCGAGTTTTCTCCAAGACTATCAATTCTGTACCAGGGAGAAGGAGTTGGCGCTAGCACACTAGTATCCATCTTGAATACCATGCAACAGGTGTTGGAATAGGTCCGGAGAGTGCGACCATGGGAGACACCTGCTTCCTTACCAGTAACATCATCAGTGGGCTGTATACACACAAGAAGAGGTGATCCATCGGAATTAGTTGCCAGGCGCCACAGAGTATATGGGCGCTGCTCGTCCTCATGCTCGTGATCATCACCATCATCATCTCCCCCTTGGTTATAAAATTTTTCAAGTATAGCTGGTGGGATGTTCACAGGACCTTGGAAACACAAGAAGAAGGTTAATTAGTAAAGGGAAACTTGCTAACCCGCATGCATGTCGATGAAACAATTATAATTACGGTGGAAGACAAACGTACCGAAACTATGAGGATGCCATGCAAAAACAGTGCCATGAGTGGTGGCAGCAAACACAAGGCGCTCGTATTGAATTGCATCACAGTACTCATCCGTGTACAGAAACTGATTTTTGAGCAATATCCATTGAGTGAAACCATCAAGGAAGGCAACAAGCTTGTCGAAGATAGCAACAACATCATAGTCGCTGTAATTCCAAGAGCGGTTGGGAACTCGACAAATTGCTATCTTCCATAGAATATAGTCACCATGATCATATTTGAATGTGCGTACATTACCGGTGTGCTCAACCTCTGGGCAGTGTGCTGAGATTTTTGGAAGTGGAACCCGATGACGAGTGTACACATTCACAAGTTCCCACTCGCAGTTGGACCCAATGTAAACAACCCAATCTCCATTTGCACCCGCCCAAGCCTTGCCCTCAAGCGATGGCATCTTAACATCATACGTATCATTATCAAGCGGCATCAACTTGCACAAGGCGAGGCCTCTGTCGTGCCGGCGCCAGTCATCATCAGGGTCACGGCGAAGAAGATAGGGGAGATCAAACCGCTCCTTGACTCTTGGGTTCTTTGTAATGATGTTATTAGTTGAGTCGAGAATGGGCTTGAACGAACCTTCCATGCTAGCCGAGGTGATTACGTCGCACCGATCAATGAGTTCCTCCACTACGTCATCTTTCAGATCAGGGCAAGAATAACGGGGTCGTTTCTGGCCTGTTCCCTCCATGGAGAAGACGATCGAACAATGGCAGAAGAAAGGGTGAAGGGCTGAAGGAAAATGGAGGAGGGAGAGGAAGAGCGTGCGACAGCAGTTCCAAATCGAGAGGGAAAGGCGAAGAGTCGGTGGACGGTTGCGAGTTTGCCACGGTTCACGAAGAGGCGCCCCGGCCTACACGTCTGTTCAGAAATACTCCTACTACTCGCCGTCGTCTCACTAATATGTTGGAACGGGACCACATGTCAATGAAACATGGTGTGTAATTTCTCGTGCAAAATGCGATCTGGCCGCGTTGGCCCGAGGTGCCGCATTAGTTATCGACCTTTATTTTTTAATGGCGTGCCGATCAGTTTTGAAGCACGACTAACTGGTACTGTACACAGAGAAAATATAAACTACTCTACCACTACTCCACCTCCAGTACTAGTAGTATAAAAAAGATATATAGGCTGGAGCTTGAGCGCTTTCTTGCTAAGGGCTGCCCACTTGCTTCTCACACTACCACCCTCTCTCCAGATCTAAAAAAGACGGCCCCTCTCTCCCTCCTCACCGGTGGTCACAGATCCGCCGGGGAAGAAAAGGACGTGCAACGTTGACACACTCGTCGTCGGCGAGCGAGGTCACGCACTGACAACAAGGCCATCCTCTCAGACCTAGCGCCCGCGCGGGATGGCCTCCATCCCCAAGCTCGCTGCTGTAGTGTGTGCGGAGGACGACGACCACGAGCGAAGCCACTTCCCGCCGACCCTCAGGTATGCTACCTCTTTTCGAACCATAACCTTGTTCTATTGCCCCATCTGCCACGTCGTTGCATGTGGATCTTTTTCCACTCCACCATCTTCCCAATTTGCTATCATCTGCTTTGCTGGCCATGCAGATGAAAACCATAATTTGCACTATTAAAGGAAACCCTACTTCATGCAGACTAATCCATGTCTGGGTTGAATAAGGAAAGGGAGGGAGACTGTACTGTCCAAGAGAGTAGGCATCAAACCCGCATCTAGGTTGAAAAGGGGAAAATTAGTAGCTAAGGAACGAGTCTCGTGTCTCTTGGTTGAAGAAGGGTAGAAAGGCATGACAACGCAATAGAGAATGACCAGGTCGATCGGTTTGTTGTCCTCGCATAGGAAAAAATTGGCTAAAGAGAGCAAAAATGGGACATAATCCACATATGCTGCCTGGATATTTGTTGCTCTGGGCAACCATACCTCCCTCACCACTCTGCGTCCTTGGAGGTACATCGTACTAGTGCGCCCACTGTCTGAATGGGCCTCCCATGCTCTTATTGCCACTTTTTTTGCTGTTAGTATAACGCCAGCAGTCAAGTCAAGCAATGTTACTGCTAAAGTGATGCCACATTTAACTAATGCCGCTCCTAGTCTAATGCCACCGATAAATTTAAGCAACGCCAGCAGTCTAAGGCATTCTAATGCTGCTGCACAGCCAGTATACCAACGATGAAACTTGTTACTACCTTCAGATTTTTGCACTGTTAATGCTTATAGATTACATACCTCACTTTCATGAGATGAGTTAATTTTTTTGTACAATGTCACCAAAATGCCAAGGCGCTGATGTCATTTTATTTTGGTTAAACTGCACAGACAATTATGAAGACAAGAGGAAAGGTCAAGAGTGGGCACCTCCTCCTCCAGCTGTTTTCTTGATTCGTTCGATCAAGTTTTTATGTTTGATCGATTATCAAGATTGGGATAGCAATTTTTAAGGTCCCCCCGAGTTCGGAATGATATTTACCTTGGTGGTACATGGTTTGCAATTTTTTTATACTGTCATTAGTTAATAATGCTAGTTACCTTCAGACTTTTGTATTTGGTTTAATGCTCATGCAGAACTAGTATACCAATCCTGAAACTTGTTACCTTTACATTTTGTATTGTTAATTCTTATAGAAACCTTCCAGTGCTAGAGTTTATTGAAATCTGTTCAGTAAAATCATTGTACTGTACCCTGTAATAAACTAACTACTCTACTATTGCACTAGCCACTGGATTAGTGTATATTTATAGTATTCGAAATGGTGTTGCATTAGCGTATGGACATAAATAAAGTGTGTCAAGCTTTCCCAGATATGTGCTCAAGAAAACTACTACCTGTTTTTCTAAATACTAGACGTTTGGGTACTTTAAATTGAACCGCGAAAACGTCTTATATTAAGGAAAAAAGGGTGTAGAGTTCACTCAAATTATCCCGGTAAAGCTAGTCACACCTTTGTTAAAATTAATGTTCATTATATTATCGGAGGAGGTCTGTATGTTTGTCTCTAATGCCCGTCGACTACATACCTGACATCATGATGTAATGTTAAGTCATTTCCTTTTGTACAGTGGCACTGAATTGTCAAGGTGGTCATGGCATTTTATTTTAGTAGAACTGCACAAAATTTTCTTAAAAGAAGAGGAAAGATCAGGAATGGCTCAGTTTTTCAGAAAAAACTATGTATGCCTTCCTGACATCAGCCGTTGTTGCTTTATTTATTCCTTCAAATAGGTGGTTAGAAACAGTCTTGCTACCTTTTACCATTATGAAATTGGAATGCTTATATTTGTGAGTCTATGCTTCAACTAGTGCCACTTTTAGAGTAATCACACTTTCAATATCTATGCAAACAGGGATGCTCGATTTTAGTGGAACTGCACAAAAAGTCCAACTGGTTCAACATTAGGAGCATGTTTTTTCCAAACCTTTATATCCAATTGGTGGCACTATGAGCTGTTCATTATGAAGGTACATGGTTTGCTACTATCTTGCTACTCTTTTTGTACTGTCATTAGATAGTAATACTAGTGGTTTGCATGTGAATTTATTGGCAGGGTGGATCTACATTGGAGGTGCATGACAGGATTCAATGATTGGATGCTCAATTTCGGTTGTATTGATTTCACCTCTTCCATCACTGCGAACATGGATATCCTTGGTCTGATGAAGAATAGGCGCTATATTTCTGCTTTGAACCAGCAAATCAATTCAGTATGAAATTGTCTAGGGCAAAACATAACTGTATCAGATTGTCCAGTGCAGAACATGACAGATGCTAAGCGGAAGAGACATGTTTAAACCAAAAATACAAGGTGTGGTATATGTTTACTAGCTGCTTGATATTTGTGCAGACAGAGATGTCTGCCCGCTGCTATTTGGAAAACAAACAAAGTGTTCGCAATTTTGGTTGAACTGCACAAGAGAATAGTATAGTCACTGCATGCAGTGCCATTTGAAAATAGACACAGAAAGATTGGATAGTCACTTCATGGACTGCAGAAAAGTAGTACTGTACTATTTATTGGCCAACACTAGGTGCTTCATTGCTTTGGTCTGATTATACAATGGGCATCATTTTGCCTAAGTTAAAGTTTGTATTCTGAAAATAGTCTCGCGGTGTGATCGAGAGAAGACCAAATCATATTGCAGTGGATGTTCCTCCATCATGTGTGGTTCATTCTCATGGTTTCAGCTGTTGGTGAAACCACTTACGTTTGCAAGAGGAATTGTAGACTTCACAAACAAATTTGTCTTTCAGTCTGTACTGAATGTTGGCCAAGAGAAGCATCCATGTTAGTAGGAAGAATATATGTTTTTTCTAGATCTCTGCTTTTGGAGCTACATATTTGTATATGATCTGTTATTGTATATCTTAATATTTTTGTTGTTGATTTGTTATTGTATATCTTAATATTTTTGTATATAAACTTGGTCAAAGTTTGTAAAGCTTGACTTTGACCAAAGCTAATATGCGAACTAAATAAAAACGGAGGGAGTACCTCCTTTCCGATTTGCAGGGCTTAATTCAAACCTCTCACCAACCAAGGTACTTCCTCCGTCCGGGATTTATTAGTCCCATGAGCAAAGCAGCAAGACCAAGGCATGGCAATAATTAACGGCATGCAGAAGTTTAAGCCTGATTAATTCCAGCGATTTAAGTGGCTGCATGCGTGCCCTCGGCTGCGACTCGTTGCATGCTGCTTCGCGTACTGTCTGCGAGCGATTCTGAGTGCCTGCATGCAGCCGGCCGTAATTAAGGCAGCTAACTGATGCGAAAAAAGATACGCTTTAAATCCGTGGAATCATTATTGACAAGGAGGGAGATGATTCGAGTGCACTTGTTTGACCGCCATGCTGGTGTGCGACCCAGACGGGACGGGACGACACAGTCATAATTTCAGTTTCTCTAGTTTTCCACGGCAAGCTGGCGCACTAAGCCATTATGCATTGAATTTCGATGACCATCACGCTACCTTCCGCCTATAAGTACTGTTTCCCGGCCTTCTCAGGTGCCACTGTGATCCAACTAGCCATATCCTCATAAGCCCCTACCGGCCCGGCGTCGCTCGCCACGTCCGCCATGCCCCTGCCCGTCCGCGGTAGGCGACGCTGGAGGCGGTCACCGCAGGAACTAGTGTTCGGGTTCTCACCGGAAGGCAGACAAAGGGAGGAGGCATTCTATCTGTCTTTAGATGGCAATGCGAAGATCGAGGAGTTGTTGGAGCACGACCGCATGGCGGAGGAGCAGGAGTTGTTGGAGCGCGACCGCCTGGCGGAGGAGCAGTGTATCGCCGATTTGCACCGCCAGCGGGACATGGAGCAGCAGCGCACCGACGCTCTGAGTCGCGAGCAGAGCGCCCGCAACTGGGCCGACTACGTGGAGGTCAGCGCCCGACAAATATCCCTGGAGGCTGTCGGGCACGCACGCGTTCGCGACGCTGATTTTTACTACCAACTCGTCAAGTGGGTTTCCCGCTTGGAAGCCGAAGCTTCGGTGGACCACGCCGGCATGGAAAGGGCCAATGCGCGCGAGCAACGCGCCCTATCGCACCTCTGGCAAGTCCAAGGCAAGGCGGAGGACGCCGGTGGCAGCGTTTAGCATGGACAGCAGATGGCGGCCAGCATCGTCTAGTTAGCTAAGAGTAAGTTAGTACTTGTACGCTACTAGAGTGTTAGTGGTAGTAGATAGTTAACTTGGCTATGATGGTTGTCAACGTGGAAGTTCAGTACTCTATATGTGGATCAGACCTGTTACTTTGGTCTGAATGTTGAACTTTCCATTTGAACGTATGGAATGGGCTGCTATTTTTTTAAATGGGTTGCATTTGTCCTCCACGGTTTAGAGGCTGACTTGTGGGTCTAGCAAGTTTACGCGTACACAATCATGAGATGATTGTACGTGGAGAGGATGACAGCAGGGACCCGCCAAGGTCATGGAAGTATGCAAGCAAGTGCCTCCTTATTTCAAGCCAATAAAAAAATGGCTCCTCCTAGTGGATTTCTGACATCTGGGTCCCATGCCATTGTCAACGTAGTCAATAAACGAGAGAATTGCACAACGAGCGGCTGACACCAGGGACCCAGCAGCTCACCAGTTATTTTTGTTTTGGGTTAATTTGATAAATGCCACTCCAAATCTGGTGTATCCGAGAAATGCCACTGCAATTTCCAAACTTTGAAAAATGCCATTTCATGCCATTTCTAGTGGCATTTTTCGAAGTTTGGAGTGGCGTTTTTCAAAGTTTGCAAACTGCAGTGGCATTTTTCAAAGTTTGCAAAAATTGCAGTGGCATTTTTATGAATCACCATAATTGGAGTGGCATTTATCTAATTTGTTTTTTAGACGGAAGCAGGGTGTCAACTGGGCTATGCGGGACACTCTGGCCTGTCTAGACAACCTTTTCTTTTATGTTTACCACAGACCAGCCAAGTAGTTTTTTTTCTTTGTGAAAATGGCTAGCCCAGTTCTTTTGTGATTTGTCAAGTAAGTCGCTTTATCAGGCCTGTTGGGCTACAAATCTTTCAAGACGAGGAGAGCTTCATTCGGCTGGCCGAGAAAATGGCCTATCAGTAATGAGAATTGGGCTGCACATTTTTAAAACACATCAAGCCGGCAATTATTTTCAAATATCTTTTTTTCATTTCGAGATTTTAAATTGCATTGATTTTTATGCGTGGACAATTTATTGGATTTTATATTGATATACATTTATTTTTAAAATCAGTCTGAATGTGACTCGAAATTTGGGGATTAAAAACAGTTCAGACCGCACCGACATATGCAAAATTTCGTATAATTTTTTAACCATGGCCACAATATGGGTTGTAATGCTAACATAAAGAATATGGGCTCCAAAAAAACCCGTAAGAATTAGCAAATGAGCTGTAAATTATTTGAAATAATGGCAGATGGGCTGTATGCTGTTTTCCACAGGTTTGAGGCTTTCCACAGATGGCCTGTATATTGTTGGATGTCCATCCAACGGCCGTCGTGCTTCTTCAATATCTGCTCTTCATGCTCCAGCCGCTCAAACAAGCACTGGCGGGACTGCCTGCTCCTTCCTCCCCACGGCCGGCTGTGCTGCCGCGCAGGCCTCACCGCCCCACCGTACTCCCATCGCTGGCCTAGCCATCCCTCTACTCACCCACACCTGCTGTTATTCTCCGGCGACGGCAGACGAACCAGTAAACCCTCGTACAGTCGTACCCCCCTCCGCGTGGGAAACAAAAACAACGGCCGAGTCTTCCCTGCCTCCGTGTCGTTCCCTTCCTAGGCCTCACCGTCGTCCACCGCCCTGGTGCTCTCGGCGTGGCGTGGTCAGCATGGTCAACGACCGACATGCATCTGAAGTGGACTGTATGTGGAGAGGATGATAGCTGGGTCCACGGCCGCACGCAAGGAAATGCCTCCTTATTACGCACAAAATAATGATTTCCTCCACCTGACATCTGGGACCCACCGAAATGGCCTCTGTATTTCGCGAAAAAAACATTACCACCGCTGACAGCTCGGACCCACCAGCTATATCTTCACACGCAAGGAAGTGCCTCCTTATTACGCACAAAAAATGAATACTCCCCCTGCTAGCTGGGACCCAGTATAGTGGGCCTACTAAGTTGACGGGGACGAAGGGCTTTGTCAACTTAGTCAACATGCACGATTCTAGCTCGACTGACCGTACGATGTCCATCCAATGGCCGTAGTGCTTCTTCAACCTTTGGTCTTCTTGCTCCAGCCGCCCAAAGCACCGCCGGTCGTGCCGCCTGCTCCTGCCTCCCATGGCCGGCTGTGCTGCCGCGGAGGCCTCACCGCCCCCATACTACTCCCACCGCTGGCCAGGCCACCCCTCCACTCCACTCACCCACACACCCTGTTATTCTGCGGCGACGGCAGCGCAGCCGAACCAGTGAACCCTCGTACTCCTCTCCGCGTGGGCATCCACTGCCGCGTCTTCCCCGGCTCCGCGTTGTCCCCTTCCTAGGCCTTGCCGTCGTCCACCGCCGTGGTGCTGTCAGCGCTGCATGGTCAATGTGGTCAACGACTGAATTCCATCGGAAGAATACTGTACGTGGAGAGGCTGACAGCTGGGTCCACAGCAGCCGCAAGGAAGTGCCTCCTTATTACGCAGAAAATAATTATTCCCCCACCTCACAGCAGGGACCTACCGGGCGCCCACTAGTATATCGTGAAAAAAACGTTTGCCCCTGACTGTTGGGACCCACCCGACGGGCCACCGTATTTCGCAAAAAAAACGTTCCCCCTGCTGTCAGCTCGGACCCATCGGAAGTGCCTCCTTATTACGCACAAAAAAATGAATACCCCCTGCTAGCTGGGACCCACCTTGGTGAGAGGCTGACTTGTGGGCCTACTAAGTTTACGGGGATGGAGGGCTTTGTCAACTTAGTCAATATGCACGATTCTAGCTCCAGTGACCGTACGATGTCCATCCAACGACCGTAGTGCTTCTTCAACCTCTGGTCTTCTTGCTCCAGCCGCCCAAACCAGCGCCGGTCGTGCCTCGTGCTCCTGCCTCCCGTGGCCGGCTGCGATGCGGCAGAGGCCTCACCGCCCCCTACTACTCCCACCGCTGGCCAGGCCATCCCTCTACTCACCCACACCCCCTATTATTCTGCGGTGACGGCAGCCTCACACCGCAGCGAACCAGTGAACCCTCGTACTCCTCTACGCGTGGGCATCCACTGCCGCGTCTTCCCCGGCTCCGCGTCGTCCCCTTCCTAGGCCTCGCCGTCGTCCACTGCCATGGTGCTCTCGGCGTGGCGTGGTCAATGTGGTCAACGACCGATTTCCATCGGAAGAGTACTGTGCGTGGAGACGCTGACAACTGGGTCCACGGCCGTAGCAAGGAAGTGCTCCTTATTACGCGTAAAATAATTATTCCTCCACCTGACAGCGGGGACCCACCGGACGGGCCATCGCATTTCACGAAAAAAACGTTTCCCCCCTGACTGCTGGGACCCACCAGCTACACCTTCGCACGCAAGGAAGTGCGTCCGGGCAAAAAACACAAAACGATTCGCCCCCTGACTGCTGGGACCCACCAGCTACATCTTCGCACGCAAGGAAGTGCCTGACAGTCGGGACCCACGTGGTCGAAGCGTACGTAGCATTGTCATTCTGGTCGCGAACGTGTTCATACATATATACTGGTCGATGTAGAGGCGTGCACGTGTCGTAGTAGAGGCGCGCACGTAGCATGTACACGTATGTACAGCGGCCATGGTGCAAGAAAGAAAATACGGCCACGTATGTGTACATACGGCGGGGTCTCGAACGCCTACTCGCGCATACGTACGGCCATGCCTCGTGTACATGGCTGGGTCGGAACGGAGAAACAACATCGTCGTCGTGTTCATGGGGAGGCAACAGAATGCTTCGTGTTCATGGGGAGGCAACGGAATGCGTCGTGTTCATCGGGAGGGCTTGGACGGAACAGGCGATGGAAACAAGGCCTGGCGTACTGCAGAATGGAGGAAATGACCTTGTGTTCGACCGGCCACGTTCGAAACAGGATCCTGTTCATCAAGAGGGGTCTGGCGTACCGCAAAACGGAGGAAACGGACCTCCTACGGTCGAAACGGGGGTCTTGTTGATCTGGAGGGGTGTGGCGTACTGCAAAACAGACGAAACAGACTTGTGTTGGAGCCCTACAGTCGAAACGGGGGTCCTGTTCATCGGGAGGGGTGTGGCGTACCGCAAAACGGGACTCCACGGGATACTGTTCATCTCCACCGTCGACCCCCTCCAGCCTCCACGAGCTACTGTTCATCCATCGTCGACTTGCTCCAGCCTCCACCTGTGACTGTTCATCCACGGGCTCCTGTTCATCCAGCCTCTACCGCGCGCTACTCCACCTGCTACTGTTCAACCATCCCTCTCCATGGGCTCCTGTTCAACCACCCCTCCACGGGCTACTGTTCATCCTGCCCTCCACCGTCTACTGTTCATCCTGCCCTCCACGGGGTGGTCCTGTTCATCTAGCCCTCCACGGGGTCCTGTTCATCCATCCCCAACCGGCTCGATCGATCGGGGTCCTGTTCATCTAGAGGCAACACCACGGGGTCCTGTTCATCCACCCCCACCGGGAACTGTTCATCCAAACCCCCCCGCAACACTCACTGTTCATCCAGAGGCAGCATCGATCGGCTTCAGTTAGCAGCAGTAGCGAAGGAATCGCTCGATCAGGTTCAGTTAACAGCCATCGATCGATCGCTCAGGTTCAGTAACGCGTAGCCTGCAGTGCAATCACTCGGGTTCAGTTAGAGCCCAACGCCTCACTCGGGTTCAGTTAGAGCCAACGCCTCGCACACACGCGCATACGTGTACGAGAGAAATGCGCATCGCTCGGCCCTCGACCTCCCACCGTAACCGGGAACTCCCCGAAATTTTCCTCCCCCTCGCTTCTACCATAGTTTTTTCCGTCATGGACGACCCAAAGAATGTCATGCAGCTGCGTCTCCAGCCCGCCCAGGACGAAAAGCCCATTTTCTGTCATGATTTTTTGTCATAGAAGTAGGAGCCCACCACATCTATGATGATACCGGGTTTTGTCATAATTATCGTCATAGAAGTGTCATATGTATGACAAAAAAAATTCATTCGGCCCAAAATGTCACGGATGTGTCTTTTATTGTAGTGTTCGGGGCTCTCTGGAGAGATAATACCCCTAGTCCCGCCGAGTGTGATTTATATGTGGAGTAGTACAGAGTTGCTCCTAGAGTTGTTTGGGGAGGAAGGAAGACATGCCAAGGCTTAGGCTGCTCCTTCTCCTTGTGTACGTATCTATTCTACTGATGGTCGACCCTTTGCACGGGGGCTCCCTGGGGGGTTTTATAGGTAAACCCCCCAGGGTTACAATGGTAAAGTTATAAGGCCATGGGGTCGAGAGTCAGCGTCTAGGAAGCCGGAGCCGGGACCCGCCGGGTACCAGGATTCGTCGAGCTCTCCAAGCGCGGGTCCTGTGCGTCAGGGGGCATTGTTCTCCGTCTTGTCATGCGTCACGGGGTGGTTGGGCCAGCTCGGCTATAGTGGTGCACCGTCTGGTTGCCATCGGCTTGCATCAGCAGGACGGGGGGAGGGGGGGGGAGGGGGGCGCTGTTGCCATGTCGGCCCTGCTCAGCGGAGTAGGTGGACCACTATAGCCATGCTCCTGTCGGTCAGCGGGGTTGGTGGGCCACTGTAGCTACGCTCATCCCCTCTACGGGGACTTGTTCCGTCATACGCCTCGGATGGGACGAGAGCTGACCCGTGGCTAGGTTGAGGAACACGCGATGGGGGCGCTGGCTTGTTGGAGAAGCCTTGGTTTGTCGGGTTCGGCCGGTCATGCATTAGCAGGCCTGGCCGTGTCATAGTTTCGGCTGGGTTGCGGAACCTGGCCAAGTACGAGTCGGATTGAGGGGCGATGCCGGCCCCGATGTTTTTGAAAAGGATCCGGGTTCCGTTGCCTGCCCGGGGTTCACCCCTCCCCCGACAGTAGTCCCTGAAGCGGCAGATGTTGATGAAGCTTACTACTGCCGGGTCTGGCAACACCCACTGTGTGCCAGCTTCGGGATGCCGGATCGTGGCATCCCGGCATGGGAGGGAAACCGAGGAGTCCGTCGAATCTTGAAGGGGAAGGGAGGCGCCCCCTCGACTTCGGTGTGGGTGCCACATGGCGCCCAGAAACTAAAGAGGCCCTGATAGGCCACACGCGCGACGAGACGTGACAGCGGGCTGGGGCCCGCCACTTCGCGCCCTCGGCCCACGCGCGTGGATTTATTGTGGCGCACGCGAGCGGTTGCCCTTCTCAATGCAGTTAATGGGCACGTGGATCGTGCCCACTTAA
>NC_041392.1:432129747-432172712 GCF_002162155.2 Triticum dicoccoides | reverse complement strand
GCCCCCATCTTCTTCTTCCCCTCTCGCTCTTGCTTTCAAGACCGCCGCACGCCACGATGCCCTGCTTCTCTTGAGCGAAGCGCCGCCACTCTACAGCGCTCAGCGGCCGCTTCGCAGCTCTCAGCCATCGTTCTTTCTTCTTGCCTTCGCCCATGCGCCCAGCACCACCGATGGTGCCATTGAAAGGCTCATGGGAGGGATCCACCATCTCCATTGGAGACGTTCAGTATCTACGTGATATGCGGCGGCTGCCGCCGGAGATAGAGGTAGCCGTGCGTCTGGCAGACAACAAGCTAGCACCGCAGCCGGAGGGGTCCGAGCACGTGGTCTTCTTCTCCCATTTCAAGCGCGGGTTTGGCCTCCCCGCGAGTGATTTCTTCAGCGCGTTCCTGGAGTTCTTTAGGCTTCAGCCGCACCATCTGGGCGTGAATGCGGTGCTGCAGCTCTTAGGGTTCATCACCCTGTGCGAGGGCTATCTAAGCGTCGAGCCCACCATCTATCTTTGGGTCCGCTTCTTCTTGAATCAGCAGGGGACAGAGGCCGACGTCATGTCTGCATGTGGGGCCACCGTCATCTCGACGCGGTCGCATGGGGGTGCCCCAAGATGCCGCTGGAGGACTCTGCCAAGACATGGAAAAATTCCTTCTTCTACGTCCGCAACCTCGCCGCGGACCGCATCAATCTTCCGCCCTTCACCGATGTGACACCGCAAGCCAAGACCAACTGATCCTACTGCCCCAAGAACTCGTGCAGGAGGTGTTGAACCTGAGCAGCCGGGTGGTGGAGATGGCGACGCGGGAGGGGCTCACTGGGACGGACTTCATCGCTGCCTTCGTCACGCGACGGGTGTTGCCGCTGCAGCACCAGACGCATATCATAGGCTAGATGACTGGCCTCTAGGATCCCAACCAGATGTCATCTCGGCGGTTGACACAGGAGCAGGTTGCCCACCGGGTCAACAATATTTGGAAGGCCGGGCTGAAGGAGGAGTGGCAGTTCGGGAAGCCTCCCTACAGCCATGGGAACCCGGCACCGGCGGTGAGTCCCTGGTCTTCATACTTTGCTGCATCTCATCTTCTTCTCTGTCCCGACACAATGAGGGAGGTGATGCTGAACGCCATTCAACATCCATATGACGGAACAATGATGCGGGTGGTGGCCGCCAAACAGTCTGGCTTGGAGAAGGCAGAGACCCTCGCCGGGGACCTGGAGACGGCCGATGCCAAGGTCGACGAGATGCACCATACGAGTAAGTTTCTATATTCTGATCCCTTGCGAGATTGATTGGAGGGTGATGCGGGGGATTTGATGTATGCCGATGGTGCAGCGCCGCCAAGGGTAGGAGACGGCCAAGCGGCCGGGGCCGGGTCATCTCCCGCGCCGGCAGCAGCTAGCTGGGCGCACGGGAAGTAGCACGTGGCGCCGAGGAAGCCGTCCGGCAAGCGCACGGCGGACCCAGCCGTCGGCGGCAAGCCTCCCACCAAGAAAAGGCATTGCGCTGCCCCGATGGCGACGACGAGACCGACTGTCCCGGTGGTGATCGGGTACGCTTTCTTGTTGACCTCGGTGAACTGCCGAGCCGTTCCTTCCTCGTGCTTATCTTGTCTTGATCTAGGTCGCCGCTGGATCTAGCGTTGGCGGCGATGGACGCTGCGTCCGGAGGTGGTTTCGCATTTTGGAGGTCCCGGAGCAGCGCCATTGACCTGCCTGAGGGCTCGGCCAGGGAGGATCTCGGCCTGGACCTGGAGGACGTGGAGCGCTGCGCCTGGAGGGACCGGAACAAGGCCCTCGAGGAGCCGGAGGTGGCGGACCGAGCCTGGCCGGCGTGGCCATAGACGATGGCGGGCACGGACCCGGCGGTTGTCGTGACGGCCAGGCGGAGATGGTGGTGCACGACCAGGAGGTCCTGGTGATTGGCGACAACACCCCGCCGCGGACCGACGTGGTCGAGCGGGTGGAGGTGGAGGTTGTCGGTGTTCTGGGAACGGGGGTCCCCAGACTTGCCTGCGTGCGGCCTGCCGCGTGGCTAAGCCAGCAGGCCGTACGGCCCATCCTCACCAACAAAGTGCTAAAGACCCACACGAGGGACCAAGCCTCGCGAGGTGGACAAGGCAAGACCTCCTCTGGAGCGGCCTAGCCAGGCAGGCTCACAAGGGGCGGAGATATCAAGGCAAGGCGAACCTCACGAGGTTCTCGTGACGTGAGCCGTGACGATCGACACCAGGCGGGCGCCAGCACGCACAGCGTTCTTGTTTCCTCTTTGGTGCAAAGGGGTCAAGCACAGCCGCAGAGTACCAAGGCCTCAGGCAAAGGTTTCCATTTCGGTGCAACAAGACCAAGACCGAGGACTGCAAGACGGAGGTCACTGTGGAGCCCAGAATAGCGTCACCACCAGAGCTTTGTGCAAGCGAAGACTACCTTTTGTCAGGATAGCTTGTACTAGCTGTCCCCCTTCAAATTAGCCCACCATTGTTGGCTCCCTTCCCGCTCGATATTTGGGAAGAGGACCAGGGCCTCTATAAATAGGACTAGCCACCACAGTGGAGGGGGGATCTGGAGAAAGGAGAGGGCTCAGCTAAAGAGAGAAGACCTGAGCCAAAAAGAGAGACCACCTCACACACAAGCTCACCGAGCATAAGAACACCTCAACCTCAGGAGGCCGTTCTGCCCTTGTATTGTTCATCATCAGCCCAAGAGGCAATCCACCACCACCACACTAGAGTAGGGTATTACACCACAATGGTGGCCCGAACCAGTATAAACCTTGTGTCTTTCTGTGTTGTGAGTTCATCAAGTTCGTCCCTGAGATCCTAGCAAGCTAGAGCGTAGATCGGTTGGAGGGAAAGACTTCATGCGCACCCCAGTGTTCGAACCTTAAGGGTTTGCCGGGACCCCATACCCCGACATTTGGCGCGCTAGGTAGGGGTGCGCCAGAGCTTTTCTCTATCGACCAACGCCCTGTACCGCCGCACCGCGCTCGTACCTCGCCACCGACCTCCTCGGCCGACGCCAATAGCGGGGAGTCTGGGTACCGAGCCCTGGCCCCCGCCCTTTGGCGGGTGCAGTGGCCGGTCAGGTTTAGGCCGGAGATGCTGCCGCGTTACGACGGCGCGGAAGACCCGACGCTCTTCCTGCTAGCGTACAAGAAGGCCGTCCTCGAAGCCGGAGGTGACGACAAGATCATGGCAAACTTGTTCCCCCTAGCCCTCGCCGGCGAGCCGCGCGCCTGGATGCTCGGCCTCCCGGGATCCACGGTGACGTCCTGGGGGGAACTCCGCGACCTCTTCACTGCGCGCTACACGGCACTGGCACACCACGCAGTCGCGACACTGCTGGGCGGCTCCCAAGCACCTCCTTCAGATCGCCACGCCAAGCCTTTCTTCTGCCAGATTGGAGCCGCCTGCAAGAGCCCGGGGGCTCCGCCGGGTTGGGCCGTGCTGGAAGCCGACCTCACCTTCGATTTGGAAGACCACCCCGGCTCCATCGCCGGCTCAGGGATGCTTCCGATGCTCTGCACGACCACCATCTGCAATGCGGCCGTCACCAAGACCCTCATCGACGGCGGCACAGGTCTCAACCTGCTCTCCGTGGAAGCTTTCAGCCTTCTTCAGGTACCGCTCGAACGGCTCGGCCTCAGTAAGCCCTTCACAGGGGTGGGCGGTGGAGCTGCTCACCCCTTGGGGCAGATCCGCCTCCCTGTCACCTTTGGCACGTGGGATAACTATCGCACCGAGCTGGTGGACTTCGACATCGCCTACATCGGTCTCCCGTACAATGCCATCCTCGGGTACCCTGCTCTCGCTCAGTTCATGGCGGCAACTCACCCGGCCTACAACCTCATGACGATGCCAGGGAGCAAGGGCGTCATCACCATCCCAGGGGACGCTAAGGAGGTCGTGATGGCGCTCAGGCTCGCCTTCAAGACAGCGGTAGCAGCGCAGCCAGCCAGCGCCGGCGCGCCAGAGGCCAAGGAGGCCGCGCCCACCAAGAAAAAGCAGTTGTTCACCCAAGACAAGGAAGAGACCAAGCAGGTGCCTATCAACGAGGATGGGTCTTCAAGAGCCACCTTCACCATAGGAACCGGCCTGAACCCGGGGCATGAAGAAGCTTTGGTGAGGTTCTTGCGCCTGAACAAGGAGATATTCGCGTGGGAGCCTGATCAACTGGTAGGGGTCCCGAGAGAGGTAATCCAGCACCACCTGAAGGTGTGCCCCAATGTACGCCCCGTGAAGCAGCGAGCAAGACAGCAGTCCACTGAGAAGCAGGCCTTCATAATCCAAGAGACACGCAAGCTGGAGGCGGTAGGTACAATCCGGGAAGTTCGATAACCCCAATGGCTGGCGAACCCCGTTGTAGTGCCGAAGAAAGGCGGGAAGGAACGGATGTGCCTCGACTTCACCAACCTAAACAAAGCCTGCCCCCAAGACCCGTTCCCCCTTCCGCGCATCGACCAAATCGTCGACTCCACCGCCGAGTGCGACCTGCTGTGTTTCTTGGATGCGTTCTCTAGATACCATCAGATCAAGATGGCGGTGGAGGATGTGGAGAAGACAGCCTTCTTGACACCGTGTGGGGTGTACTGCTACACCTGCATGCCTTTCGGCCTTCGCAACGCGGGTGCAACCTTTCAGCGTCTGATGCACATCGCCTTGGGGCGGCAGCTCGGCAGGAACACAGAGGCCTACGTTGATGACATAGTGGTCAAATCTCGCGAGCCGAGGACGTTGATTCAAGACTTGGAGGAGACCTTCGAGAGCTTGCGCCAAGTGAACTTGAGGCTTAACCCGGAAAAGTGTGTGTTTGGCGTCCCGTCCGGCAAGTTGCTAGGGTTTCTCGTATCCCACAGAGGGATAGAGGCGAACCCGGAAAAGATCAAGGCCATCGAAGACATGAGCTCACCACAGACCCTCAAGGAGATGCAAAAACTGGCAGGACGGGTGACCGCGTTAGGGCGTTTCATCTCTAAGCTAGGCGAGCGCGCCCTGCCCTTCTTTAAGCTCATGAAGAAGAAAGGCCCCTTCGAGTGGACCCCGGAGGCCGACCAGGCCTTCCGAGACCTCAAGAAATACCTTACTAGCTCCCCGATGATGGTGGCACCACGGCCTCTCGAGCCTCTCGTGCTCTACCTTGCCACCACCCCATACTCTGCCGGTGCGGCATTGGTGGCGGTTCGAGAAGAGCGTCAAGATAAGGGTAGAGCTGATAAAGCACCGGGCCGGAGAGGTGCAGCAAAGCCATCAGCGGCGTAAGACCTAGCTCAGCAGAGCAACATCGTGAAGTCTCCCAACGGCAGTCAGGTCTCAGGAGACCCATCACCTCAGGATATGCCGCAATCTACGCGGGACCCAAGACTCAATGGTGTACCGGCCCTCGTCGAGCACCTGGTGTATTTTGTCAGCACGGTACTGCGGGACGCGAGGGCGCGCTACCCCATGCCGCAGAAGCTCCTGCTCGCACTTTTGGTGGCCTCGCGCAAGCTGCGACACTACTTCCAGGGGCACCCCATCAAGGTCGTCTCGTCTTACCCATTGGAGAGGATACTCAGGAGCCCAAACGCAGCCGGAAGGGTCACTGAATGGAACATCGAGCTGCAAGCATTTCAGCTGGAGTTTAGCACCACTAGGGTCATCAAGGGAGCCGCGCTTGCCGATTTTGTGGCAGAATGGACAGATGCCCCGGCCCTTGAAGAAGGAGAAGACCGGTCCAGTTCCCCAGGAAGCGAGGCGCCAGACGGCTGGGTCATGTATTTTGATGTCACCTTTGCGCACCAGGGCGCGAGGGCTGGAGCAGTGCTCATCTAGCCCACTCAGGACAAGCTTTGCTACGCCGTGCAACTCTGCTTTCAGCATGCCGAGAAGGTCTCTAACAACATCGCACAATACGAGGGCCTCATAGCCAGCCTGAAGGCTGCGACGGCTATGGGGGTGAGACGCCTTATCGTCAAGGGCGACTCACAGCTCCTCGTCAACTTCTCCAACAAAGTGTACGAGTGAAAGGACGAGCACATGGAGGCCTACCTTGCTGAGGTGCGCAAAATGTTAAAGCAGTTCGCAGGCTTGGAGCTGCAGCACGTGCCCCGGGGCACCAACAAGGAAGCCGACGACATCGCCAAAAGAGCATCAAAGAGCGGCTCTTCAAGGCGTCAGCTACGCCGCCTCCCTCAAGCGTGGCTCAGCCTCGGGAGGAGCTCCCTCAGCCCCCGGCCTCGGGAGCCCCAGATTGCAGCCCAACCTCAGGAGTTCGGCTGCTCTTGGCGCTCGAGCCCCAGGGGGAGTGCTGGACCAAGGAGTTCAGAGAGTACCTGATGCACGGGACATTGGCGGAGAAAGAAGAGGACATGGAGCACGTGTCCCGACAGGCCATGTCATACGCATTCAAGACGGCGAGTTGTACAGGAAACGACCGAATGACGTCACGCTGCGCTGCATCTCCAGTGATCAAGGAAGGGAGCTGCTGACTGGCATACATGTTGGGGACTGTGGACATCACTCGTCAACTCGGACGCTCGTCGGCAAGGCCTTCCGCAGCGGATTCTATTGCCCTACATCACTTAACGATGCAGCCGAGCTGGTGAAGTCCTGCGAAGCTTGCCAATTCCACACCAAGCAAATCCATCAGCCTGCTCAGGGCCTCCAGACCATTCTGCTCACGTGGCCGTTCGCGGTCTGGGGGCTAGACATCCTAGGCCCGTTCCTGCGAGCGCCAGGGGGCTACCGCTATCTCTACGTCGCCATCGACAAGTTCACTAAGTGGGCAGAGGTGGAAGCCGTCCGAACCATTCCAGCCGGTTCTGCCGTCAAGTTCATCAAGGGCCTCGTGAGCCGCTTCGGGGTCCCCAACCGCATCATCACAGATAACGGCTCCCAGTTCACTAGTAACCTCTTTAAGACCGACTGTGCTAACCTTGGAACGCAACCTGCTACGCTTCGGTAGCCCACCCCAGGAGCAATGGTCAGGCCGAGCGCGCCAACGCTGAGGTCCTGAGGGGCCACAAGACCAGGACCTTCAAGAAGAAGCTGGAGGCTTGCGGCAGGGGCTGGCACGATGAGCTCCAGTCCGTGCTGTGGTCCATCCGCACCACCGCTACCAAGCCAACGGGCGAGAATCCGTTCTTCCTCGTCTACGGAGCTGAAGCGGTCCTCCCTCACGAGGTCAGGCATCGCTTCGCACGGGTCCTGGCATTCAACGAAATGCAGCAGGACGCCATGCGGGGGGTGGATCTCGTGCTGGGGGAGGAACAACGTCACGAAGCTGCGTTAAGAGCGGCAATGTACCACCAAGCGCTGCGGCGCTACCACTGCCGCAACATTTGCTCCAGGACGCTCGAGATGGGTGACCTGGTCCTGAGGCAGGTCCTCTCCAGGGAAGGCTTGCACAAGCTCTCACCCATGTGGGCAGGCCCGTTCAGTGTCGCACACATTGCCAGACCTGGCACCGTGCGATTGGAGACACAAGAGGGGACTGTGACAGCCTAGTTTTTGCCCTCTCTTATTTGTTTGAGTTTTTATTTGAATTTTTTTTGAAACTTGGAGTTCTTGAGTCTTTTCATTTGGACTTAAACACTTGGGCATCCTTGGCTTTCACCCAAGTGCTTCATTTCTCTCCCAAACCCTCATTTCACTTCTGATCCACCTCAAAATAATCTTTGGAATATTTTTCATAAATGAAAAATATTCAATTCCTCTCAAAAATCCTTAGGCAAATCTGTTTGCTCCAAAGCAACCCAAATTTTTATGGCCCAGAAAATTCTGAGATAATTCACAAATATTCTAGAGGCCCTAGGGCACCTCCCCGAGCAAAAATATTTCATCACTTTTTGGAATATTTTTGCTACAGAAAATCTTTTCTGTTCTGGACAGAAATCGTGGTTTCTACAACAACTACCATTTTACTTACTCCTTTTACTAGAACTTTCTTGTGCTTATTTACCTTAGTAACTCTAAGCTAGCCTCCAAAGCACAGCTCCAAACACCCAGCCATTTGACCACAGTAACATCACAAAGTTACTGACCAGAAACTTACCTGGTTTGTAAAATCTTCTCTACCGCACCTGGATCCAAACCAAACCATGGTAAACTTCAAAACCACCACGAACAACATGCCAGACATGATTTTTGGACGAAGGCTGGCCTGAGGAGAGAGTTCGCGTGGTGACCACGCGTGTCCATGATGCCAGGCATGCGTGTCGACGCGCTCTGGGTGCCGCCGAACGCTCTATTCGCACGTGCTCGCTTCCCCCGCCTGCCCAACCTTGCCAAAACTCGCCACCATCACCGTCTCGACGCCCTTAACTCTGCCCTGGCACTCGCCGATGCCGGAGCTCGCCGCAGCGAGCACGGGCAAGGTCTGGCCAACCTAACAGTGCGGAGCGCACTGTGCTCGTCGTCACCCCCTTGATCCTGTGTTCGTCTCCGCTCGCCCATAGTGGCCACGTGACCTCCATCGCCTTCTCCCCCTCTCACTGACGCTGCTCGTCACCGGGCGCCATTGACAGGTGTCCACCGGCGGAGCCCGAAACACCCTCGCTGCTCTCCTATATATAGAGCCCCTCCCCAACCTCCTCGAGCATCCTCCAGCACTCACACACACTCCACGGTCGAGTAGGAAGCCGTAGCCCGGCCGGGCAGGCCTCGGGCCACCGTCCCCGAGCTCGAGCTCGCCGGTGATCCCCTCTGGTTGTCGCGGCAGCTCCAGCCCTTCCCAGGCCTGGGCGACCCCTCCAGGGCCTCCGCCTCTCTCCGGTGAGGCCGTCTCGCCCGCTTGGAGCCTCTAGAGTGGCCCCTGCTCGCCGTCTTCTTCAACTCCGGTGACTCCCTCGTTCTGTCGCCGCTCGCGAGCTAGATTTCGACGCCGTCCGACCACCCCTAGCCACGCTACGGGTACGGGCGGGTGCGCCTCGACCTCCTCTTACCATCCCTCCCTCTTGTTTTGGCCAAAGAGCCCTCATCATCGGCGAGAGCTCCGGCGAAGCCGCTGCCGTATCTGTTTCTCTCCCCCTCTTCCCCCACCTGACTAGCGGGGCCCGCTAGTCAGCCACCCAGTACGCGTGCGAAGCGGTACGAGTGGTGGCGCCCCTGGGCTTTACGCCTTCGACGTCACCCCCAGTCTTTTTCTTTTTATTCAAATTAATTTGAATTTATAGAACACTTCAAACAATTATAACTTTTTAACCATAAGTCCAAATGAATTGATTGTTTTTGCATTGTGTTCATTGAAAGAAAATCTAACAGCTCACCAAAGATGAGATTTTTCTGAGCTGTTTAGAATTTCCGGTGAATTTCAGAAGTGTTCTTGATATTTTCTTTTTGTGTTTGAAATTATTTTTAAAAGGTGAGGCTTGTCTTGAGGATCACTAGGAGGCTTGTGAACCTCATCTGCACTAAGGCAAGCCAGAGCAACATTTTTATGATGCCATTTCAATATTTGTGATTTTCTCACTTGAATGAAATTGTTAATCCTTGCATTTAAATAATTATTGAGTTATTTGCATTCTGTTAAATGTTGGACAGTTGTTATGCTTGATTCACAGAATAGTTGAAACCAGTTTAGTGGATAAAGCAAGTTAAGATATGATGTTAGAAATAATTTTGTTATGCATGTTAGTAATTATTTATCTATGTTTTTGCCTCCCTAAAATTGATAAAAATTTGTTAGAAAATATTATGTTAAATACTTGTTAAAATCATAATACTTGTTTTACAGAATGTTTGAACCTAATTTAGTGATAAAGAAACTAAGGGTTGTTGATAGTGAAATCTTTTGTTATGCATATGAAAAGTTATCGGAGTTACTTTCTTGTGTAAGAAATTAATGAAACTTGTTGCTGAATATTTTGGTTAAGTTGTGAGTCATTTTGAGCTAATAGAGTAATGTGAGTTGTTGACGGTTAAGCTTGGTGTGTATACGGAAGACATGGGTCATTTTACCATTATATGATGCATGTGTTGTTTTGCATTTCATGGCATGCTATGACACTGGTCATTTTTATTTGAATTTGAATATAACTCAACTTGAGTATACCGTTGACTGGGTCATGGTGCCGCTGAATCGAGTTCTTTCTAGTGCAACCACATTTGCCTTTATGGGAAGGCCTTGATTCGGTCCATTGACACGGCCTCTGGTCGGTGCCTCCATCTAGGGAAGGTTATGTCGTGCTTGCCCTGGCCCGGTAAGCAGACATAATCTTGTATGCTCGTTGATGAGATTATGGTACCGAGTCCCCGAGTGGGAGTGTCCCCGAGTGGGAGTTTGACCACGACGGTGGTTGGGGTGTCTTTGGTAGACACAGGGCCACCCAGGACCAGCCCGTTGGGGATTTGGGTCGGAGTGGCCGGGAGAGTGCTGTGGCAATGGAGGGGTTTTGTCGGAATGCCGTTGGTCCACCCGAATGGGAGTGCGAGGCCATGGGTTCTGTGGTGTGGGTACAGTGTGCTACCTCTGCAGAGTGTATAATCTATCGATAGCGGCGTCCACGGTCATGGACACCTCGTAGTAGGTCCCACCATGAGTCAACGATTAATAAAAATGCACACTAAGCTGTAAACTATGCATTGTTGACGATGGCAGAAGGCCATCAAGGAGATTGGGATCAGATAATGATTGTGGCGGTGATCGCCGTAAGGATCACGAGTCATTTTGTTAAAGACCATGTTGGTGGTGTGTTTTACCATTTTGGTGGTGTGTTGTACCACGTTGGTGGTGTTTGTGATCTGAGGATGATCACGGTTGGTAAGTTGTCCTGAGGGACGTTTGATCATGATCACAGCGTGTTGACATATAGTGTTGCATTATTAATGATTGGTTAAATATCATGATATTGTTTGTCATTATGATTATGCTTGTTGTGAGCTTGCAACTACATTCAATGTACTGACCTGGCATGTCATGCCAGATTTCAGGAAAGTCTCGTTGGAAAGGAGCGTTGTTCGAGTCTAGATCGTTTCCACATCGGTGTCCCTATGATATGGAGCTTCCGCTACGACGTTATTCCGCTGCCACGTAGTTGTTTGGATCGAGGCCCCTTTATGTTCACAAAATAATGTACATATTGTTCAGCCGCACCGAGTGTGCCGCTTGGCCTCGACCGCTGTTGTAATATGAACTCTGTTCTGCTAGCATCAATAAAGCGGTTGTTTTCTGTACCAATATGTTGTGTGTTGCCAGAAGACATGGTCTCTGGGCTGGCAATGCGGGGTAAACCGGTCGCTCTGAGCCGGGGTGCCACAACGATTGGTATCAGAGCCGCGCTGACTATAGGCCACGCTAGACTACGACGCGTTAACTAGACGTTAGGCGCGAGTAAATTTGAGTGCCGGTAGCAGTTATAGCTGGTTGTTGCATTCTAGTCATTTGATTATTATTGTTATGCTAACCTGCTAATGGTTGTGAGTGTAGATGGCTCCGGTGCCGTATCCGTGCCAGTTCCAGCTGATGCCATACACGTCACCACACCTTCTCTGCAACGTGTGGCATCGGCTGTACCCTCACGGAGACGAACCAGTCTACCGTGTGTACCAGGAGCGTCTAGCAGACTCAGTGTATGAGTACCACGCAGTGGTTACTCTGCGCACCAGTTCCGATTCCGGCTCTTACACTCGCACTTCTCGGAGCGGTTATGCCTCCACCGCTTCTCAGGCTGTCCAGTTTGCCGCATTTGAGGTCCTTGTCGAGCTTCGTTATACCGAGGTCCAAATGCAGCACCACCTAGGTTTCTATTACTACCCATCTCTGCACGACAACGGTCGTGTCCGTTTTCCTCTCGTTGACCCGGAGTCTGATAGTGTTGCTAGCCATCTTGCTCGCTATATCACTGCTAGCTATCTGATGATCCACGAGCTAGCTCGAGAGCTGACTCGTGCCCGTACTGCTTTAGCCGCTACCTTGGTCACTACTAGATCCACCACTACTCCGTCCTCACTGCGATTTACCCCTTATGTCCTAGTTAGTTCTAGCTCCCCTATTTCACCGATTACTCCCCCGAGTAGCACAGGCATCTCGGCCGTGAACCCTCTCAGTGCTCCTGCCGAGTGGGTCTCACTTCTTGCTACCCCTGCAGCCCCGATGCTTCATCCTACCCCTGCCCTTGAGGGAGAGCCCTCGAGGCAGCGTCGTTGTGTTACCTTTAACCCGGAGGTTTCCGTTACCCACGTCAGTTCGGGATCCGAGACCGTTGTCGGCGTTCTGGGAACGGGGTTCCCCAGACTTGCCTGCCTGCGGCCTGCGGCGTGGCTCAAAGGGGGCCCCAGCGCAGCCCATCTTCACCAACACAAACCCAAGACCCTCGCGAGGGGCCAAGCCTCGCGGGGCGGACGACGCGGAGCTTCCTCAGGCGCGGCCTCGTCAAGCTGGCTCACGAGGAGGCGGAGAGATCAAGGCAGGGTACCTCACGAGGTGCCCGTGACGCAAGCCATGACGACGGGGGGCGCCAGGCGGGTGCCAGCCCGCGCAGCGTCCTCCCTTCCTCTTTGGTGCAAAGGGGGCAAGCGCAGCCGCGGAGTACCGAGGCATCAGGCAAAGGTTGCCATTTCGGTGCAACGAGACCAAGACCAGGAGGACTACGAGACAGAGGTCACCATGGAGCCCAAGACGGCGTCATCACCAGAGCTTTGCGCAGGCGAAGACTACTTTTGTCAGGATAGTTGATACTAGCTGTCCCCCTTCAAATTAGCCCGCCATTGTTGGCTCCCTTCCCGCTCGATATTTGGGAAGAGGACCAGGGCCTCTATAAATAGGACCAGCCACCCACAGAGCAAGGGGACAAGACGGAGAGTAGGCAGAGGCAGGGAAAGAGAGAGAGAGAGAGAGAGAAGATCAGAAAGAGAGAGAGAGAAAGGTGACTGAGCTCCTCCCAGTAGTTCATCACCCCAGCCAAGAACAGACCCTCGCGAGGCTGTTCTTCCTTGTATTGTTCATCATCATCAGCCCAAGAGGCAATCCACCACACCACACACTGGAGTAGGGTATTACACCACAACGATGGCCCGAACCAGTATAAACCCTGTGTCTCTTGCGTTGTTCTTTCCTTAGTTCAGATCCTAGCAAGGCGGAGGGGTGCAGGTAGGTAGGAGGCACAATCTCCGCGCGCACCCCAGTGTTCGAACCTCAAGGGTCTGACGAAACCCGAAATCCGACATTTGGCGCGCCAGGTAGGGGGGCGCCGGGATTCGTCTTCCACCACCCCATTCTCCTCCGACCATCATGCCCATGTCTGACGCTCGTCGGGCCCGCGCCGAGTGCTGCGTCGCGCTAGCTTCCCGCATCGCCCAGACGGCCCCTGTCAGCGGGCAACCTCGCCGTTCCCCGTCACCTGCCGTCAACACCGCCACCGGCCCGGCGGGGGACAAGCATCAAGCGTCGTCCCAGCATCCGTCCGTGCGGCAAGACGGCCGCACCGCAACTCCCTCGCTCACCCCAGCTGGTTCTTCATCCCGCGCGCTCCGCGCGCCCATGGAGGCTCGGGCTGCACTCATCGTGGCGAACGAGCTCCTACGCTATCGTCCCATCGACGAGGTCTACGAAAAATGGCTCGACCGCGTCGTCGAGCTTGTCCGCGCCGCAGGGGGCTCTCCTGTGCCGTTTGTTCCGCTGCACCGCACCCCGCTCCGCGCGGGTAGTGAAGCTCCGGCGGCGCCCCGGCTGCCTCCTCGTCAGGAAGGCGCCATGGCTCCAAGGCGCGTGGCCCCTGGGCGGAACCCGCTCTGTCATGCGCCAGCGCAGCAAGAGCAGAGCTGTCAAGAAGTCCCTCGCCCGCAAGAAGCTGCCCAGGCGCTCCCTGCTCCAGCACGTCGCGACCATGCTCCTGCTCCCGCGCATCAAGACCCCACACTACTCCCAGCTGCAGCGCGTGGGGACATGCAAGACCAAGTTCCCCGTCATCCAAGGCCTCCCGTGGCCACAGCAGGCTGCCGCGCCTTCACTGCCGAGCTACGCAACATCGCGTGGCCCGGCAAGTTCAAGCCAGACCTGCCTCCTCGCTACGATGGCACGGCTGACCCTGCGGAGTTCCTCCAGCTCTACGAGCTGGGCATCGAAGCTGCCAGCAGAGACGAGAAGGTCATGGCGAACTGGTTCCCCATGGCACTCAAGGACGGGGCCGGACCTTGCTCCTGAACCTGGCTCCAGGCACAATCTCCTCCTGGGACGAGATGCGCACCCGCTTCATCGCAAACTTCCAAGGCACTCGCGACCGGCCACCCGCCGTGAGCGACATGCGCCGCATCAAGCAACAGCCCTGCGAGACCCTGCAGAAGTACATCCAGCGCTTCAGCAATGCGCGCCTCAATATTCCCAAGGTGACTGAGGAGGCCATCATCTCGGCCTTCTCCGACGGCGTGCGCGACGTCAAGATGAAGGAGGAGCTGGCGATGCATGAAGACCTGTGCACTTCCCTGGAGCTGTTCAACCTGGCAACCAAGTGCGCCAGGGTCAAGGAAGGGCGTCTCTCCCTCCTCGAGTTGCCTGCCGCAGACCCAGAAGAGAAGAAGCCCAAGGCCAAGGACGTGAAGCGCAAGGGGGCTGCCGTGCTCGCGGCAGAACCAGACACCAAGTGGGGCAGAGATCAGCCCGAACCTTCCAAGGCAGCCGGTACTGTGTGTACCACGACCTCCACACCCACAACACCAATGAATGTCAAGAGCTCCGAGCCATGCGAGAAGGAAGGATCGGCCGTCGCCCTGACCGCAGTGACCGGGGCTACGGCCGAGGAGGAGGAAGGAACGCAGGACGCTAGGAAGACCGTGGCCCGCGCCAAGGGTGGCGCGATCAACCTCGCGAGGATCGCTGGCAAGACCCGCCTCGCGAGGGAGGCTGGAGAGATCAGCCTCACGAGGGAGACTGGAGGGACCAGCCTCGCGAGGATCGCCCGCAAGGCAACACAGGCCTCCCACCACTGCCGCCGCAGCCAAGGAGAAACGAGGACCTCCACCAAGACGAGGGGGCTGGGGACTTCCAGGAGCCCCGCGCGATCGCCTGCATCCTGGGCGGGGCGCAAGCCCCAGCCTCTCAGCGCATCTTCAAGAAGTTCGCCCGTGAAGTGAATGCAGTCCTCCCCAGGCTCGAAGCCACGCGCCCTCTCAGGTGGTCGGCGTGCGCGATCATGTTCAGCTCAGCAGATCAGCTCAAGTGTGCGGCTACAGCCGGAGTTCTCCTGATGCTTTGTTCCCCAATCATCAGCAACGTGGTGGTCACCAAGACCCTCATCGATGGTGGTGCAGGGCTCAACGTCCTGTCCGTGGAAACATTCAACAACCTCCAAGTGCCCTACAGCCAGCTTCAGCCAACCAAGCCTTTCTCCGGTATCACCGACGGCTCCACGGTCCCGATTGGGCAGGTCCGCCTCCCTGTCACCTTCGGGGCACGCGACAACTACCGCACCGAGCTCATCGACTTCGACATCGCTCACATTCGCCTGCCGTACAACGCCATCCTTGGGTACCCAGCGCTGGCCAAGTTCATGGCCGTAACTCACCACGGCTACAACGTCCTCAAGATGCCAGGAAGCGGCGGAGTCATCACGGTGCCATGTGAAGAAAAGGACGCGGTGTGTTCCCTGGAACGAGCCTTTCAGGCCGCGTCACTGGAAGACCCGGATCGTGGAGGCAGGAGGCCTCCCGAGACCGCCCCTAAGAAGAAGAAGACATCGTCCGGCCCGATCACTCAGGAGGCAGGCCCCTCTGGGCCTGCGCTTGCCCAGGGGGAACCTCCTTCCATTGCATAGGAAAGCGCGCCCGGCGTCCTCCTCAGGCAGGGCTCGGGGGCTCTCCCCTGGAGGGCCACCGACTTAGCCAGGGTCACGAGGGAGGCGCTTAGGCACCATCTGGAGGCGTGTTTCGAAGCACGTTTCCCTCAAGAAGGAGCAAGGCAAGGAGACCCAGACCCCCAGGAGTTCGTTAGCAAGGCCATTCAGGAGCTATAGGAGTCAAGAGTCATGAAGGGTGGCCGCCGCCTACCTGCAGTGGCTCCCCATCCAGGCGAGGATGGTGGGCTGCGCGTCTGCGTTGACATACCAGGGCTCAACCGAGTCGCCTCTCTGGAGCGCCTCTGGCCCTCGCAAGTGGGGCGCTGCAGAGGCCCACCCCACAGCTACGTTCGCATGCCTTACGGCTTGCCGAACGCGGCTGACACGTACCAGCGCCTCATGAGGGGCATCACGGGGGCACGAGAGGCCAGGCGTTCCGCAGCCCTGGCAGGGATGGAGATGGCCCATGAGGAGCCGCCAGCGCCTCCGGAGCCTCCCGAGGCCCCAGGGCCTGGGGGCTCGTGAGGATCGGCTCCCGCAACCCACCGAGCCTGCTACATCAACGCTCCTTCGTCTTCAACATCGTCAGGTGACATCTTTCGAGTTTTATTTCCAGCTGGGAGCGCCCCCCAGGGCTGCATTATTCCCAGGCCGCGTGGGTCCGTCCCTGCAGTGTGTATCCCTTTTTATTCCATGTTAGCTTACCTTGTTGGGGGCGCCCCTCGCGCTGCATGACCCCCAAGCCGCTCGGGCCTGACCCAGTGATGTCCGCATCCCCAGCATCTATTTGAACGAATCCACTCCTTCGCGGCTAATGTGTTTTGCCTAGTTGCCTGCTCAGCTGACGCCAACTAACGGAGCTGCTCCCAAACGGCACGACGCTTGTGCATGGGTCCGTCCCTGCAACACCGACAAACCTGGATGGCTGAGCTCTGGCCGCGGCAGCCCCGCATAGCGTCACCTCGTCAAGCCTTCAGTGCCTCACTACCCCTCGGAAGCAACCAATGGCTGACTGTCAATTGTCATGGCAACCCCTTGTTTTTTCTATGATGGACCTGCAGGACCTCCTGAAGGAGCTGCGTCAGGCGAGGCCCTTGCGGTGTCTCCTTCACTCTCGTCCGCGCGAACCGCTTGCACGTTAAAGGGGGGTGCCTGAGCATCGCGACTCACGGCTCCTACTGGCTCTCCAGCCCTCACCCTCTGGCCTTGACCACGGCATCGCGACCTGGCATACCAGCGACGGCTGAGACTCGCTCGAGGGCCGGGACCCAAGGACGTAGAGCATAAAGGGGAGCAAAGGCGAGAGAGGAGAGACACGCGAGGACCCCGCCGAGCAACCTCGCGCCTGCCGATGCACGGACCTGGCGACACACTAGAGAGCGGCCCCTGATCCTCGAGATAAGTCATCACCCGGAAGCGCAAGCTGCCGCGGCACCATCCCCGCACCTAATGCTACCCCGTGTTAGCAACGCCGCTCTCCTTTCTCACCAAACAACGGCTGCTTGGGCGCCAAAGGGGACCTCCTGAGCATCACGACTCAGGGGCTCTTACCGGACTCCGGGTCGCTCACCTCCTGGCCTTGACCACGGCATCACGACCTGGCATACCAGCGACGGCTGAAGTCGCCTTGGGACTGGGACCTGTCGGCGCAGAGCACCAAGCCCTCGTGAGGTTCGAAAGGGAGGACTGAGCTAAGACGGAATGAGCAACTCGCGCAATTCTACGACAAGGGTTATATTGACAAAACAGGATCACATGCACCTTACAAGCCCCCACGGGGCGCGTTCTTGATTCCTCGTAGGGAACAGATCCTAAAGGGACACAAACTACGCGCGACCCTGCAAAAGACGCCATCATCAACAGTGGGCCGTCAAGCACCGATGCCAACCCCATCCAGATCAGAGACGGGGGCGGCCTGACGAGCCCGCCCTGCTCCAGGAGCGGGCCGGCTCGGGGGCTCATAGCTGTCGTCGCTCGTCTCCGGAGTCGCGAAGAGCTCGTCGGAGTCGCTGGAGCCTCCGACGCCTCCACCGCCTGAGGAGCCACCAAGGGAGCGGTTGGCGGGCCCAATCCTCGTCGCGGTAGGGTCCTGGCCACCTTCCCTGGGGTAGCACTCCAGCCGGCGCCCGCTCGCATCGAAGACCTTGAAGAGCATCACCGAAGCACCGTCCTAATCCAAGTGGACTACGAAGACGCCCCTTACCCTGCAAACCCAGGCGATCTCTCTCCAGCCCCGAGTCATGAAGACCTCGCCCGGGGCGACAACCGCGACCTCTGCCTCGGTCGTGAGGGTGCTGCAGCCGGCGTGCTGCAGCCAGAGCTCCAGGGGCTCCCTGTGGGATGATGGAGGCGAAGAAGGGAGGAAGGCGGATCCAAGACTGAAGAGGAATGGCGACGTGAAGCACGAACTCTCGGGAGGAGCCCTCGGTGTGGACCCCAGGGGGGACGACCCACACCTTCGTGACCCGTCGGCGCCGACGGCGGCGCCGCCCATGGCGGTCAGCATCAGCTCCTTCGGGGCCCTCGACGTGGGCGTACAATGGCAGCGGGAACCCCGGCGGCACCCGCTCGCACCAAGGCCTCGACACCACCTGAAGGGCCCCTTCGTTAGGGCCACGGGGGACGAGCCGTTTCTTTGGCGGGAGTGGGTCTGGCTCCTCTCGGGGAGCTTTTCCCTTCTCTGCCGTCGAGAATCGGCGGATCGGAGCCATCACAACAAGATGGAGCAAGGATCGGGAAGAAGGAGAAGCAAGGAGGGACGGACTGGAAGGGCGCGCGCTGTTCCGTACTTATGGCCGGCGAAGGCCAACCGCCTACCTCCACGATTGTAGGTAATCATGACCCACTTTGCATGCAGGGACTTGTCCAATCCGTGCAGTTGCCGAGGCACCATGGGGAAGTGGAGACGCCCACGTCCAACCAACCGCCACGCGGCGCCCAAGGCCGCAGGCTGTTAGGGCCCGTGGCGCTTCGCCCTTGCCCTTCCGCCTCCCTGCACGGCCAAGTCCGGGCGCGCCTTGGGCCCGGGGGCTACTGTCGGCATTCTGGGAATGGGGGTCCCCAGACTTGCCTGCCTGCGGCCTGCGGCGTGGCTCAAAGGGGGGCCCAGCGCAGCCCATCTTCACCAACACAAACCCAAGACCCTCATGAGGGGCCAAGCCTCGCGGGGCAGACGACGCGGAGCTTCCTCAGGCGCGGCCTCGTCAGGCTGGCTCACGAGGAGGCAGAGAGATCAAGGCGAGGTACCTCACGAGGTGCCCGTGACGCAAGCCATGACGACCGGGGGCGCCAGGCGGGTGCCAGCCCGCGCAGCATCCTCCCTTCCTCTTTGGTTCAAAGGGGGCAAGCGCAGCCGCGGAGTACCGAGGCATCAGGAAAAGGTTGCCATTTCGGTGCAACGAGACCAAGACCAGGAGGACTACGAGATGTAGGTCACCGTGGAGCTCAAGACGGCGTCATCACCAGAGCTTTGCGCAGGCGAAGACTACTTTTGTCAGGATAGTTGATACTAGCTGTCCCCCTTCAAATTAGCCTGCCATTGTTGGCTCCCTTCCCACTCGATATTTGGGAAGAGGACCAGGGCCTCTATAAATAGGACCAGCCACCCACAGAGCAAGGGGACAAGACGGAGAGTAGGCAGAGGCAGGGTAAGAGAGAGAGAGAGAGAAGATCAGAAAGAGAGAGAGAGAAAGGTGACTGAGCTCCTCCCAGTAGTTCATCACCCCAGCCAAGAACAGACCCTCGAGGCTGTTCTTCCTTGTATTGTTCATCATCATCAGCCCAAGAGGCAATCCACCACACCACACACTAGAGTAGGGTATTACACCACAACGGTGGCCCGAACCAGTATAAACCATGTGTCTCTTGCGTTGTTCTTTCCTTAGTTCAGATCCTAGCAAGGCGGAGGGGTGCAGGTAGATAGGAGGCGCAATCTCCGTGCGCACCCCAGTGTTCGAACCTCAAGGGTCTGCCGGAACCCGAAATCCGACAACCGCTTCAGGGGAGGACACCGCAACACTAGCAGAGCAGTAGTGTCTTTGAGTATTCGTAGTCGTCTAGATGGTGTACGGATGTAGTTGTACGAGTCATGATGCTTCATGTATGAGAGTAGTGGAACCAGTCATGTTGTTTAATTTTCATGTATGAGTCCATGTATAATTATGTTGGGACTTTAATCGCCGTATTTTCTTCACTCTTTTGTCCTTTTCGAGATTTGTTATTGGCTTTTCCCCAATTTTATTGTTGGATGTCTCTCTTCTCGATTGCGTTGTCTTGGGAAAAATCCTCAATAGGATGACGCAGGGAGGCAGTAGTAGCAACGTTCGTGAGGGAACTCCTGTTCGTCGTTCCACACGACAGGCAGGATATTCTCCCGAGCCGTACGTTCAGCCACCACCTCCACCGCCTAATCCTCCCTCCACCGAGCAAGTTATGCGTATGTTTGAAGAGAAAAGGAACAATGATCTGATTGAAATATTGAGAAGTGTGCAAGCTATGGTTGGACAGAATGGAAATCAGAATGGTCATCACTTAAAGCTATCAGATTTTCAGAGGACCAATCCACCCAGTTTCAGTCAGGTTGTTGACCCATTGGATGCAGACGATTGGTTGCGCACCATGGAGAAAAAGCTTGAGGTCGCCCGTACTAAAGGAACTGATAAAGTCCCATTTGCAACCCATTACCTTGAAGATGCAGCTGCCATATGGTGGGAAAAATACAAAATCCATGTGGCCGATTGATGAGGTAGTCACCTGGGAAAAATTTAAGGATAAGTTTCGCAAGTATCACATCCCCACTGGAGTTATGAAGGCCAAGCAGCGTGAATTTCTCACGCTCGTCCAAGGAAATCAGTCTGTGGCTGAGTATCTATGAAAATTCAATCATTTGGCCCGTTACTCTCTGTATGACGTGGCCATTGAAGAAAGGAAGATTGATAGATTTCTTGGAGGTTTAAATCCATAACTTCGGTGTGCCCTCAGTATGTTTGATTTCACCGATTTCCAAACTCTGGTGGACAAGGCATTCATTGCTGAACGGGAGCACAAGCTCATATCGGATAATAGGTCGGCTAAGAACGACAACAAGCGCAAGTTTGAGCCAAAGAAGGATGGACAACCTGTGCAAAAGGCTCGTACCTGGAAGCAGACTCAGGTGGAATACAGGCCAAATTGGCAGCAGAATGTTAACAGGACCACCACTCAAGTCAAGAATATTGTAACCAGTCCAACACATGAGGAGTGCCAGCGCAATAATACTTGTTTCAATTGCGGGCAGCACAGACATTATTCCAAACAGTGCCCCAAGAACCACAAGGTGAATGCCCCGAGCAGGCCACAAGTCAACTTTATGGAGTCAGGGCCAACCCAACAAAACTTCACTGGGCACGTGAATCATATCTCCGCCGATGAAGCCCAAGAGAAGCCAGAAGTCGTCATTGGTATGTTTTCTGTTAATGACATACCTGCAGTAATTCTATTTGACTCTGGGGCTTCCCATTCTTTTATTTCTCGGAGTTTTGCCGCCCAAAACAATTTTCCTTGCACCATTTCGGGCAAAAATATGCTGGTACAAACCCCGAGATCTATAATCAAGAGCAATCTAGTCAGCCGTGATCTGGAGATCAATATCAACGGGGTCTACTTACCAACATATTTGATAATCATTGAGTCTGAGTAGTTGGATATTATATTGGGTATGAATTGGTTGACCAAATATCAAGTTTGCATAAACTACGCAACCCGAGAAGGCAATTTGACCAGTCTGGATGGGCAGCTCACCAAATTCTATGCTCGCAAGCATGTACCCAAGCAATAATTAGTTTGCACCGCTATGGTGGAGTTGGAATTTATTCTGTGGTCAGTGAGTACCCTGATGTGTTTCCAGAAGAACTGCCAGGCATGCCACCAGATCGGGAACTGGAATTTGCCATAGATCTTGTGCCCGGAACCGCACCATTATACAAGAAGTATTACCGGATGCCCTCATCAGAATTAGTGGAGCTAAAGAAACAGCTTGACGAATTACTCCAGAAAGGTTATATTCGTCCCAGCTCTTCACCATGGGGGTCACCTGCAATTTTCGTGGGCAAAAAGGATGGCAGTCTCCGTATGTGCATAGATTACCGCCAGCTGAATGAGGTCACCATCAAAAATAAATACCCACTTCCAAGGATTGATGATCTGTTTGATCATCTCAGTGGGGCTAAAGTATTCTCAAAAATCGATTTACGGACCAGATATCATCAGCTCAAGATTAAAAAGGAAGATATTCCTAAGACCGCATTCACTACACGATACGGTCTTTACGAATATACTTTGATGTCCTTTGGTCTCACCAATGCCCCTTCCTTCTTCATGCATATGATGAACAAAGTGTTCATGGACTTCCTCGACAAATTCGTGGTAGTCTTCATTGACGACATCCTCATTTACTCCAAGGATGAAGAAGAGCATAAGGATCACCTCCGAGCAGTGCTACAATGACTCCGCGACCATCAGTTATACGCCAAGTTTAGTAAGTGTGAATTTTGGCTCAAGCAAGTTGGGTTTCTCGGACATGTATTATCCGCCGAAGGTATAGCCGTGGACCCAAACAAAGTAAAGGATGTGCTCGATTGGGTACTGCCCACGACTGTAACACATATCCGGAGTTTCCTCGGATTAGCTGGGTACTATCGCCGCTTTATTGAAGGGTTTTCCAAGATTGCTAAACCCATGACGGAGCTGCTCAAAAAGGATACAAAGTTTAAGTGGACCGAGGACTGTGAGAAGAGTTTTAATGAGCTAAAAACACGTCTGACAACCGCACCTGTATTGACGCTTCCAGACATTTATCACAGCTTTGATGTGTACTGTGATGCCTCCAGACAAAGTATTGGTTGCGTGCTGATGCAAGACGGGAAGGTAGTAGCATATGCCTCACGACAGCTACGACCACATGAGGGAAATTATCCTACTCATGATTTGGAATTAGCTGTAGTGGTTCATGCATTAAAAATTTGGAGACACTATCTCGTTGGAAAAAAGTGCCAAATTTTTACAGACCACAAAAGCCTCAAGTACATCTTCACTCAGCCAGACTTAAATCTCCGTCAGCGAAGATGGTTAGAGTTAATCAAGGATTATGACCTTGGAATAAATTACCATCCCGGCAAGGCCAACGTCGTTGCCGATGCGCTCAGTCGAAAGCCCGTCAGCTTAAATGTCATGTTAACATCATTGCCTACCAAACTTCAAGAAGAGATTGCTCAACTCAACTTGGTCATCGTAGATGCTGGCCTCGCTAATATTTTGGAAGTTACCCCCACACTTGAAATGGAAATCCGCAAGGCCCAGCCAGGTGATGCTGAGCTACAAAAACATGCCAAGGGCCAGATAACAAGGCAGCCCACAGATTTCTTCAAGGACAAATTCGGTACCCTCTGATTTCGTGGACGAATTTGTGTACCAAATTAACCGGACATGAAGAAGATAATCTTGTCAGAAGCACACGAGTCCTCATATTCTATTCTCCCGGGAGGTACAAAAATGTATGAAGACCTTAAACAAATATTCTGGTGGGATGGGATGAAGAAAGACATTGCCTATTTTGTAGCCTGTTGTGACATATGCAACAAGGTGAAAGCAGATCATCAGAAGCCAGCCGGACTTCTCCAACTACTGCCAGTTTCACAATGGAAATGGGATGATGTTTGCATGGATTTCATCACCGAATTGCCTAGGACTCAGCGAGGCAAAGACGCAATCTGGGTTATAGTGGACACTCTCACCAAGGTTGCTCACTTCATCCCGATCAGCACCAGATACAGAGCAGATGAACTTGCACAACTGTATGTATCCAGAATCGTCAGTCTGCATGGAGTACCCCGGACTATCACTTCCAACCGAGGTTCTTTGTTTACCTCCACTTTTTGGTCCCGTCTCCATCAAGCCTTGGGGACATCACTGAAATATAGTACCGCTTATCACCCTCAGATGGATGGTCAGACAGAGCGAGTAAATCAAATACTCGAATATACGTTGCGAGCCTGCGCACTAGCCAACGGAGCTAAATGGGAAGATTGCTTGCCATACGCCGACTTCTCGTATAACAACAGTTTTCAGACCAGTCTCAAGATGTCGCCATATGAAGCTCTATATGGTCGTAAGTGCCGCACTCCTCTAAATTGGTCTCAAGGTGGAGATAGCCGTATCTTCAGAATAGATCTCATGATGGAAGCTGAGAGACAAGTCAGGGAAATCAGAGACCGACTGCAATTGGCCAAATCCCGTCAGAAGAGTTATTATGATGCAAAGCATCGGCAGGTCAGTTTTGAACCCGGGGAACACGTGTACCTCCGAGTCACTCCTATGAAAGGAGTTAAGAGATTTTAGACTCATGGAAAGCTGACACCCAGATTCATTGGTCCATTCCCGATTATGTCTCGAGTGGGTACGGTTGCATATCAACTAGAACTACCCCCGGAATTGGTAGACATACACAACGTATTCCATGTTACGCAATTGAGACGATGCATATCCCCGCCTGAGAAAAGGACTGCAATGGCTGAGATAGAATTGGCAAAAGATTTAACTTATGAAGAAAGACCGTTCAAAATTTTGGATCAAGTGGAAAGGGCACTCACAGCAAAGTCAGAAAAGTTTACAAGGTTCCGTGGGAGCATCACACAGAGTCAGAAGCAACTTGGGAGCAGGAAGAATTCCTTAAGGGTCAGTATCCAGAGTGGTTTTCCCAAGCAACCGAATCTCGAGGACGAGATTCATTCTAAGTGGGGGAGGTTTGTGACAGCCTGGTTTTTGCCCTCTCTTATTTGTTTGAGTTTTCATTTGAATTTTTTTTGAAACTTGGAGTTCTTGAGTCTTTTCATTTGGACTTAAACACTTGGGCATCCTTGGCTTTCACCCAAGTGCTTCATTTCTCTCCCAAACCCTCATTTCACTTCTGATCCACCTCAAAATAATCTTTGGATGAAAAATATTCAATTCCTCTAAAAAAACCTTAGGCAAATCTGTTTGCTCCAAAGTAACCCTAATTTTTATGGCTCAGAAAATTCTGAGATAATTCACAAATATTCTAGAGACCCTAGGGCACCTCCCTGAGTAAAAATATTTCATCACTTTTTGGAATATTTTTGCTACAGAAAATATTTTCTGTTCTGGACAGAAATGGTGGTTTCTACAGCAACTACCATTTTACTTACTCCTTTTGACCTGAACTTTCTTGTGCTTATTTACCTTAGTAACTCTAAGCTAGCCTCCAAAGCACAGCTCCAAACACCTAGCCATTTGACCACAGTAACATCACAAAGTTACTGACCAAAAACTTACTTGGTTTGTAAAATCTTCTCTACTGCACCTGGATCCAAACCAAACCATGGTAAACTTCAAAACCACCACGAACAACATGCCAGACATGATTTTTGGACGAAGGCTGGCCTGAGGAGAGAGTTCGCGCGGTGACCACGCGTGTCCACGATGCCAGGCATGCGTGTCAACGCGCTCTGGGTGCTGCCGAACGCTCTGTTCGCGCGTGCTCACTTCCCCCACCTGCCCAACCTTGCCAAAACTCGCCACCATCACCGTCTCGACGCCCTTAACTCCGCCCTGGCACTCGCCGACGCCGGAGCTCGTCGCAGCGAGCACGGGCAAGGTCCGACCAGCCCAACAGTGCGGAGCACACTGTGCTCGTCATCACCCCCTTGATCCTGTGCTCGTCTCCGCTCGCCCACAGTGGCCGTGTGACCTCCGTCACCTTCTCCCCCTCTCACTGATGCTGCTCATCACCGGGCGCCATGGACAGGTGTCCACCGGCGGAGCCCGAAGCACCCTCGTTGCTCACCTATATATAGAGCCCCTCCCCAACCTCCTCGAGCATCCTCTAGCACTCACACACACTCTACGGTCGAGTAGGAAGCCGTAGCCCGGCCGGGCAGGCCTCGGGCCGCCGTCCCCGAGCTCGAGCTCACCGGCGATCCCCTTTGGTCGCCGCGGCAGCTCCAGCCCCTCCGAGGCCTGGGCGACCCCTCCAGGGCCTCCGCCTCTCTCCGGTGAGGCCGTCTCGCCCGCTTGGAGCCTCTGGAGTGGCCCCTGCTCACCGTCTTCTTCAACTCCGGCGACTCCCTCGTTCTGTCGCCGCTCGCGAGCTAGATTTTGACACCGTCCGACCACCCCTAGCCACGCTACGGGTACGGGCAGGTGCGCCTCAACCTCCTCTTGCCATCCCTCCCTCTCGTTTTGGCCAAAGAGCCCTCGTCGCCAGCGAGAGCTCCGGCGAAGCCGCGGTCGTCTCTGTTTGTCTCCCCCTCTTCCCCCACCTGACTAGTGGGGCTCGCTAGTCAGCCACTCAGTACGCGCGCGAAGCGGTACGAGTGGTGGCACCCCTGGGCTTTACACCTTCAACGTCACCCCCAGTCTTTTTCTTTTTATTCAAATTCATTTGAATTTACAGAACACTTCAAACAGTTATAACTTTTTAACCATAAGTCCAAATGAATTGATTCTTTTTGCGTTGTGTCCTTTGAAAGAAAATCTAACAGCTCACCAAAGATGAGATTTTTCTGAGCTGTTTAGAATTTCTGGTGAATTTCAGAAGTGTTCTTGATATTTTCTTTTTGTGTTTGAAATTATTTTCAGAAGGTGAGGCTTGTCTTGGGGATCACCAGGAGGCTTGTGAACCTCATCTGCACTAAGGCAAGCCAGAGCAACATTTTTATGATGCCATTTCAATATTTGTGATTTTCTCACTTGAATGAAATGGTTAATCCTTGCATTTAAATAATTATTGAGTTATTTGCATTCTGTTAAATGTTGGACAGTTGTTATGCTTGATTCACAGAATAGTTGAAACCAGTTTAGTGGATAAAGCAAGTTAAGATATGATGTTAGAAATATATTTTGTTATGCATGTTAGTAATTATTTATCTATGTTTTTGCTTCCCTAAAATTGATAAAAAATTGTTAGAAAATATTCTGTTAAATACTTGTTAAAATCATAATACGTGTTTTACAAAATGTTTGAACCTAATTTAGTGATAAAGAAACTAAGGGTTGTTGATAGTGAAATCTTTTGTTATGCATATGGAAAAGTTATCGGAGTTACTTTCTTGCATAAGAAATTAATGAAACTTGTTGCTGAATAGTTTGGTTAAGTTGTGAGCCATTTTGAGCTAGTAGAGTAATGTGATTTGTTGACGGTTAAGCTTGGTGTGTATATGGAAGACATGGGTCATTTTACCATTATATGATGCATGTGTTGTTTTGCATTTCGTGGCATGCTATGACACCGGTCATTTTTATTTGAATTTGAATATAACTCAACTTGAATATACCGTTGACTGGGTCATGGTGCCGCTGAATCGAGTTCTTTCCAGTGCAACCACATTTGCCTTTATGGGAAGGCCTTGATTCGGTCCATTGACACGGCCTCTGGTCGGTGCCTCCATCTAGGGAAGGTTATGTCGTGCTTGCCCTGGCCCGTAAGCAGACATAATCTTGTGTGCTCGTTGATGAGATTATGGTACCGAGTCCCCGAGTGGGAGTTTGACCACGACGGTGGTCAGGGTGTCTTTGGTAGACACGGGGCCACCCAGGACCAGCCCGTTGGGGATTTGGGTCGGAGTGGCCGGGAGAGTGCTGTGGCAATGGAGGGGTTTTGTCGGAATGCCGTTGGTCCACCTAAATGGGAGTGCGAGGCCATGGGTTCCGTGGTGTGGGTTTAGTGTGCTACCTCTGCAGAGTGTATAATCTATCAATAGTCGCGTCCACGGTCACGGACACCTCGTAGTAGGTCCCACCATGAGTCAACGATTAATAAAAATTGCATACTAAGCTGTAAACTATGCATTGTTGACGATGGCAGAAGGCCATCGAGTAGATTGGGATCAGATAATGATCGTGGTGGTGATCGCCGTAAGGATCACGAGTCATTTTGTTAATGACCATGTTGGTGGTGTGTTTTACCACGTTGGTGGTGTTTGTGATCTGAGGATGATCACGGTTGGTAAGTTGTCCCGAGGGGCGTTCGAGCATGATCACAGCATGTTGACATATAGTGTTGCATTATTGGTAATTGGTTAAATATCATGATATTGTTTGTCATTATGATTATGCTTGTTGTGAGCTTACAAGTACATTCAATGTACTGACCTGGTGTGTCATGCCAAATTTCAGGAAAGTCTCGTTGGAAAGGAGCGCTGTTCGAGTCTAGATCGTGTCCACATCGGTGTCCCTGTGATATGGAGCTTCCGCTATGACGTTATTCCGCTGCCACGTAGTTGTTCGGATCGAGGCCCCTTTATGTTCACTAAATAATGTACATATTGTTCAGCCGCACCGAGTGTGCCGCTTGGCCTCGACCGTTGTTGTAATATGAACTCTGTTCCGCTAGCATCAATAAAGCGGTTGTTTTCTGTACCAATATGTTGTGTGTTGCCACAAGACATGGTCTCTGGGCTGGCAATGCAGGGTAAACTGGTCGCTCTGAGCCGGGGTGCCATAGGGACACCCATCCAAAACGCCTGGAACATCGAGCACCTCCGGAAGTTCTACCCATGAAGCAAGGCCCAGAGCCTGAGAAGCAAGGCCTAGAGCCTGAGAAGCACGACCCAATGCCTATGAAGCAAGGCCCAGAGCCTGTGAAGCAAGGCCCGGTGCCTGTGAAGAATCGCCGCCCGTGACACTCTCACGTAATAATGAGTTGGGGCTGTACACGCCCCGGAGTCTCAGGAGTGCTGACCTCAGGCCCTGGGGCTTCCTCCCACGCCTAGTGGACAACACTTAGCTCCACGCTGGTGAGAAGACCCGACGACTAGATTAGGTGCCGGACGCGGCTTTTCTTTTGCTTTCTGTAGTTGGTTTGCTTTTCCTTAATCGAGTTTGCCTTTGGCGTTCCTTGCTGATTTGGTTCCTTTGCCTTTTACCGCGTTTTTTGGCTCTGGGTTACCCGTGATCTCTCTCTCGCTTACCTCGCGAGGGGGCTAAGCAGGTGCCCTCGCGAGCTTTTCCTTCCCTCTGCTTTCTCACGAGTCACCCTCGTTCGAGCCTAGAAGCTGGCGCAACTCCCCTAAATCCATGCCCCTCGGGTACCGTGATGCAAAGCACCGAGTCAAGGTTCGGGTGAATAGTAAAATCCTGTAGCGCACCCCCTAACAAATTCTTGCAGTTCCTGAGCAAATGCAGATATCTCGTGAAGGAAGGGGCATCCCAAACACGCCAGGTTAGGTTATCTCTGCGCAAAATAACAGCATGACATGGGAATAACACGCATGTTGCATTAACCAAGAGCCATAGTTCGATACACGCCCCTCTGGGCCCATACTGGTTTCATTTTCTGGTGCAGGGAAAGAACGGGAAAAACCAAACAAAGTGGCGTTTCCACAATCTGCGAGGGCAGGCCCTTGGCGACGCCCAAGCCTAGCCAGACCCCTCCTCGCGCTTCACGGAGGCGCGGCGACGAGATGACCCACTGCCCCCTTCGAAGCGAGCGCGGCAGCGCGGTGGCTGATCATAGCCACTGCTGCTGGAGCTGTCGCAGGAGGGAGAGCCGCCGTAGCTGGAGGAGATGCGGTCGCCATTGAGGGCAGGCTCTCCCTCACCCTCGTCATGACCGTCGCCAAGGCCAAGCACCTCCTCGCCGTCATTCGTCTCGGGGCAGCATCCGACACGGCGGCCATCTTCCCCGAACACCCTCACGGAAAGGGTCGACCCGCCGTCATACTTGAAGTGGAGCGTGCACCGCCTGCCCAAGCCGCGCGCGCGGGCGAACGTCTGCCAGCCGCGGGCCAGGGCTATGTTGCCTGCGGCAGAAGTCTCGACCGCGACCCAACAGGCCTTGCTGCAGCAACCATCCGCCTGCAACCAGAGTCCCCCTGGACCAGGGGCTGGCAGCTCAACGGCAAAGAAGCGCAGAAGCTGGAGCTAGTTGCCGGCCAGGTTTTCTGACCAAACAACGAACTCTGGCGACGCCTCTGCTGAATGGAAGCGTGGGTGGGGAGGCCTCGCCACCATCGCACACCTCCCGCCGTCGACTGGACCGTCACGGTTGGGACGGCCCCCTCCGCGTGCCGTGGCGCCGCCTCGGCGGTGAGCCACGACGGGGGTCGCAGTGTGCTTACATGGGCGGCCGCGACCGAGCTCGGGAACCGAGGAACCAGGGCCCTCGCGAGGGGCCTTACCCTTCTCGGCGATAGAGAACTTCCTTTGAGGCGCCATCGGAGGCACTGCGAGCAATGGAGCAAGAAGGAGGAAGCAAGCAAGGAAGAGATGGGCAACGGGGGCTCCGCCCCCTCCCCATTTATAGCAAGAGAAGGCCCACCGGCGTCTCCCACAATCACAGGTAATGATGGTCTTCCTTGCATGTCGCAGGGACTTGTCAAGTCGTGCAGTCGCTGAAGCAACGTGGGGAAGCGGAGACGCCCACGTCCAATCAACCGCCATGCGTCAATCGAGGCCGCGGCTTTGGGGGCCCGCGGTGCTTCGAGCTTGACCCTTGGCTTCGCCGCGAAGCCAAGCCCGCGCGCACCTTGGCCCCGCGGGCTACTGTCGGCATTTTGGGAACAGGGGTCCCGAGACTTGGCTGCCTGTGGCCCGCCACATGGCTAAGCCAGCAGGCCATACAGAGCGCCCAAGACCTTTGCGAGGGCTAAACCAACGAAGCGCCCAAGACCTTCGCGAGGGACCAAGCCTCGCGAGGCGGACGATGCAAGACCTCCTCTGGAGCGGCCTAGCCAGGCAGGCTCATGAGGGGTGGAGATATCAAGGCAAGGCGAACCTCACGAGGTTCTCGTGACGTGAGCTGTGACGATCGACACCAGGCGGGCGCCAGCACGCACAATGTCCTTGTTTCCTCTTTGGTGCAAAGGGGGAAAGCGCAGCCGCGGAGTACCAAGGCCTCAGGCAAAGGTTTCCATTTCGGTGCAACAAGACCAAGACCGAGGACTGCAGGACAGAGGTCACCATGGAGCCCAGAACGGCGTCACCACCAGAGCTTTGTGCAGGTGAAGAGTACCTTTTGTCAGGATAGCTTGTACTAGCTGTCCCCCTTCAAATTATCCCGCCATTGTTGGCTCCCTTCCCGCTTGATATTTGGGAAGAGGACCAAGGCCTCTATAAATAGGACTAGCCACCACAGTGGAGGGGGGGATCTGGAGAAAGGAGAGGGCTTAGCTAAAGAGATAAGACCTGAGCCAAAAAGAGAGACTACCTCACACACAAGCTCACCGAGCACAAGAACACCTCAACCTCAGGAGGCCGTTCTTCCCTTGTATTGTTCACCATCAGCCCAAGAGGCAATCCACCACCACCACACTGGAGTATGGTATTACACCACAACGGTGGCCCGAACCACTATAAACAAGCTAGAGCGTAGATCCGTTGGAGGGAAAGACTTCGTGCGCACCCCAGTGTTCGAACCTTAAGGGTTTGTCGGGACCCCATACCCCGACAGAGGTGGAGGGAGGAGGAGGCGGGGTCGCCTCGGAGGAGACGTCGCAGGCGACAGCGGACAAGGCGCCACAGGCGATGCCGGACGCAGCGCCGAAAGTGATGCCAGCCGGCGTGCCGGAGGGAACGCCGGCCGCCGCAGAGGAGACGATGAGTGGTGGGCATGCCCTGGTGGTCAGGCAGCCGCCAGCGGCGCCAGGGAACCGTCTTGCTGTCGGGTCGCAGCAGGTCTAGGCTGGGCCCAACCAACCTGTCTTCGGGCCCATGACGCAGGAGGAGGCCGCCATGAGCCAGCGTCTGTGCGGGCGCGCAGAGTGGGTTCAGGCCTTCGCTCAGGCCGAAACGAAGCAGGCACGGGAGGTGGAGTGCTCCATATTTGTAAGTTTTCCTTCCTCTAGTTTCTTTCTTGCAGCTAGTTAGTGTGGGGGGGGGGGCAGCGCACCCACTGGGTGTAGCCCCCGAGATTCGCGCCAACTACTTAGTAGTTGGGTCGAATATTCAAACGCTTCGTCTTGTGTTGATTCTTGCCCTTTTTCAGCAATGGGACGCTTATCGGGTCGGTGTTTACAACCAACTTCTGGATAAGCACCAGCAGCTCACGGCGCTGCTTGCCACCAAGCAGGAGGCGCTCCACCTTGCCGAAGGTATGTTTTGTGTGCTCTTAATGGGGGCGTGCTAGCGCATTCACTGCATGTAGCCCCCAAGATTCGGGCCAACTATGTAGTAGTTGGGTCGAATCTTAAAGTGTTCTTTTTCCTTCTTCGTCTTGACTCTCAATCTTTGTTGTGCAGGTGCTACAACCGAGGTGCGGGCCTGGCGAATCCGGTTGGTCAGAGCCAGCCAGCAGTGTGACCTGGCCATCGCCTACACCGGCCGGCTCCGGGTTGAAGTGGCAAGAGTCGGCTGCAAGCCAAAGTGGAGCGCCTGATGGCGGAGGCGGCCAAGGTGGCGGAGGCCCAGTAAGCGCTCGCCGAAGCCGGCCAGCAGCGCGATCGGCTGGTCGATGACAAGGGCCAGCTCCAGGCTGAGGTGGAGCGCTTGAAAACGGAGGCGGCCATGGTGGCGGAGGCCCACCAGGCGGAGCTCCTCCGCCTAAAGGAGGATTACGCGAAGGCGGCGGCCGCCAAGGACGCCGAGCTGAAGGTGGTCATTGACAAGGGTGCCAAGCTAGAGAAGGCGCTTGATGCACGTGACCATGCCAGGAATGGGGAGCGGCATGGTACATTGCTCGAAGCGCAGCACCTGGACGAGACCTTCGCCAGTAAGTGCTTCTTCGCTGGTTTCGCCGGGCTGTGAAGCCGGCTTTGCTTTCTTTGTTGCTAACCGTCTTGCTTTTCTTCTTGGCAGGGCACTCCCTAGAGACGCAGAGGACGGTGGAGGAGGTTGTGCGTGTTCAACAGTCGCACTAGGTGGACGCGGACGCTGGGCTTGACCCGAACATTGCCTGGAGCTTCCCGGAGATCATGAAGGCCGCCGAAGCTCGCCTGCAAGTCTTGGGCGAGCAGATGGTGCGGGTCTCCGCAACCGGCATGGGGATGGCAGCGACCCTCTGGCCTAGCACCGTTGCGCCCAACAGCTTTACGCGGCTGGCGCGGTGGCTGGAAGCCGGGCCGGAGTAGCTTCATGTGTGGCGCATCTCTGCCACCCGTGCCAGCGCGGATATGGCGCTGTGGTTCGTCATGTCCTGTTACCCGGACTTGGTGCTGGACTAGCTGATGGCCCAACAAGCCGGCGCGGAGCGCCTGCTTCAGGCAGAGGTGGGCCGGATCGCCGCCAGGGCTAGCTACATGGCCTCGTTCGCGTTGCACAACGAGTTCTATGTGGAACGGATGGACGACGACAGGGTTGTGCCACCTGACGACTTCAGCCTGTTGTTGGACGACCTGGAAGGCAGCTCTGAGGAGACGGGCGTCTACACGGACGAGGACGCCGGGTTGGAGGACACTGGTGCCTCGGTGAACCCGGAGGCCACCGAGGAGGAGTCGGTGGTTGCGCAACCCGACGCAGGAGCCATCTGAAGCCGAAGTCGAAGCAGTTCCACCCACCCACTGGGGTGTTGGTGAATGTAATGAACTTTGGCCTTGGGCCCATATTTCTGGAGCCTGAGTGGATTCAAGCGATGCAAGAGGAATTACATAAATTCGAGCTCAACAATGTCTGGGAACTTGTCAAGCAACCAGACCCTCTCAAGCACAATATCATCGGCACAAAATGGATCTACCGCAACAAGAAATATGCAAATGGCCTTGTGGTGAGGAATAAGGCATGTCTAGTAGCTCAAGCCTACACACAGGTTGAAGGAATTGATTTCAATGAAACTTTTGCACCTGTTGCTAGACTTGAGGCTATTCACATATTGCTTGCTTATGCTAACCATTATAATATCATCTTATATCAAATGGATGTGAAAAGTGCATTCCTCAATGGTAAGCTCGAGGAAGAAGTATATGTTGCACAACCCCTAGGTTTTGAAGATCCAAAGCATCAAGTCTTCAGACTCAACAAGGCCCTCTATGGCCTCAAGCAGGCCCCTCGGGCGTGGTATGATACTTTGAAGGAATTCCTCATGAAGAAAGGCTTCAAACCCGGTTCACTTGACCCAACTCTTTTCACCAAAACCTATGATGATGAATTATTCATGTGCCAAATCTATGTTGATGATATTATCTTTGGTTGAAATAACCAACGTTACACTAACGAATTTTCCTATATGATGAGTGAGGAATATCAAATGTCTATGATGGGAGAATTGAAATTCTTCTCATGTCTTCAAATTCATCAACAATGCAACGGCATCTTCATATCTCAGGAGAAATACCTCAAGGATGTGTTGAGGAAATTCGGCATGTAAGATTGCAAAGGCGTTAAAATCCCTATTCCCACAAATGGCCATCTATGCACTGATGAAAATGGTATTGACTTCGATCAAAAGGTATACCGCTCCATGATTGGTTCTTTATTGTACCTATGTGCATCTAGGCTAGATATTAGGCTTAGTGTTTGCTTGTGTGCCCCAAGCTACATCGAAGGAATCACACCATAAGGATGTGAAGCATATTCTTCGATATCTAGCTCACACACAAACACTTGGATTATGGTATCCCAAGGGCTCGGCTTTTGATCTCATTGGATATTCTGACTCTGACTATGCTGGTGATCGTGTGGACCGCAAGTCAACATTAGGCACATGCCATTTCCTCGAACGTTCCTTAGTATGTTGGTCCTCGAAGAAGCAGAACTGTGTATCACTCTCTACTGCTAAAGCTGACTACATTGCTGCAGGTTCGTGTTGTGCTCAATTGCTATGGATGAAGCAAACCCTCAAGGACTACGACATCAATGTGAAGAATGTGTCACTCTATTTGTACAATGAGAGTGCCATCAAGATTTATCATAACCCAGTTCAGCACTCCAAGACAAAGCACAATCAGATTCGTCATCATTTTCTTCGTGATCATGTGTTGAAGGGCGACATCTCTATCAAGCACGTGAAGACTGAAGAACAGCTAGCCGATATCTTCACAAAGCCCTTGGATAAGAAGAGATTTAGCAAGTTGCGGCGTGAGCTAAATATCTTAGAATCTTCGAATGTTCTTTGAAAAGGGCACACATCCTAACACTTATGCAAAATTGATGACTTAGATGTGCAACACATGAAGTAACGTTTTTCTTCAATCAATGAAGACTTACCCTCTAAGTGTGAAGAAATTAACGAAGAATTTGATTCTCAGAGCCCTACGACAATTGTACGCGGTGTCTGAAATCATCATTCTTATTCGATGGGTCACGCCACCAACAAAAGTTGAAAAGCTTCAATTTGAGTATTTCTTCAGTTTTGAAATTCCTCAGTTGTTCAAATTCTTCAACTTTGCATAGTATTCACTCTTTCTGTTTGTGTTCTTCATTGGCTATATATATTTGAGTTTTTAGTCCTCTACAACATTCACTTATTGCTATTTCTTCAAGTTGACTTTTTCTTCTAAGTGAATGTGATTGGACCCTTTCCCCTCTATGCTATACTCAACCCAGTCTGTTCACAAATTCTTCATATGCGTTCTATTTGAAACCCGTTCAAAATCTTCACTGTGTCCTTGTCAGCTGAAGAATTTGCGAACGAATCTTTAAAATATTACATATCTCAAATTTTTGGCTTTTGTCGCTCAAATCGTTCCACATCCCACGATAGGATTTATCTATTCACCCATGATCTCACACGATCGCCACTGCTCTGTACATGGGTGACACATGTCGCTAGGATGAGAAGAGTCAGGGGCACGTTCGTCAAATTTCTTCGGGCGAGCGGTTTTTCACTTCGGCTATAAATACCCCTCACCCTCCTCAGACTTCATTTACCCCGCTCGACCTCACTCCCCTCGCTCGAGCTTCCAGACCTAGTGCCGCCGCTACTTCCATCGTCGCTAGTGAGGAAGAGCTTCACTGCCTCGACCTCGTCGTCATCGTTCTCGCGCCGGCCGCGGAAATCTTCACTCCGCCGCTGCCGTAGCTGTCTTCCTCTGCCAAGTTAGGGCGTGGAAGATCTGGACCGACGAACTTCCAATCTTCAACTCTCTGTTCGTCGTGTTCTTAGTAAAGGGTAATTAAAAGTTACTTTTACCACCCTTGTTGATTCTGATGTTTTCTACAAAATCTTCAAAAGGTGTTTATTCTTCACCTCCACACTCGTAAACACCTCACATGCATCTGTTCTTGATCTGTTTCTCTAAGCAACGTTTTTCTTCAAGATTCATCAATTGTGTGGATTTTCTAATCTATACAACTATGGGACCTAAGCCAAAGAACGCTTAGTGAAATTCCTCAAGACACTCTGGTCAAATTTCTCAAACTTGTTCTTTTTGCAAAAACTTCTAAGAACACATGTGACCTCTCCAAATTCTTCGCACCTATACTCTGTTCACAGGTACTCATGTCTGCTGCTGAATCACTAGGTTCTCATCAACTTAACTCATTTGCAGCGTTCCTCAAAGATATTGCATATGTCTTCAGAGAACTTTGTTGTTCAAATTCCTCAGCTGAAGAAAATGACTGACGGTAAGAAACCTCAGAAGCGAGGGAAGAAATTGGAAGTCAACACTGCTTTTGAAATCCCTGGCGACATCTATGCAGAGTACTGCACACCTCCCTAGGAAACAAAGAATGAGCGCAAAGTGTGCATTCAGAAGATTGAGAGGAGATGGGCCAGAGAATGGAGGGAATATCGCTATGTCACTCCCAAGTACATGAAGAAATTCACTGTACACCCTCCATGCCCAAGACCTCCACTGGCACCTCGCCAAGAAGCTGATCCCTCTAGCATCAGAAGAGATGAGGAATTTCCCGCTGAATGGGCCAAGTAACAAGCTAAACTGGGCAAAGTGGCCAAAGAGGCAGTGAGGAAATTCAACGAAGACACTGCCGCTGCTGCTGCTGAGGCCTCTGCTAGCAAGCCCAAGAAGGCTATGCTCAAGAAGCCTGCTCACAAGCCAAGTGCTTCGGCTTCATTGCCCTCACAGCAAAGCTCCTCAGCAATGCCCTCACGGCCCAGCTCTTCAAAGCCCTCTCGACAAATTCCTCAAGCAGCTCTAGTTACCAGCTGCAAAATCTTCAGCTGCTCCTCCAAAGTCCTCGGCACCTGTGCACCTCGCCTCGTGTCAAAGGACCACATGCATCTCAATTGCCTCAGGAGCCTCAACAAGTTCCTCGGCTCCTCTTTAGTCCTCAACATGCCCCACTTTCCTGAAGACTAAGGCCACTACTAGATGAGGCACTAGACCAAGTCCTCACAAGAAGCAGGTCGCCTTTCATGTGCCGTCTAGTGAAGACGAGGCTGATGATGAAGAATTGGAAGAAATCATCAGAGACAGACAGCAGAGGGCTGCTAGAGCCAAAGTCACAAATGTGCCTCTTCTGCTGGATCCCAAGTTGATCCTAGACTTCATTGATCTCTGGCACAAGGACCAAACACTCCTATGCCTAATTTCAAACTCACACTTGGCCAGAACCACATGCTCACCGCCTTCATAGGCGAAGTAAAATGGAAATTTGAGAAGGCCAGGAAGCTCAAGAAGGCTCAGTATAAGAAAGAGCATTTTCTGAAGAAAAACATTGTCAAAATGACAACTGATGAACTTGTGACCGTGCAAGCTGAGATCAAGGCACTTAGTGATGAATTTGACGTATACCATGTAGATTGGCTAGAATCCAAGGTTAGATTCGTCAACATGGCAAAGGGACTCACCTCCAATGTTACAACCCCAACGCAACATGAATCTCCTCAGGCTGAAGCATCTGCTCAGTCTACTGAAGAACATGCCAGCATCGCTGATGAAAATCAGGCTACTGAAGAAAATGAGAGTACCAGGGCTGATGAAGACATTCCAGCCGCTGAAGAAACTGTCAGGGCAACCACTAGTGTTGCACCTAAAGAACCAGCTAGGCTAGCTGAAGCATCTGCTGCTGTGGCTGAAGACACTGATAATGCTAGGCCAACTGCATTAGTTGCACCTGAAGAAAATGAACCAAGTTCCTCTGCTCCACCTGCACCAACTACAAGCATCAACCTTCCTTCTGCATCAGAAGTGAAGAAAACCAAGGCTGCAGAACGAGATGCTATGAAGAAAAGGAAAGCATCTGCTTCCTCAGAGTGTTCTGCTCCCAAGAAGGTGAAGACTTTGACAAGCTCGTTTGAGAATCCTATCGATGTTGTTCCTCTTTCAAGCATGCCATCAAAGGAGATTGTTCCCTTTGGTGAAGAGTATGAAGTTCCCAATGAATCTGATGAAGAAGATCCTTCTGCTGTGTCAATAGAGCAGTTGCATGAAGAAATTGAAGTGGATAACATCCCTTCAACTCCACTGGTATCCTCGCCCATGCCTTAGTTCACTGCTGAAGAGGCTGGTGTTGAAGAAATTGATGAAGAAGATGAAGACATAGACATTGGGTGCACCACTCCAATTCTGAATGATGACTACTAGGAAAGTCATCACCCCAATTCAACACTGTTCACTCCTCTGCAACAAATTCCTCAGTCCCCGGTCCAAACTGAAGAAATTCACATGGGCTCCGAAGAACCTCAAGCTTCTCTTCTTACCACCCCTGAAGAAATTTCAGCCACTAGCGCTGATGGAAATGCTACTAAAGAAATGGAGACCCAGGCTATTACTGATGAAATTCCTCAGCCTGCGGCTCTGGAGACAGTGATTCCAGAGGCTGTGAAGACATTGACTGACACTCCTCAGCCCAAGCCAAAGGACCCCTCTCCAAGAAACAGAAGTTCAACACTGCTGAGTTCTTCAATGAACACATATTCTTCACGGAATACAATCCCTATGACTCTGCTTGTTTCGTCGCAAGCGCTTCTGGACAACAAGTCAGATGAATTTCTATTCTTCACTACTATTTGATAAGGACAAGATCTTTGACCATGAGCACATTCCTCATGTGGATATGGAGTCGCTGCCCTGCTTCACCCCAATCCTCAGTGTTCTTCATGACACTGGGCTGCTCAACTTCTGCACCGACATCTATGACTGGAATGAAGAGCTAATTCTTCAGTTCTATGCTATGTTGCACATCACAAGCAACACTGAAGATGTGAATTCATGGGTGTAGGACTGGATGACTGAAAACACTCACTGCAAAGCACCGGCCTCTGAATTGCTTCATGCCGTCTCAGTCAGTCCTCCCCTTGAAAGTGCAAGACTCATCTACCACGATGCTAAACTTTCTAATCATTTCATGCAAGTGTTGATGAAGCCTCTGAAGCCTGGCCAAGCCCCAAGAACCAAATTCCTCGTGAAGGAATTGCTCTAGGTGCCAAGGACAATTTATAGAATTTTGACCAAGACCCTCAGTCCAATCAAGGGCCACGACTCTAATGAAGAAGAGGTCGTTGGCATCATGAAGATTCTGCTTTTCAACATCATACATGGTGTGCCTATCAAATACCATGATTTCTTCATGAGGACTTTGGCAAATGTCGCTCTCTCGCCGCTTGAATTGAAGCCTTATGCTCCTTGGATCATGAGATTCATTAGATCAAGGTCTTCAATCAATTACAAGGCTGATTTGCAGAATCACGTTAGCTATTTGCCCCCAATCGAAGTCTTCAAACAACCTATTTCCTCATCTGACAAGAAGGGCAAGGCTGCTATTATTTATGAAGGCATTCGTCCATTGGATGGACAGTTTTGCAAAGCTGCCTCGTACTCCACCAATGATGACTATGCCATGCATGACACTGCCGCAAATGCTTCAAAGCAAAATCCTCAAGCCACTTCTCCGAGGGTGATGACTAATCGTGAGCTTCTCCTCAGTCTTCATCAGAAGGTTGATCGCAACCACAAGTGGGTCAAACGTCAGTTTGGTGATATTCTTTAGAACATGACAGTCACTCAAAATACTGTGAAGAAGAATCACTACTATCTGCATGATGTCTTTGACCGCACCTAGGCTATTCTATCTAACCTCTACAGTACTAAAGATCTCAAGAAGATGGAATTTCAACAGGACTTTGACTCGGCATAGTCACCTTTGAAGAAATTCAAGAAGGTCAAAGTTCCTCAACTTGTGGCCAACTCCTATTCTTCATCATGCGAGATGATGAAAATGAAGACTTGAACGACACTGCGGCAGGCCCTACTTCAACAAATGACCCCAACAACGCTGGCACTCCTCCATCAACTTCGTGATGATATTCTTCAGGGGCGTTAGTCCTCATTTTTCGTCCCTTTTGGTCATTCGATGACAAAGGGGGAGAAATTTGAGTTAGTCTTCAAGCGGGTCTATCTATATGTGTGTTTTTTTGCTAAGTTACAACTCTAGTTCTTCTGAAGATTTTTTGGATCGAGTTGTAAACTTAAGTCTGATGGTGGTGTGATACTCTTGCTATGTTCTTCTGCATGCTATTTCCTCATGTATGATAATGCACGCATGCTGAATTACATCAGTCACCATATTTCATCATGCATTTCAAATTCTTCATATCATATGTTAAATGCGTGTATGAATTACAAGATATAGGGGGAGATCTCCATGATTCTACTCTTCAATGTGCATTGCTTCTCAAAAGCAAATTCCTCACATATGCACATCTTCAGGGGTTCTTCTATATCTTGCAATCAAATTCCTCAATATCAGTATTTACACTTCATATGTTTATCCCTGTTGAAAACTTAACCTATATTGTCATCAATCACCAAAAGGGGGAGATTGTAAGTGCATGTAGTGCCCCTTAGTGATTTTGGTGTATTGAAGACTTATAGGTTAAGGGACTAATGCGTTTGTGAGTGTACACAAGTCTATAAGTCTAGAGGAGTTTGATATTTACAGAGAAAGTCGACCCCTAAAAATGAATGTCTTCAACTGACGACTTTGGCTTTCTGAAGACTTTGAAAGTGAAGAAATTGGTGAGATCCTGAAGACTTTATATTAATGCGAGGATTATGAAGTGTGAAGACTTTTGTTTTTGTAGTTTCTTTTTCTCTTTCTTGAGTCATAGGAAACACCTACTGTTAAAGGGGTGGAGGTAAAACTAAGGAAAAGTTTCCAAGTGATGCTCATCTCAAAATCCTACACCTACCAATCCTTCGAGTGAAGCCATTGGAAATCTCATACAGTTCAGTCGATTTCTTCGGTGGCAGAGACCACTGGTGCGCGTCGGTCCTAAACAAACATTTTTTAACCCATTTCCACGACGACATTTGGAACCATCACAAAGTGAGTGTGGGCGATAGGGGGGGTCCTTCCCACACGACCCAGAAATGGTCGGGGATAGGGCCCCTACAGTACTCCTACTCGTTTCTGCTCGCATTGCCATCGCAGTCGGTATTCTGTGGTGCTATGTTTATGATGCGCAGCCCATCACAAACGGTTCACTATTATATAACGTGTATGATGCACGGCCCATCACAAATGGTTCACCGTTAAGAAGATTAGCTAATCGTCGTACGAGTGTCGGACAGGATTACGGAACATCAGACCATCCTAACATCATCGTACATGACAACTATCGCACACGCTATCCTGTGGTGCAATGTTTACGATGCATACTTCATCAGAAATAGTTCATGGTTGCGAATCGTGTACGATAAGGCAACTAACACAAACGTTTAGTTTGCCCGCACCATTTTTGATATTGTCTGACATCGGACACGGTTTGCAAACGGCAACTGTGTGCATGCTTGCACATGTTTTCTCTCTGTGAATCGTCTCGGATTATGGTGCATATCGCAAACGTTTGTGTTTTACCAACCGTGTGTGCCGTAACAACCTGGAGAGCGTAATTTCACCCTAATTTAATTGTTGCTTTTCCAAATTGTACCGGATTTGGATTTGAATTTGAATGAATGCTACAACTTTATTCATATCCATCAGGTTCAAACAACTAATGCATTATTCGATTCATAGGTATATATGTTCAAGAATTACATCAGAACCAAATAAAGAATGATGAACCACAATTCTATACTTGTACTATTAAAGACAGTATAGAAAGAGGCAAAATATATTTTGGTTGCTGAACAAGGTGAAGCGGAATGCCCATATTGTTCCCTCCTCCTTGTAGAAGGCACACACGACTCTAGTCCAACCCCTAGTGATGGCCGACCGCCCATCCTTCATGATCTTCATGAAAACATCTAGATAATCATCGTGTTCTGGTAGAAATACTTTAACCTTTGCATGCCCACCAATCATGTAGTTTGAGAGGTAATCTTGAGTAAACTGCTTTGGCAACCACTACAAAGGAAAAAGATTCAGACATTGTCATCTAACACAACTCATTATGGGCAGTAAAAAGAAGGCTGCAGAGTTCTTACTTACCATCCTCCAGTTCGCTGTTGTCTTGGATAAAATGTAAACAAATAGTTTAATTGCCATCTTCGGACCCATTTTACTAAAAATCTTTATCATCTTCCTCACTTGATGTTGGTTCATCGATATCTCATTACCCCATATGCAGAAAGGGTCGAAGCACAGATGTTTACCAATGACATATGTACCTAAAAGCACTAAGTTAATATTAGAAGCTAAACAGCAATTGCACAATGATGTAGCACAACACTCTTTTTATAATATGTCTATATACATCTGTATGTGGTAGTCCATTTGAAATCTCTAAAAAGACAAATATTTAGGAACAGAGGGAGTATCTTATAACATCCAATATACTCACATATTAGATGAATTAACATCTTATATTATGGGCAGGAAGGAGTTTAGTGCATTCTTACAAATTATCGGCTGATTAACTACTACTGTATCTAGGGGTTACAGTTAGTTTGAGCTAGTTAGGGCTCAAATAGCCCTAAAGTATATCTAAACATGAGGGCTAGTTTGAGCTAGTTGCATCTATAACCCACCCAAAAAACTATCCAACCCAACATGTGCTAATTGGTGCTAGTTCTCCTAGTGCATTTATTGTCAATCTAACCCTGCCATCCAAACAACTCTTCGGATGGAGTTAGTTCAGGGTTAGTAATGAGATAGAAACTAACTCTGACCTCTAGCTAAGTTGAGTACCCAAACAGGGTTGTGTTGTTGTTGTTGTTGTTGCTGTTGCTGCTGCTGTTGTTGCTGTTGCTGCTATTGCTGCTGTTGTTGCTGTTGCTGTTGCTGATGTTGCTGTTGCTGATGTTGCTGTTGCTGTTGTTGCTGGTGCTGTTGTTGCTGGTGCTGTTGTTGCTGGTGTGTTGTTGCTGGTGCTGTTGTTGCTGGAGCTATTGTTGTTGGTGCTGTTGTTGATGTTGCTGTTGTTGATGTTGCTATTGCTGATGTTGCTGGCGTTGCTGGTGCT